>NW_026706926.1:432500-754192 GCF_024137745.1 Phymastichus coffea
TCTCAAGACTTGGAAAAATATATACAAAAGGAAAGTCGACTCGTTAGGAATTCTCTCGGGATAAAGTTCGAAGCTGTTGTTATAAAAGTAAGAATCGTGATTATGCAGATTTGTACGGGTATGAAGAAATCGTAAAAATGTCAGTGCTGCGAATATACGTTTGAACATTTTGGGCAAATTGCCGAGTTTGCGGTTTGGAAGTAAACCTGCTTTTCAGCATCGCTATTCGAGTAAATTAAGGAAATGAACAGGCGGCTTAGTTAGAGCGACTTGCGAGAACAAGCGTATAAGAGGCCTCGTTACACACGCGGTGCACCGGAATGGATGCGTGTATTGTTTATTTCAGCCATACTTTTGCCCCAAGTAATTGTTCTTTAGTTAACGAGCGATTTACACTAAGCACGCGGCCGTTCGCTATCGTGTACCAGCTGACTTTCCACTTAATTAGAGCGCGCGGAAAATGGTCCAATTTTTGAAAGAGCGACTCTTTCACAATCGCGGCGCAATCGTTTGCGAGCGGCATTTTAAACAATAAACAAACCATGAGCGAGCTTGTAAAACAGCTTTTCGCCTAATGTATTTATTTATTCACTTCTGCGGCGCGCATGAAACAATGCGTTCATTATGTCCCGTCGGCTTATCAAAAAGTTGGCCGTGGCAACAAAAAGCTCCTCGCAAACGGAAACCCGTCTCGGCAATTTAAGAGACAGCGTGTATCTCGATCTCGTGCGCATATCGGCCAGATAGTTTTCCGAGAGCGCGGCGCGAACAATGGAGCGCCGAGAGTGCCGCGATTAATTTTACCGCGCGCCGCGACGAAAAGCCCGACGCGGGCAAAAGAAACGTCTGCGTGCAAACTCTGCGTGCGCGACGCCTCCGCAGCTGCGATCGCCGATATCGCGCACGCGCGCTACCGTGAGCTAACATCTCGATTTACACTCACTTCCCTTGCTATCCACGGCAATTCCTTATGTAACTCGATGTCTTTACGAAGTCACCTCGAGACCCTACTAATTTTGGAAGCTGCTGCTGCGTAACTGCTCGCTCGTTAGTTTGCATCGCCAGATTTATGCAATTCAACCAAAATATCAGTAGGTGCATTGTCGTGCGTTACGATGTTTTCGTGTAGCAACGACTTGCCTATCGATCCCTTTGACCGATTATCGTCTCTCAACTCTAACAATCTTTCTCTTATTTAGCGTTCCGCTATTTGAACTGCTACTTCGTGGATGATAATCCGGATATACGTTACAGGTCTCTCGCAAGCGTGGTGTAACGAGCCCACTTGCAATAGAAAAAAATCAGCAAGTACAACTCGACCCACGACTGAATAAAAATAGTCGTCAGACTCGCGATAACTCGCAGCCTGATGCTTGCGCGATCTGCTAATTCGATTTAATCAGTTGCGCTGAAGCCAAGTCAATGATCCGATGCTCTTGTTTCCTCCCGTCGTACGCGTACTCGCTGCTCGAAAAAAATGCCCGACAACGGCGATTCCCATGTCTCGTTCTGTCGATAATCGTTTCTATAAATAATCATTTTTTAACGAAACTTGTCAACTTCCGATCTTACAATTACGCATTTGGGGTCTACTCAATTTTAACCGGATTTTATCCGGATGTTAATCGGAATAGCTATAATACGAGAGATAGAGACTTGACTGGATATAGGCGTTTTCGACGATATCAATCAGCAGTGCGAGTGGCGAAGAGCAGGTTCCATAAGCAAATAGCTGGTAGAACACGGTATATCGCTTTACCTTCAATTTCATAAGCGGACAGCGCGCGCGTGGACGACAATCGCGGAGACCGAACGAGCTGTTGAATTGACTCTACGACAGGAGGAGGAGGAGGAGGAAGAGCAGGAGGAAGCTCTTCGCGAGCTCAATTAGATTTCCGTCGCGGACCAATTATGAACGCGGATTGCTCCAGCTCGCGCCCGCAGACGGGGTACACGTACGTATATGTCTCGCGACGAATGACGCGATGTGGTTTACGCGCGCATGAATCGATCTTAACGAGGCGGCAGCAGCGCGCATTACGCAAATACGCGGCAGCGACATTATCGGGTGCGTGCTGTCGCGGGCACCGCGCGCCGAGGCGAAAAAGAAGGCACATGGAAGACAATAAAACCGCGGTAGTGGAACGCTGTGGCCCTCGACGCCCACCAACGCCGAGTCAATTGTCGATCGGGAGTGCGCTGCCGCAGCGGCAAGCGAGCCGATCCGTGCGCGCGCGCGCAACGTGAAAGCAGGCTCGCGCGCAGATATTCGAAATGGTTTATGGCCGAGCGTAAAATAGAGAGCAGAACTCGACACCCGCGATTTTTCGGCGCTGCCGCGTCGCCCGCGCGAAAGCGCGCCCGTATTATGCGCCGCGCGACTGGGATTTATGCGTCGCTCGCTTCGCTCGCGGCGGAACAAGTGCAAATTTTTTCGGTTGGACAACGCGGCGAATCCATATGGACGAGCCGTTACGAGGCGACCATAAGTAAACATCGTTTCGTAATTGGCTGTCCGCTTATCGAGCGAGCTACGCCGATGTTCTAGAGAGCGCGGCCGTGGCTCTCGATGCTTATCGCATGACTCTGCGCTTATATTGCTGTCGACGAAATCGTTTGTTCCACACAGTTATACGCAGCCGAGAGACGAATGCCATGACCGACCGGCAGACGCAAATAACAGTATCCCTTTCGATAACGATCCCAGCTATGCAAAACTACGCGCCACTCGCGCCTGCGCAGGCTCGCGTGGCTGCTGCCACTGCTGCTGACGACGCCCTAGCGTTCGCAGGACCGTTGCAGTTTCGAGCACGCAGCGGGCGCACGATTTCGAGCGTCGCAAATCGCTGCGCGACAATTGCCTTCGTTCGCTGAGATGCAACTGGAGAAAACGTCGACGCCACAAGAACTCCAGGCTGGCGATCGAGTGGCGAAGAACAAAGCACAGCACCAGCCACGATATGGAAGCTGCGCCGCGAGTGGTAATTTATTCCGTCGAGTAAGTGCGCAGACAGCAGAGGCAGAGGCGCCTGTAAGCAGCTTGCGAGTACATCTTCCTATCGTGGCCGTGTCGTACACGTATATACGTGGGGGAGTCAATAGCGGTCAACGGCACCAGCGTCTCCCGCCTCGCCTCCTCCACCTCCCCGCGCGCCTCGCCCTTCGGTCCCTCGCCCGCTCGCTCCGCGCTGCTCGTCTCCCGTCCGCGTGATGTGCACGCACGCAAATCTGGAGCAATGGAAGCAGCGCCGGCAAGGTCGCGCGTCAAGCCGAAGCCCCTTGAAAAGTCGACGAGCCGCGCGAGCACAGTTAATCGGAATGCCGATTATCTTAATAACTCGACGAAGCTCCGGCCAGAGAGCCGAGCGTTTGTTTCTGTAAAGAGCGGAGACAGACAAAGCTATTCAGATCAGAATCGCGTATACTGAACCTGTGCCCCGCGTCGCGGCGAATAACTGTTCTTCCCGCGCATTTTTGTACGCGACAGGCGCGGAGAAAGGCCGCCGCGATGAAAAAAATATGAAAAGAAAAAAACGAGATCCGCGCGCCAGATGAAAAATTAGTCGCGGATAGGGACACCTCCAAAGACTCGGCTTGCCCCCGTCCGTCCGAAAAAAGTGTTATTGCGCGGCTGGTGCGCGCGTGTGCGTGCTCGTCTTCACCCCGATTTTTATCGCCGACTTGCTCGGCACTTCGATTCTTGCTTTTCACGACAAATTTAGAGGACAAAGCGATCGTAAAAGTAACACCGTAAATCATATCGGCGAAGGCGTTAAAAAATCATAAGAGCCATGTTTCTATGGAAATTTCAGAGGCGAAGGGACCAGTCGTAAAAAGAATTGAAGTGACGTTTATTTAATTACATTCGCGCCGAACGCCAACCAATCGTAAAAACTCGTGATGTATTCGCACAACCGGTTCCCTCTCGTGCGCCAATATCATTCGAAAAAACAAAAAAAAACAAGTATGAAAACGATGAAGATATTAATTCCTGGCCCAATGTTTTTAAAGTAGCAGCCAGCTCGCAAACGAAACGTATCGACAGGCAGCGTTGAATCAATAAATTCTCTAGCGATCATCGTCGGCCTTTCTTCCTCGTAATGATGGTTTCATTCCGCGCATCAATCATCGACTCTCGCTCGCGCGCAGCTGAAAACGGTACACCTTTTTTCCTCTCTATTGTGCTGCTGCGCGCGCGCGCCACCGACATTGTGATTTCTCTGCACCTGAAGTTAAGGCGACGTTTCCGATATTCCGTCGGGATTCTTAAGGCTCGCTAGGGGAGATGCCCCTTTTCTCTTTCTACGCTCTCCTCTCTCTCTCTCTCTCTCTCTCTCTTTTTCTCCGCGTTCCGCTGCTTTGTGAATTGCGTCGTACCCTGCTTTTTACGTTAGTTGTAGGTAAATATACCTGTAAATGCAGCTGCGATTCTCTACAAATTTCGTTAACGTAATTATACGCAGCTTTTTCTTGTGTGCCGAAGGCCTTTACAATTTTTTTATAAGATTTCCCCCAAATACATAAAACACTTTCAATCAATATATACACACACACACACACGTGTATATATATATATATATATATATATGTATGTATAATTTTAACGTAGACTGCTACGTTTCAGATGTCGAAAACCTTAGTCAAAACGTATGATCTGACGATATCAGTGCAGCATTCTACAGCAATGAGAGTGATCGAATTGCATAATTTCGTTGAAGAAATGATTCGTCGAAGGAAGCAAGACCAAATCAGTGGATAACTCGAAATAAAGGTTGCCGCCGCGACGACACATGCAGCAGGGCATGCCTTGTTTCTTTAGCGGCTTAAGTTAGGCACCGGGTGCTCCAGGGGATGCCATTGAGCGGATCGCTGCACATTTTCCTCGCGTGCGTATCCTATACGTACGACGCGCGAGCGAGGGGTGCAAGGGGGACAATGGCTCAAGAAAAAGAAAAAGAAGAAGGTACCTGCCGAGGCTCTATGCTATAAACTATAGGCGCAAGGCCCACCTGCGCCAACGAGACTTTTGATTTTTGGGCCACTGCACTCTCCTCGAGGGTTCACGGCGGCACATCGTTTGTGTCTTTCCGTCTGCGCTTCTGTTAGATTCTAGATGATGAGGCTTGATGGCGCAATACCTCGGGGATTATCCCCCCCCCCCCCCCCCCACCATCTATCTCTCTAGATTTTTTTACATTCTTTTTGCGTTGAATTTTTTCAAAACCGCTTTCGATGTACAACTTTTTTTTATAATAATCGAATCACCAACAAGCAAAGTAATAAATAAGTGTTGTTTAGTAACGAAGAATGTTTTCCGATGTGTCATGACAGTCTCGCCAAAAGAAATCAATTGTTTCTTCCGAAATTAATATTCTATTTTCTTTTGCTGCCAAAATATAGTTAAGAATGCGATAATTATATGACAACTATTCGCGAGATATTATCAGCAAAGCTTGGCAATAAATCGAATGCACATGCCAGTAAAATAGCAGCTTTGTAATTACATTAGGTACAATCTACCCTAGACCAAAAGCCTTGCACACCTTTGAGCATATAAACCAAAACTGAACAAACAGGCTTTGAGAGAACCAGCTGGGTCGAAACAGGAGCCTGATGCCGAAGGATGCCACATGCGCGCACGCGTTTCTACCCTTCGACCTCAAAATACAAGAGGCAAAAAATTTTGAGGGGGAGAGGGAGACGAGCAAGAAATAAAGGGCTGAAACGGTACACACACACACGGGCGGCGACTAAATGGAATTCTTGCAGACTTGGTCGGCTCTAGCTCAAAAACCCGATCGACATCGAACCTGATATACGCGCACGAGGGTTGAATGGGCCTGAGGACGTACAGTTACATGGAACCCCGGTTTTCGTGGCTGTAGATACTTGTTTTTTTTTATCATTCCCATTTTTTTCACATTGTCGATGTGGGATACACTTGGCGCGATGCGTCCTTGGGCTATATTCTTCGTCTTGTAATGCCATCCTAAAGCTTCTCGGAATTGGCCTACTTTCGCTTCAAAGTGCCTTTCGTAGCACCCAACGATACGTGTAGCACGCACTGACTTCTACTGTTACACTCTGGGCGTGCGGCTCTGTCGGTTTTACGGCAGTACAAATGAAACGGAGGTGGCAGGTCTCGGTAAAAATTGCGAAAAGCCAGCGCCGCGAGCCGCGCCGCGATGCGAACCTGGTTAACGGCGACTGCAGGCGCTGGCTTAGGTTATAATGCAAGTCAGCAGGCTGAAGCTGGACGGCCGATCAAAGTGAACGCTCGGACGCATAGGCCGCGCTGCGGTTCGGCCGCGTGTAATCCTGATGGACGTCGCGATAGCATTAGCGTCGGCGCTCTTGTCGCGGCGCGCGCAACCCGACACCGAGCTGGCAAGGCGATTTCACGCAATGAGTAATTCGCGATGGACTGGCAACGAGGAGAGCGGATGAAAGGGCCGGCCTCGCGCGCTGCCTTTGCCGTGCGGCGTCTCTGCGGCGAGGAGACGAGCGAAACGAAGAAGAGAAACGAATTTCCGAGTCAGCGGCCGATCCATGGATCCGCGAGTGACGCGAGCAGGAGGAGGAAGGCGATCGATCAAAGGAGTCGTAATCGAGGTACTGACAAAGGCGCCTGGACTGGCTGCAGCACCGCGGCAGGATAGTTTACGAGGATGCTCGCGCGCTAACGATTAAAGAGCCTGCTACATGCGGACGCTGCGGCGCAGATGAAGAGCGAGCTGGGGAGAGCCAGGTGCGCAGGCCGAGTGCGGCGGCAGGGCGCGTGTCGGGGCCTAGGGGTAGGGGGCAGGTGGGCCCCCTGCGCATTGTGTCAATCTCGGCTGCGCTCGCGCTCGAGGAGCGAGTCGAGGTGCCACAACACATAATGAGGATGTATGCCTCGTAAAGAGGGGTGGCCCCTCCAGAAGGGTAGCCCCATTCATCGCCGCCAGCGGCAGCTCTAGGTGCGTATGCGCGCAGAGCCCATTGTTCGGCCAGCTCCAGCCAGCGAGAGAGAACGAGAGAGGCAGGTGATGAGGACGGTTGATGACTGTACTCCACTACCACGCGACTGCGCGCGCGACGGTGCTCAGTTCTTACCCTGACGTCTCTTTGACACAGCTGCCATCATATACACCTAAAGATTATGTGGACCTACCTAGCCGATGCTCCTGCCATTATAAATGATCGGTTTTATAGGCTCTAGCGATAGCCTTGATAGAGTCAAAAGTCGCGATGAAAGGGATCCAGCGCAGCCCATCCCCGCTGGCTCGTTTATCAATTGATTTTTCCTCGAGTGGAGCGGCATCGTCGCGCCGAATTCAACGTCTTTGCGTGTCCACGTTTTATTAAATATTCTAGCCAATATTCTGCATGCCCGTGCAAAACTCTTTGCCTAAAGCTTTTTGTCGAGTTCGTTTCGTTCGATGAAAGCGCTGGGCGAAGCTCCGCGTCGTCGACATTTCCGATCGTTTTCTTGCGCAAGTTGAGAATCATTGTGGGTCAGTCAAAGCTCAGCATGGCAACACGGCGTTACGGTATGAGGCCCCATCTCGTCAGCGCGTGCAAACTCCCTTTTTATCCCCGCCCCGAAATCCGACGAGGGCACGTGCCATCAGCTGCCCGCACCACCAGTGCTCTACTATTGCTGGACCACAGCTGGTGCATAGCTATAGAATAGGGCTGGAACAATGGCGGCGTGTTCGTTCGACAAACGGTACTCTCCGCGGAAAAGCCGCGACTTTTCAGGCGCTTTCATTGTGCAAAGGAGATAGATGCGTTGTTCGCTCTCCCGCCGAGTGTGCGCCCAGGAAATCAGTCGGGAAAAGCAGAGAGAAGGCAAATTTCCTTCTGAACGGTGTTTTCGCCTGCAGGAGAAACAAAACGAGAGCAGCGCCGGAGATTAATTCGCCGAGTTACGAGGCTGTGGCGGTGGCGGTGACACCCGCGATACGCGAGAAAGCGCCGTAAATCCTGGACCAGTCGACAATGCCGCGGCAGTAGACCGCCGCTGTGGCGTGGCCAATAAGATTACACCCGATGATCTCGGGGCTTGAACGTCTTTAAAAAAAGTAAAAGGCAACAGCGGCAAGAAGGAGGTGTCTAGGCGACAAAGAGACGCGGACAATGAGCGAGATGTGCTTTACGATATCTCGAGAGATCCTGAATGCATTGTATAGAAAATGAAAAAAAAACGTTTGCCTCCGTTAATGATTTATTTACTCCAGAAGAACTTTGACTTTTTATACTCGCTTATACGTGTTTGGACTTGTAGCTTGTGTATTTCTACAATGAAACATTTTTCAGGAGTAACGTGGTTCTCCGCACCTAGCAGACGGACTTTAAAAATCAACGAATTGAAAAAAAAAAATCGTATTAACGTCAACAGTCATTTGTATATAAATACATTAAATGTATTATGTCACTTATTACGTATATTACTTATTCGTATACTTATACCTATGTCACTTATGACGTATATTATGTTTCTTATAGTTACGAATTGCAAAGAGTGACTTAACGGATAGAACTTGCGATTGTTTTCTTGCTGCTTCCTTGTCGGAATCACTGGTTCGAATAAAACATTTGAATCGAAAGCGAGAGAGTCGGTTAATTTCCAAGTTTGTCCACCTGCTGGCAATTAACGCAAATCACAATCGGTGCCTGCAAGCGGTGCCGCGTAGCAATCCTCAACGGAAATCTCGGCTTCCATTACAAAATCTCGAGTGTGCCCAGGTGCTACAATAATGCCTACATAACCGGACGCGTCGTCGTCATCGTCGACGTCGTCGTCGCGGCAATGCTTTTTTCTTATTATTTCTTCTCGAGTGCCCGCGTACTATAAGCTCGCGCGCAGTCAGTGGGCCACTTGTGCCAATCTCTGGGCATCGACGCGCCCGATTGTAACCTGCCGAGCGCGATAGGGGTGCCATGAGAATCGCCAAAATTCACGATGTGAAACTCGCCGTCGCGATAATATGCTGCTGCTGCTGCTGCTGCTGCGCGATCTTAACGGGATTGAAAACCAGCTGTGGTTCCAGTCGTGCATTCGCTGTTGGAGTGCAAATCACAACGGTAATGATGCTCATTCAAGTTTTTAGTTGGCGTGAATTTTTTTACATGAGGCAAACACACCAAGTACCCTGATCTAACAATAAGACGAAATAAGGGCATTAATATTTTTTCTCGAACTTCCATCTCGTAAAAACATCTTTCTTCATATGTTAATCGGCTATTATACAAAAACGTTATTTATTTTCGTGTTGTAGGTTTGAAAGAATAAATATTTTACGTCTCCATATTAGAGTTTTTTCTCGAAAGTTGTAGTTGACATGGCACGCGTACTAGCTAAAAAGTTGTAAGTAAACAAAGCTCGATTTGCAAATAAATTAGAATTTGGAAATCATAGGAATCTAATCATTCTATTTTCACAACGAAATTCATTGATTGCTGCCAGATTTTACACAAAAAGAAACTGATCGTTTCTAATAAGCTATGAATAAAAAGTGTATTTTCACGAATATAAAAACCTTTCAATCATCCGTGCCAGTAACTTATTTGAAATATTTAGCAAAGCTGTTTTTTTCAGACATGAATAATTGATGAATTGAAATGCTCCCTGAATGGGTGAAAATCTTCAAAAGCTCCAGAATTTCGTCAAAAATCCAGCGACAAGCTGTCCCACTGTATAAAATTCAAACTTTAGTCAGAATATTATTGCAATTAATTTGCTACTTGGAAACATTGAGAAAAGCTCATATTATCCATAGAAACGCCTATCGTGTACGTAAAATTGACACCGCAAGCTGCCTTCAGTTATTCGCGTTTCTCTGCCAATAAAAAAAGGATAGCCAGTTCTATTTATCGTAATATCAAATCAAAGCCCGCTGCAACTTTTCTCGAACAAGATCCATCCTCAAAAAGGCGACACCTGGCCTCCAATAAAAAAAATAAAAGACTGCTCTCGCATTGCTACAAAGGACAATCAAAACTAGCTATCAGATAAAAAAAGCAGCCTCGTCGAATTGCACCCTCCTGCTACAGACGCAGCAGCAGCAGCAGCAGCAGCAGCAGCAGCTTCTTAACTTGGGAAGTGGGCGTCGCCCGTCGCATTCCAGCGCTAAAAAAAGGGCATTGCGCGCAAAAGCCACCCCTCGACAATCGCAGAGACACACGCGCAGCGCAGGGGTGAGCGCGCTGCCGCGCGGCAGATGCCTGCACACGGCATGCACATGCTCGCTGCGCAGATTGAAGCAGATGCTGCATCGCGCATGTGCTGCGGCATGCGCCTAGTACTTTTGTGCGCTAGGCGGGGGCAGGTGTGTACACGTATCCCCCTTGGAAGTTGCTCGTGGCGCGTGCCCCACACGAGCGTAGGCGGGCACCGTTCTCCCTTTCAGTTTTCGCCATTCAGCTCCTGAGGGGCGCGCGCGCGCGCACGTGCGTGCTCGCTCGGAGTCCTCTTCAGCCGGCAGCGTCGTTGCTTCCTCCCCTCGGCGTCTTCGGCTCGCACGCGTTTCGGCCTCTCGCGGACGGGAAGGCTTCGCGACTTGGATCTTTGATCGGTCGCGACGCGCAGCCAGGCGGCGGCGGTTTCCGATTTCCGCGCCGCACTCGGTTTTGTCGCGAAGAAAGCGCTGCCGCCGCCAGGAGTAACGGGGAGAAGGGACGAAATCGAACGGCCACCCGATAACGGGGAGGCGAAAAGTTAAGCGTTATATTTGGAATTCGATCTGGTGCTTGGCGCTTTTGTGCATTGAGAAGCCGTGCTGTTTATTGGTATACGTCAAGGGAGACGCGAGTCTAGTGTTTCCCTAATAACGGACATGCGGGGAGTGCTGAGTCGCACGTCATAATGCCACGGGCCAGTTTGCCTACGAGAAATTCAATTTGCCGAGCGTTCCATTTGAGCAAGTGCGATGCTCGAAATAAAAATTACGCAAACAGCAACTGTCGACGTTTGCCGAGCCCGTTATCCCCCGATGATAATTGCATTGAGCCTTCTATTAACATGTAAATCCTGCTTTGTAAGGTGGAGCGCGAATGCGTCATAATGGAGCTAACGCCAATATAATACAGTTAGTGTTGCCTATCAAATTCCAATTTAATAGGAAAACTAAACGAAGCCGCACAGAGGCATCGGCAGAATAGTAATGCAGGGCGAAAGGACCTCGGCATTAGCATTGATCCTACAAATAATCCAGCGCGCTAAGCACAGCCAACCCCAATCAGTCTTTGGCCAATGTACACACAGATCTCTCTCTCTCTCTCTTTCTCGACTACACACAAGCTGCACATCAGTGTTCAACGGTCACAACGGTCCAGAGAGAGAGAGAGAGAGAGAGAGAGAGAGAGAGAGAGAGAGAGAGAGAGAGAAAGAGAGAGCGCGAAGGGGGAGAGGGAGAGCTCGTGTCGACTTGGTATAATGAAAGAAGCCATACGCGCGCGTGCCATCCCAGGAGAGGGGAGGCATTTCAAAAACGGACGACGCGTGCCGGAGAAAGTCGTCGCCTGCCGTGGAAACTGGTTCGAGCGATACTGCGAGCGGTAATGAGCACGTAACACTCATTGTCCGGATTTACCAGATTCGATTGATCGCAGGAGAAGGGAACGGTCAAACAGAAAAGTCTCCGTTGGGCTCGCGCCGCGATTTCTCGTTTTGAGCGCGCCTCGCTGTCGCCGATCGATCGCCCGAGCTTTCGATCCCGACTCGCGCTTTCGTTTACCCTTTCGAAAGCGTTGCATTTTCGAATTCCGAAAGTCGCGAGCGCCTCATTCGAAACTCAACGCCGCTCGCACCCCTGGCGACGCAATTTGCATGCCGATCCCCCTTTTTTCAAAACACGCGCATTGTTCTGCGTGACCGTACAAAGAGACTACAAAAACTAAGCACCAGCAAAACCAGAATGGCATTTTGTTCATTTGCAAACCCATCCTCATCTCGGCGAAGCAAGCAGCCGCGTGAAGAATGGGGTGGGAAACCCGTCCAGCCAGGCAGGTCGTACATCTGCAGAGGAAGGCGCAGATGCTAAGTATAAGTACTATCGTCGTAGGTGCATCGTATCTTTCCCTTTCACTCGCAGTCGCGCCACCCTCTTGGTCTAGTGGCGATCAAGGAGCTGCGCAGGGCGCAGCGTCTCGTGTGTCGTCGCTAGCTGCTGCATCCGGTTGGTCACTTCCGGCACGCGCCCCATTGACACGCGTCTCCATGCAGCACCACCCCTACTTTCTTCAGGCGGAAATTAAGAACTACTGCTGCCGCCGCCGCTGCTGCTGCTGCTGCTTAGTTAAATATTACAGGCGAACGATGGAGAAAGATTGACCACTTCGAGGATAGATCCTCGAGGGAGCATATGTAAGGCTCTTCTATATTTGGACTTGGCTTCCGGACGGCGAGGTGAGTTTCTTTCGGGCAGGGAGGACATGGATTTACTTTTACACTACTTCTCGGCGGATCATCTCAAGTGGCCAACGCAAATACAAGAAGTGCATCTCATTAGGTTTGCGCTGCTTAAGATCGAGACTCGAGCGATGACACTTTGTTTCTCCACAGCTGACGTTCGATTCATGTTGCTCCGGGGTTTTATTCATTTTGTGAGCTCGCGCCCCCCAATTTCTTACGGCGAACAAAGCACGAGCTACCATGGAAAATGCTCGCACAGAGGAAGATGGCGGAAGGCCCCATGAGATCCTCATTCCATAGCTATAAAGTGTCCAGCTGAAAATCGATCCCCCGGAATCTGAAAAGAAGAGAGGAGAGGAAGTCGGAAAAGCCTCGGAAAGAGAAAAAGTTTAAAGCCCCCGTTAAGAAGCAGTCTGCGTCAGAAGCGGCGGATCTGGGTCTGTATACCTGGAGATGTTGCTACACTTGTGCAGCCGAGCCAGCCGTTTACGCAAGACATTCCGCACTTGCCTTGGATAGCGCTGCCGAGGATATGAATGGAGCTGCTGCTGCTGCTGCTGAAGAGAGGGAAGCGCGATGAATGGGAAGAAAAGCATTGGCTGGCGCGCGCCAAGAAAAACCCCGTCCGACAAAGCTTCCCGGTCTCTCGTGCTTTTGTCGTCGAGGTGACACGCGCGCGCTCGCGCTCGCTTTATATATAGAACGACGAGTGTATGGACAGGTGGGACGAGGTTCCTTCTATGATTTTGCATCTGTCGACGGAGGGTTGCTTGATCTTGGACCTAGTTTCCGAGAAGCGGCACGCTCCCTTTCACGCTTCTTAAGTCTTTTCTCCGGCGTACAACCGCAGATCTACAAGCAGTGCATCTCCCGAATGCGCGAGGCGCGGAACGCGCGAGATGCGCATCTCCGGACAACCCTTTCCCCTGGCTTATTTTTCTCGCGGCGATGTGTTTCCAGATACAGCTCGTTCAACTCGCTCCATTTAGCGCTCACCCTTTCATCGGATACCTTCCAGATTCAAAAGCAAGCAGCTTTTCGTTGCTCGCGGACAAAAAGATAATAACATGAGAGATCACCTGTTTGTAAAAACCGCTTTTGTGAGTACCATCGAGTAAGCTGAAAATTGAAGATGAAGCAAAAAAGCAAGCTTTTCCGTTGAAAATGTAAAAAGTAGTCTGGCTCGGATCCGGTGTACAAAATTTCATATCGTTACGTTAAATTATTCCATTTCACATTGGTTTTAACCAATTTTTCAGCATATCAACTATACACCATGTTAACTCTGCGCAACTTTTTTCGGCCACAACTGCATCAAATGACATAAAAATTTACACAATAATATTAATAACAATAATGAAATAGCCGTGGGGGTATTGAAAAAAAGTGATTGTGAGACGTAGAGTGCTTATTTAGTCAGTCCATAAAGTGCAGGATTGTATGCCCTCTTCAAACAGCGTAAAAGGACGCGTCGAACAAGTAGATATTTCTGTCGAGAAAGAAAATCATCGTACTCCCCGGCGCGCGCGCGCAGCCACGCGTCTCGCGACGAAATTGAAGATTTTTGAAAAAAAGCACCAACAGCCAACGCACGTGTTATTCATTTGGTGGCACGCACGCGCTGCTCCTTTGTAAGATGCCGGTGCTCTGTATACTGGCGGCTGCGCCCCAAAATAGAAGACAGAGGAAAAACGCCTGGTTGCGCTACTGAACGGCGCAGCCGTCCCGGAGATTTTCTGGATGTGGAACAAAGAGCCTCCTTAATTTAAGGCTATAAGTTTTCAAAGTACCGGTAACTAAATATTTTTCTGGGCTCCGAGGCGCACCTACAACCGAGAGAGCGCGTGGGTCCACGTCGGCTGAAAGTGGGAAAGAGTAGAATGGCTAAAAATAAAAGCGCAATCGCAGTAGATTGTTCTGAAAGCTCGAGAGCGAGGACGCGATGGAAGTCGGACTACGAAGCGCGCGCCGCGCTAAAAACAAAAAAACTCATCCAGGCGTATGAGCATGACAAAAGCTGGGCCGCGCGCATAATGCACTCGGTCGAAATTCACCTCGGGTGATCGGCCGTGAAAATGGCCGTGTGCGCGGAGCCGAGGAGCAGATGGCGCAACACCTCCAGACAGAGAGAGAGAGAGAGAGAGAGAGAGCGCACGATCGCCGTTACGGAGTGACAAAAAGGCTGCTGCGAACCCCTGGTCGCGCGCCCTTCCGACCCCCGCCGAAGCTATAGCATCGCCTCCGGATAAACAGGCGTGCACGCGCGCGCGCGCTCACGCTCTCAATCCCGCTAATGGCGCCCGATCGCGTTACTAACTCAAATGGGCGCAGGTGTTCTCCGGCCGGACGCGTTTTCTCTCTAATTGAACTTGGCCCGCGCCCACGCGTCCGATTGACGGCGCGTCGGCGCTGCTCCCACCCGCGGCACCAACTCGGCAGAGCGAGATCCTCGGCCGTCGATTCGCGCCGCCGCGGAGCAAATAACGCGCGGCACCGAGATAGTCCCATATCTGACCTGCAGATTCGAGATAGCGAGGCGCAGCTTGTACCAGGAAAGAAATACGGCAAACAGATTTTCGTATCGCCGTCAAATAAGGACTAATCTGAAAATACTATAGACGATGCTATCGCCAAAGCAACGCTAGAGAGCTGCGATAAATATAGGAGCGAGCGATGCGCACTGAAGGACCCTGCGACGCGCGTACACAACGGAGCCTACATGTGTATTTTCCCACTGGAGGTGCCGCGGCGATAAGGGATTTTTCACTAAGCAGAGATAAGCGAGGCTCAACAGGTATGCGCATCGCGCTGTTTACTCGATTCCAATGCGAGCACGCGCGTTAGGGAAATCCGTTTTGAAAACAAGCGGCGACACTATCGCGCAGCGAACCTTGAAACCCACTCGACGTCGCCGAATCCCGATAAATCATTCTCGCCTTTTTCTTGTATTTGGCGGACGAATTCAGCGGAGAATGAGATAAGAGCCGAGTGACAGTTGGTTTGGCAGGTGTCAAGGGTGTCGTGACGGCGACTCCTGCACGCGCACCTTGTGACAAATGCAAATAAGCGCGATCGGTCTCGGGAAGGGACCGTCTTCGACCACCTTTTTTTCCTTTTTTGCGCCTTCGCGATCTGTAGAGGATATTGATAAGTGCCGATTCGCTGTACGAAGGGACCACGAGCCAGCTTACTTACTACCACGGGGGAACGTATGTGTGCCGTATCGGCAGTGTGTCAACTTTGGTCGTGTATTTCGTAAAAACTGTGCCTGTAAACCAGACTGTAGACCGCGCCATGCACGGTAGTTGAACGACTGCCTCCTATTGATTGTTCGAGTCGCACGCTGTACGATGAGATTTTTCTTCATTACTTTCACTTCGTAGAATACAGAGGCGGGATTATTAATTCGAGTGACGAACCAGATGCAATCTTTCAGTTTATTAAAAAATAAGCCTTTAGTATCGAGACGAGCAATTTTTCAAATTTTTGTAATGTAAAATTGATAAGTGAGACGCAAATAAGAATGACGACGTGCGAAAATCTTATCGAATGCAAAAATCGTTGAGATACGAAGAAAAACAGACGGACCGAGCGAAAATATCGAATATATGACGAATGCGCGATGCAATCGACGTGGAAAAAAATTGGACAGCACCTGCTCGACATTAGCGACAACATTGCTCTCAACGGTATCAGCCCAGCTGCATAAGCCGACTTGCATGTTCGCGGGTGCGTAAACAGGCGTCGGCGTTCTCCTCCGCTATCGGCGCCAGCTTCGAAAAAAAACCTTCTCCAGGAGATAAAGTCAAAGCTACACACTTCGAATTCGGGCCCGTTTGCTTGTTTGCCATCGTCGACCGCAAGATTAACCGCATTTAATCCCTGCGCGGCGAAGAGAGGGAAGAGCGAGAGAGAGAGAGAGAGAGAAAGGAGAAGGGAGCAAAGAAAACAAAGACGCGAAACCGCATCTTCTGATCTTCTCCGCGCGAGCGCGAGGTGCACTACACGGGAATTCGTCGCTTGGCCCGAAACCGCAGCCAACCTTCCTCCTTTTTTTTATTTTACGATCAATTTGTTTGATCTCGGTTTGTTTTCATTGCGCTTGGGCATGTCTCGCTCGACGGCTGAAAAGAAGTGAATTCCTTCGGACACTACGGCAGCAGATAAAGCCTCGACAGGCATCGTTGCCGACATCGTCGCCGAGTTGGCGAAAAGTGATTGATAGTGCTTGAGAAAGCTGACACACTCGTGACGACACGCAACAATATTTGAACTCCGGCAGAATGGCATTGACGTTACAGCGAACTTGGCGTCAAATATGCAATGCGTTCGGATTAAATCGCGCGTTAACAAACGATCCTCTCGGCGAAAACCGAGTATTTTCTCGTAAATGCCGCCGAATTGATGCACACCGAAGAGAACCAGCGATCGCCGAGTCCCGAAAGGTTATTGGCCTATTTCAGCAGCCCGTGCCCTCACAAAGGGCGCCATTGTACGAGAAATGGAGGAAACAAGCAGAAAAGTTGGCCGAAGGAGTCACGGTATTGACACACGCTGGCATGATGTACTGGTCGAATAAAGAGTATTATCGAGAGAGAGAGAGAGAGAGAGCGCGAGACACGTGCGGCGCTCTACACATATAGGAACACTACTGTTGCACGCCGCGAATTCCCACACAAAGAGCAAGCCTGTCGCTGGACGACACTCATCTACGGGCACAATCGGCCTAGAGTTTTGTGTTTGTCCTAGTTTTATTGGTTAATACCGCCGCCTGCGCCGTTGATACGCTTTCTCACGCCTCTATCGCTATTCACTGATAATCGTCTCTTTGTCGCGCCATCGCTCGCCGTACACGAATGCCCGTGGACGCGCAGATGAGCGGGAGAGCACGTGAGAGAGTTTGACGCGGGGAAAGGCAATCGAAGGCTAATTAGGAGTGCGTGCGTGAGAGCGGCTCGAGTGCACTTTGGAGAGCCGCAAAGTGCTCGTGAACTTGCCGCGAAAGATTTTCATCGGCCGATGGCTTTCTCAATCCGAACAGACATTGCGCCGAGGATTTATCGTCGTCGCGAGCGATTCTTCAGTTTTCAGCTCATTAACGTTTTATAGCCCGTACTTACGGGCCTGGCAGACGAGCAAACGAATCCGCCACGGCTGAGTGCATGGCGCGCGTCGAAAGCCAACCACAATGAAAGAGAGCTTTAAATTTGCCATCGATATCGAAATTCCAAATTATCCTTGGGACTCGACAGGTGCAATCGATAGATAATATTGGATATTAATTGCACGCTCGTTTTTTGTCTCCCGCGCGCACACGCGCACACGCGCACTAGTTGCTTAATGAAATACGCGCGCACAAGTTATGGGTAATTTACATTCCGTCGAGTATCGTACAGTGTACCGGTTGCTGACGTCACACCGCGCGCGAGCCTTTTTTCCCCCTCGCCTCCTCGCGCCGCGGCAAGGAGAAAGCACGCCGACAATTACCCGCAAATACTAGTCGATCAGCGCCAGCATTCGGCGAAGGAAAAAGCAACAGCGACGTCTGCAGCTCTGCTGCTCTGGCCGAGCAGGTAAGCATCTTCGGCGGCTAGTTCTGCTGCCGAGAGAGCTCTCGGGATGATGGATCGCCCGAGCATCAGGTCGGAAGTTGGTCTTTCGCATGAGAACGCCTTAATAACCTGCTAAACGTCTTTGCTAATACGCGCTTCGAACATCATTCCCACGTACCTCTTTTTCTAGCTTTATCTCTTACACGCGGCTCTGTGTATTTGCGCGCCTCGAGATGCCGCATAGCGATTATACAATCGTTACGTGCATATACGTGTATTACATCATTTGCGCGAAGATAGTGCGGGTTTGGGGGGGGGGGGGCGCAAACAGAAGGCGAGGTGGACAGGAAGTTGTCGATATCATCTGTGAACGATAAGTGGCAAGTGCTTATTCTGCGTCTTGATGGAATTTTTACGCGACAACTTGGCGAGAAAAGGGGAAAAAAACGCTCGAGCATGCGAAATTGTATTTTTAATTTGCAATTATCAGGCTTTGAAAAGCGCGAGTATACAAGACGGCGATTACGTATTCTGCAGATCGGCGAGTCAAGCAAGATGATTATTATGTCCCGTATATGATTTAGTGCACTTGGAGAGCCGCGCGAGATGCGTGCCTACCGCGAAAGAAAGGAAAAAAGGGCACATGACGCGCATATGAAATTAATGTTGCACGAGCTGACAATGGCTTCTCTCGGCTGAGAAAGAGAGGAAAAAAAGGCTGGCGCAGGGAATAAAAGGCGAGGGTTAAACGTCTCGGCATTGGCGTGTTTTTATCTCCCCATTGCAGGAATTAGCATAGAAGCGTAAGCTTTTGTGCGCGCGTTTGGCTTTTGTGCAAGGTGCTGCTCTGTCCGTGCCTCTGTTTTCTGCCGATGAGAGCGCTTACCGGTCGACTAAAAGGATGCTTCGCTGCGGCGCGTCGACACAGGTGACCTGTGGGAATGACCGTTGTGCGAACAGGTTGGAGACGACTTTCTACCCTTGGCGACCGTTGTTCGCCGTGTGAGAGAAAAATCACGCTAAACCGCTCGAGGAGATAACTGTCAAGTGCCCGGCGACACTTTTGTTCGCCGACCAATCATTTTTATCCGTCGAATCCATCGGTCGACTCGCTTTGTCTCGGCGCGCACCTCGCGACAATCCCAACCGTTGCTGCTGCCTCCTGCGCGCTCGCGACAAAAAGCCGACACGTGTACGGAAACGCCGTTTATCGAGGCCCGATAAAAAAAGAACGAGGAGGAGAGAAAGGAAGACGTCGGAGAGGGAGGTAGCGAGGGGGATGGGGGAGGGGGGTCGAAGACGAGCGCGTATGCTTCCAGGAAAGTGGCTCGTGTGGGGGCACGTGCTCGCGAGGAAATGGGGCGTAGGAGTCTCTCTTTGGGCTTAATCACCGAGCATCTGCCGCGCACGGATCACGCGGGGGTCGGCCAGGTGCTTGGCCGCTCGCACTCGCGCGCACATGCTTTTCCAAATGCTGCCGCCGGCACGCGTCTCGCGGGGCGTCGAAAGCGGACGAGGCCGAGGCAAGCAGGCGCTGCCGAGACGGTTATCGTTTCTCTCTTCTTTTTCATTCCGGTCTCGCATCGGCTCGATGATGCATCGGCGCGATGAGTGCTCGGGGATATTTCAACGATTCCTGTGCGATCGAGCGCGTCCATCGGCTCCGCACCCGAGGAGTCCGCGAACGCAGCATAGCCCGATCGATCGGGATCTCTTGTAAATTACGCCCGTCGCGTCGGCCTATTGCTGCGAAGCTGACGAGCGCGATCGTGGAAACGCTTTATCGAGCCTACAAAGCCTAATCCGCGAGTCATAGTACGCCACCGAACGCACGGCCGAAGCATGCAAATTGGCAGATATGCCACGGAATCGAGCCCGCAAAAGAGGGCGCGTGTCTGCCTCTCTGGTTTTGCAATAACCGACCGCACAATACTCTTGTCCGATCGGCAGGAAAAAAGAAAAGGCGACACCGAAAAATCGCGTCTCAATTACAAAGACAATCTAGCCCCAGGGGGACAAAGCTCTTTCTTTCTCTCTCTCTCTCTCTCTCTCTCTTGGCCGGATTAGTGCTTTGTCCGATAAGGTGTTGCGCTCGCGCGTGCAAGAATAGCCGCGGGGGGTGCAGACCAATGCGCCGCTTGCTCTCGTAAATTATGCTTTGAAATTTCGCGCGTGACACCGCCACCTGACGAAAGCTCGATGCCCACGACGAAAAGAAGAAGAAAATAAGAAAGACCTGCCTGGCAGCTCGTAAATCTTGATCGTGCTTACGTCGATGCTCTCGGCCAGACGACTGATGAGGATTTGGAGAGCAGCGGTACGCGCAGGGCTTGTTCGACTCTGCTCGCGTGGATTTCGACACTTTACCTCGTGCCTGATTAGATAGGTCTCTGATCGAAGCAGTGGTTTCTTTGTCACGCTGCCGTTTTCAATGCGAATTAGCGATAAATCGCGAGGAATTGAAAATTATCAGTCGGCCCAACAATTTATTTATATACACGCGTGCAACGAAATTCAGAACAGAATTATTAGTTGACGAGGATTTATTGATAAAGTAATGCTGATTTTCATGTACGGAATTCTTTATGGCAAAGCGTTCAGATAACTGGCCCGTGCGCTACGCCGCATTGATAGAAAGTAACACGCAGAAAATACACCAATAACATTACTTACTAACAAGCGGAATATAGTGTTTCTGCAATGCGATTGAATTTTATGGCGAATACTCTGAGAAATCTCGCGGTAGTCCGGCGATTAAATAGGCGCTGTTCAATCGCGAGAGCTTGTCAGCGTTAATATCTATCAACTGCGAAAGCTCGACTAAGTGAAAAGGACACCGAGGGCGTGACGAATAATTATAAAATTAGCCCAGTTTCTTTTGCTCGTGCATCGCGCTCTGCGAGTAAAAGTCAGCTGCGGATTACGAGCCGTGTAATTTCAAAGTGTACGGGATTAAAAGTGTGGCGCAAAAGATCGTCTAAACAGATTTGTCGACTATTTTTTCCCTCCTCCCGTGCGCGCGGCGAAAACTCGTTCCCCGACTTAGAGCGCGCCAAATCCTGACTCCGCGCACGCACCGGCCCATTGTGCATAATAATATTGGCGCGCGGCGCCGTATCGTTCGACATTTATCTCGCTCAATAACGCCGATCCTATTAGAAGCGTGCGAGCCCGGCTGGATAATTATTGCGGGCCGCGCGGCGCCGATCGCTTATCGAACTGACCGCGCGGCGAAAGTCGCGAGTACCCGTATGGGCGCGCGCGCGAGCTTTTTCCCCGAAAGCGCCACAGCGTCCGCGGGCGAACCGTCGCGAGATTGTCGTGACGTCAAGTGCGCGCACGACGATCGCTAGGGCCACACACTCGCGCGCCGCTGTGTGCTTCGCGAGCTTATAAATCACGCGCGCGCGCGGGAACGATCGTCGCGGCAGATTAACCCGTAACGGTTCCGTTATGACTTCGGCTCCTCCTTTTCTCCTTTTTTCCTCGTTTAATTATCCGCGAGATTAATGTCGCTCACCGGGCGCTTTCAAATAATTGTCAGAATGGTCCTGCGCACGCAGAGACACGCGGAGACACGCGGGACGAGCTTGTCAGGCATTAAAAAGCCAGTAGCCTCGATCCGTCGAGGAATTTCGCATGTGTGTACGTCTTTTTCGGGGGCGAGCTGCCCGCGCGAGATATCATCGCATCGCGCAGAGAGCATCAAGGAAGAAACGCTGATGCTAGGCGAACCATGTTACACAGATCCTCTTACCCGCCACCGAGAAACTGCTTACAGGTTGTTAAGCAAACGCATCGAATTCCTTGTTTTGCGCCACTGATAGCCGCTCGCTGCTGCTCTCTAAACAGACACGACGTGCAATGTTGCAGATCGTCAGCGCAGCCCGACTTTTGTTTACTCGCTCGTCGACTGCATTTAAGACAAACAGAGCTCGAATGCAGTGTCGATGGGTTCGAGCGCGCGAAGCTTGCCGCTCTTGTGTCCGTGCACGAGGAGCAGGATGAAAGAGGCGACGACGAGTCCAAATGCAAATCGAATTCGTGCTCGGACTTGAGAGGCGCGTCTTACCGACATAGCTCCGTGTGAAATCCTCGTCGTGGAAAACAGAGGCGACGGAAATTGGGCGAATGGCTGCACGTGTGCGACAAAAGCCAACGGCCCGACAAGGGGATCGTCGCTTCTCGCGGGTCGTTCAACCCTCGGAGGCTCTTTCTTTCCCTCTCGACCGCGCGTCCTCCTCCGATTGCGCCGTCGATTCCACACGTCGACGCGCGAGAGAAGCGAGCTTCGGCAACCAATTATCTCGCGCCCGGAGAACGGAGAGTGGGACTAGGAAAGACGAGGCGCGCGTCTCCGGTGTGGAGCGCGGTCGGTGATCGGCCTCGAGGAGTCCGCCAGCGGACACCTTTGCGTCGGCCGGCCGTGCGTCTGGGACCGATCAATCAGCGCCGATAACGGGGTCCTTGGCGAGCGAGGCGGGAGGGGCCGCGCCGTTGCGCAAAGCGCGAACGATGTCAATGAGGTATTGGAAATCGGAGAGCAGGAGAGCAGGAGAGCAGGAGAGTGCGGCGGCGCACGTGCGAAAAGTCGTAAAGAGCAGGAACTGCCCTACACTGCTCGCTTACTCGCTCGAGGCAGCATCCCGGCGGCGCTGGCATTATTGTTATCGGGGCGGGCCGGCTGCGGCCGAGTGTAGCGCGCGGCTATCTGATGCAGATATCGATGCGCGGCGAAAGTGCGAGCCAGAGGCCGAGGGCCTCGGAATGCCGCCTAATTGGCCGTTTCCCGATGTATCGCTCGATTATCGTTTTTAATTGGGAATCGCCGGCTCTGTTTACACAGGCAATTAAAATAGGCGAGCGCGTGCAGCCGCGCGCGATAATGGCCGCGCGGTACGTGTGCGATTGGAATACATCAGCCGGGCGTGCATGAAATATTAATGACGCGACGCCAGCCTCCGAGTCCATTAATAACCGGAGGAATCGCGAGGATCGGCTGGCGGGCGGAGAAGGGGCGCGCGCCTCTCGCGGCCGGCAGCTAATTTCGAGAACACAATGGGGTTAGCGCTTTTCCGTAATGGCCGATCAGATAAGCGGCCCGCGATACCGGTGGTCCCTCCGCTGCGATCTTATCGGCCTTTCACACGCTCCGCGGTTTGCTGCTCGCTGCGCTTGATGTCATTATAGGCGACCGCGTGACTGTTCTATAAGCGGCTCCGCGTCGCGGCGCGCTTTCAACCCCCGCTCGCTCGCCACGAGCATTCCGATCACGCTCCCGCGCGCCAAGATCGCGAGAGGACTGCCGACGCTGCTCGCGCCTGCTCTCGTCTCCGCCTGATAAATATGTAAACAGCACTCGAACCGAGCAGTACTGCAGCCTCGCTTATATTTGCTTATTCATTGCCGCTCTTGTAAGTGCTCCAAACGACTCTCTAATTGTCTCGAGCCGTTCGCGCGGCTGCTTAATGCAGAACTGATTAGTTTTCGATTGTACGGCACGCCAGAATATTTAGAATACCAGATATAGCCGACAATTTGACCGGTCAACGTGCGCGACACTGTATTATTTTCGATAATCAAGGCTGACTTTGCTAGTCGACGAACCAATGATCAATCGTGAAAATATGCGAGTTGGGCTACTTGGTTCGTTCAATCAAGCTGAAATTTCATGCAGTTGATTTCAATGACAAATGGACAACAGCAAGCGAGAGATCCAGGGAGCCCGAATTAATGAGGCAGCCCTCAAAGAGGTAAGGATCCCAGAGCAGCCAAGCTAGGTCAGCTGGCTCAAAGGAGAGCACACGTGGCACTCGCATTTGAGAATAAAGGACGTCAACGGTCAGTTGGTGCGCGCGACAATGCTCGCGGCGCGTGCGCGAAAAGCCCACTGAGGCCCGGTCGTCCGCAGCTCACCTGCAGCTTTGAAAAAGCCGAGCGACAGGGAAAGCCGACCGAATGGGCTTCCCGGAAAATCGAAGCCGCTGAATTTAGACCAGAGGACTTATCGGCGTGAGAGATGAGGGCTGCTCGATAAGAGGCTCTGCTCTCTCGTGGGGCAAAAGGAGTCGCTATCGACAGTCACGATCTCCCGAAAAAGATATTTCAGTCACTTATTTTACACGCGATCGATATTAGCGATACCTCTCTCTCTCTCTCTCTCTCTCTCTCTCTCTCTCTCTCTCTCTCTCTCTCTCTCCTTTTCTTACGGACTCGCGCCCCCGCGGTCTTTTTACGCTTTTTGTGCGTGCGCTCGCTTATGTTTGTTTTTGGTGGTTAGAGAGTTTGATTTATGACGTGTTGGCTTATTTTCTACACAAAAGAGGCGAGAAAACACTTAATTTCTTTTCAGGCTCGATGTATGAATAATATCGAGTTCCATGAACATGTTGGAATTCGGTATTGACTTGTACGCGTATGGGGCTCGACGGGTGAATGGATTGGTAATCTGATTATCTCCGATTTTTTTCAATTTGTCATACAACGTCTATAACTCAATTATGCTTTATTATACATTACCAAAAGAAAACACGCTGAATGAATATTTATCAACGATAGGGACCTGATAAGAGAGAGCAACTCGACTACGTATACGTATGATTTACGCAATCGATTCACAAAATTACACAATATGTGTGAAGGTTGCGCAATCTTTCATCAATTCTGCCTGATTAATGTACATATTTAAGCTTGTTTGTATATTCCGAATCAATTTATAAACCTTTTTCGAACTTGATAGGGCAAGCCGCGCGAGTTTCTTACATCAGCAGTCGCCATACACACTTTTACGCATTAACGTTTCACAGCATAAATCATTTGTCGACGCACTTATATAAATAATCCGATCGATTACCTTGATCTCTGAGAAATGTCCGCTCACGCCCCGAAAGAGGAAGAAAGAAAGATCGCTAAAAAGTTCCAAAGTTGTTTGCACAGATCAACTCGACTACCTATGAGCGTGCCAGAAAAAAAGAGAGAAAAAAAGGGCCATCGGGTAGTCGCCAAAGTTATAACGGTCACCGAGTATGTCGGCAGCCTCCTGTCGGTTCCTGTGCTTATGCTTCGTCCCCCCTCGCGGCTTTTCGGAAATGAAAAGTGCCACGCGTGCTCACCTCGGATCAGCTGTCTCTCTCTCTCTCTCTCTCTCTCTCTCTCTCTCTCTCTCTCTCTCTCTCTCTCTCATTTGCTCTCTCCCTCTTTGGTCCATGGGGCAGATGTGCGACTCAATGGTCGATTTTTCCCTGCAGGTGAAATATACGCGCACGCAGGTTTCGGAGGGTCCGCTTCTTTTGGCTTTTTTATTTCTGAATTTCTCCCTCTCGCTCTCTCGCTCCTTCGACTGCGGCCGCTACTTCCTTCCACATGCGCGCGGCGCAGGATTGTCGATGCGTGATGGAACTAGCTGTTTTGCGCTTGTTGATTCGATTCGGCATTGTGCTCGTTCGGAGGCTCAAACGCAACTGTTGGTTTTGTTGCGAGCAGGTGCTCGTGCAGGCAGCTCGTAATGTACTTGGCTCTACAAAGGAGCGAAAAAAACGACGCGTTTGTGGAAAAATCGTCCGTGATTTCGTGCAGTGATTTTCACTGCGAATCTGCCGTGATTCCAGATCGGTGTTTATTACGGTGTCGAGAAACCGACAGCGAGCGAGCAATAAAAAGATAAACCGGAAGAGATTATTATTTATCCACTAAACGGCTTCCAAACACGGAGCCCACGCGGGGCTTCGCTCCTCATTTTTTCAAATCAAAGGCTACCCCCATACATACACGGTGCGCGCACGCACAGCAACGACCAAGTTTCAGGCTGCCACAAGGTGCGCCATTGAAGGGCAGCAGCTTGTAGACTAAACGTGAAATTCCAACGAATTTAAAGCCAGCATCTCGTCCCCAACAGAAAAAAAGCAGCCCGTATTATAACAGATTTGTTCTCCTTTGCTCGTTCATCCCCGAGACCGAACGAAATTGCAGCAGGTCCTCCGACTATAGTCCGACGAGCGACAAAGGAAACCTTCCCGGCTCGGTGACCGAGAGAGCAGCAGTGCTACACAGTATACGGAGAAGCGCGCGCTGATTCTTCGAGTGCACGACAAAGAGAAGTGTCCTCCCTCTCTCCATTCATCGCGGCAGCATCCGGCATTGTTGAGGCACCGAAAAATCGAGCGGAAAATCGAGCCGATTTTCGCGCCCTCCGCGCGCCCGCACCGCTCTGGCCGACGCGTCCTCTATACGGTTTTGCGAAGGACTCAATGAATTGGAAAATGATAAAGACACCACTCCAGATGCTTTTCCTCAAAGCCGCGCACGGCCCATTCTGTTGCGACGACTCCGCGCGCGCACGCGTCCAGTCCTTTTGTTCTCGATATTTGATGATTGACCGCGCGCTTTTCAATAGTTCTCAATACCACTCCGAGCAAATTACTTTGTACTCGACTGAACGGTTAGACAAACGTTTACTTTCTTCTTACGTTCGCTGCTGTTTCATCACGTGTGTTGTTTATAGAGCAATGCTCTTCTCGCGACCAATAGTCGTATCATTAGCGAAATTGAGAGCAACGCTATCAAGACATTTTCTCCAAAAAGTATAGATTGCAACTTGAAATGTGAAATGATGAATAGAGAGAGGCCCCCTTCCAACGAAAAACCGTGAGACCACTCGATCGCCTTCGTTAATTATTCCAAAGACTCATTCAACGTGAGTAGGTGCATAATCGACAAGCGAGCGCGCGCATCGATGCCATTCACGGAAAATTCAAGAATGGACCCGAATTCTCCGCTCTGCTTCGCTCCATTCTTGTCCCCAAGACATTCTTCGTATTTTTCTATTGCTCTCATAGTAGTCCTGTTCACCTGCAGCTAAGTGCGTTTTAAGCATCGCGGCGGACGGACGTCCCGCAAGTTCACTTGCGCTGCGCCGGCCACGGCGGTGGTCCTATTCACGCCCACTCTTTATTGGAGGATCGATGTCCCTTTTTGCCTGCGTGTGGCTTTTCTACTCCTTCTGTGCGCGGCGCAGCGACTTTTCGCTGTCGCGCTTTGTGTGCGTTTCATCCGAGAAGTCAACCGCGGCTCACACTTTTTTCTTCCTCTTTCACAACGATTCTTTTGGGGGGTCCACTGATTTACTACCGACTCTCGACTTCCTCTTTAGCGCCTAGCTAAACATTACCATTGTCGTGGTATTTTTTCCAAAGCAGGCGACTGTGCCAGTGTTGATTTCGATGTCATTGTCTCATTGTACGCTCTCGTTGATTCTCTCTTTTAATTTTGTTTTCGTTTTCAGTCGTCATTGCAGTATTATCTCGTTCCCGTCGGTGTCGCAGCTGTTTTGCAATTATTTGTTTATTAGTCACAGGCCGATGATTGTGCTTGCGACAAAGGCGAGTTGGGCCGACAAAGAGCGAAAATTTCGGTGAATCGATAGCGGGGCCTATTTTCTTCGAGATAGGCTCGTCACAGCAGCAGTGCTCACAGTGCGCGCGCTCTCGCCTCGACAACCTTATTATCTAGGCGGACCGTAATGACCGCGCAGCAAACGTCTACTGCCAAAGAAAATACAAGCCAGAGACGCAAACACCATTAATGAGTGCTCGGATTCTTCGGCAACGCGCGCACATGGCCCAGTTATCTAAGCTTTATCGGGCAGCTCGGGAAATCTCTCTCGCCTCGGGGTGTCCTCCTCCGACGAAACAACAACGAGCCTCGCGCCTTTTCTCTCGCAAACAAACGAGTGGACGAACGTGACGCATGCAGATGATAACGGCAAATCCGTCGCGCGATAATTTCGGACAGATGCGCCGAGTTTTCTCTTTCGTCGCTGTATTGTCTTTATTTCTTCCTTTTTTCTGCTGCCGCGACCAAAAGTGAATCACCGACCGGGCAATCGACTATTTGGCTGTGTCGCACATGGGGGCAGGTATCGACCAGTCGACGGAAGGATGTTTTGGTGGAAATCTTGGCAGGTATATTGAGGGATTTACGACCGGCAGAGTCGATCGCTCGGCAGGGCTAATCGTGCCGCACTTCTGGCCTGTGGATTTGAAACGAGCGCGCTGCTACTCCCAGATGACGTCAGCGATAGCTTAACGAGTCAGTTTTCACGCTTTGACACAGTGCCAATCGGTGACTGCTTATTATGCACCATGTTTGTCAACAACTTGCTCTTCTCACTTCGATCATGTCGACTATGAGTCATTTAATTGAGCCTCTGTTACAGTGTAAATTGCTTTCGAGTGAACATTTCACTTGCCGAAAAATTGCTATTTTTTCATAACGCCAGAATAGTCGATGAACATTGAAAAACAATTGACATTCCGAACGTTCGAAATCGAAACGGTACGTCAAAATATATATTTATATTTGAATAGGCACTTTTAAAATGTTTTGGAACAACAATTTCATTTGCAGGAGACTCAATGTTTTGACGATACGGAATAAAAACAACATACTAAATAAAAATGAAAAACTACATTTGATGATTGGTTACATTGTATATATGTGTGTGTGTGTGTGTGTGTGTGTGTGTGTGTGTGTGTGTGTGTGTGTGTGTGTGTGTGTGTGTATATATATATGATCGGAACATCGAAATCTGTTCGACAATGTATGTTTGAACGTAGTGAAGCCGACTTTGTGTTTCATTTAGAGCATCAGTGACGCGAATCGTTATACCTTACAAAATGGAGAGAACAACACTTAGCATTCAACTTAAGTCAAAATCCCTGGTAACATTACACCGCACCGGTGAACCTCATTACACTTTCAAACTCTCTATGGCATTGAGCGACACGTATATGTGTATTCCCGGTGGCACGCATAGGCTGCGCACTATAAAGCTCGTAAACAAAAATTTCGGCGTCGACTGTTCGGGCGGCCTTTGAATGCTCTTGGATCTCGGGGGCTCGCACATAAATATACATCGACTCCTTCTCGATACAAGCGTCGCAAAGCGTGCGCGCACGAGTGAGAGCGAAATCGCTCGGTGCCGAGAGAGCGATATCGATCGTAGAGCGGTATATCCGCTCCTCCCCTTCGGGTCCAAAAACTAGTCTCGGTGGGGCCTGCTGCATGCATATGGCGCGTGCGCCAGGTGTTTCAAAAGGTGCGGCGCGCGAGCCCCGCGCGTCCCCCCAACGAGCTGGCCCGAAAAAAAGGAACGAGAACGAGCGTCCAACCAGCTTCCTTCCGACCATTAGCCCCTCGATGATTATACAGATTGAACGCGCGACGAGTGAATTATCCGTGGGGACGCGCGCAATTTTTAATTTTCGATCGTCAAACGGAAGCTGCCGATTATTTTGTTTGAGCAAGGCGCCGCGATAGGATTGCGATCAGGGACGACCGCGGATGCGCGCTTCGAAAATTACAGCCCCGCCGCGGGATTCTGTGAAAATTAACTAGCCTCGTCGATAATCACAACTGTTCCGTGCCAACGAGCAACGCGTTAGCATAATTTATTTGTATGGCTTGCAGCGTCGGACCACTTTCAGAATAGAGAGACAGAGAAAGAGAGAGAGAGAGGAAAGAAGGTGAGATTCATCCCTCGACCTAAAAACAAGATTTATCTCGTAGCCAGCAGCAGTGGCAGTAGCAACACGTCTAACCAGCCGAAAAACGTCGCTCAAGCTAGCTGACGGGCGCGTAATTTATCCACGCAGCGCGCATACGTATATACAGTAGGAAGAGACATAAAGGACGACATTTGGCATTATTTAAAAAGTATACCTTTCCCCTACCACCCTGCCGAAGGGAAAACCGGGTCCGCGGGCCGCGGATGGCCGGTAACATGCATATGCATGTATATTCGGGGCGTTTATACGTATACGTTGCAAATGTTGCTCGCGCTGCTCAGGTATATGTATTATGCGTCCGTTTTTTTTCAGAAAAGGTTTAGCCTAAAAAGAGGTTTCGATATTGTTATCGGGAGTAACATGAATATTTAAACAGAACCATTGGCTACGCTGTATACATACCTTATGGTAGATTCGCCTTTCATTAATCAGTGCAGAAGGATTTTTCTAATTTGCCATTAGATTACAGGACGCATTGCGCGAAAGACTTACTGAAAACGTTAGATATCTGAAAGAGCAATATAAACACTTGCTAGACACAGTCGAACGCTGATCCTTACAAGTAGGTTAAGATGCCAGAGTAATCTACGCGCGCATGATAAACGAGGCAAGAAGTGAGCGCGAGTGGAAGCCCTAAAAAGCGCGAGCCGCGCGCGATCGTTTCGCAAAACTGGCTATAACAATCATGTTTAACAAGCGCGTCGAGAAACCGAAGCATTGGAAAGTGGCTCGCGCTCGCGCTGCAGGGAATATAATCGATCGAGCGGCAGCTCATTACGCAAGCGCGAGCGCAAGGTTATTCCCTCAAAAATACGTATGTATCCTATATATCGCCGCGCGCGCGTATCCTTGTCGCTCGGCGGCTTTGTCCCTCCTTGCTGGCTGCCGAGGCGCCAGCGTGTCGCGTGGCTCGCCCTTTACGCGCGCGTACCCGTCGCGCTCTACGCTTCAAGCCAAATAGACCGACTTTTTATCGGCCGCTGCCCGATGATCTTGCGGCAATCTTGCTCAACAGTCCGTACGCGAACGCGCTGCCTGTCCACTCGTGGCCGTTTATTCTACTGCCCCTGAGAGATATGTTCTCCCTGTATATCGCTCCTTTCAATTCTCTTCTCCGGCGAACGATCGCGCATGAATCACTCGAACACGTCCGATCGAGCGACAGACGAACGCGCGTCTCCGACAATTAAGCAAGTCGGAGAAAAGCGTCTCGCGGAAAGCCCGAAACAAATGCGAAGCCCAACGAGGCAACGGAAGGCGCAGAGCACAGCGTCAGCCTGGGCACGCGGACGGCGGCGCCCGGCATCCAGGCGAATGCATTTGCGCGCCCGACTGCCGCCGCGAGGCAGCTAGAGTCGGGGGTGCGCATCGACGGACGTGCGCCTCGTCGGCACGCGCCGATATCGTTATCCTCGCGCAAAATTGGACGGCGCGCGTCGCGGCAGCCCGAAGATAATGACGAGCGAGCGAGAGGGAGATCGCGCGCGCGCGAGCTGTCGAGAGAGTCCACGCGTGGGCGATGCTGTGGCACGCGACACGACCGTTACGAGGCTGCTGCCACCGGAAAAAGGTGGGGATCTTTGCGCGGCGCGGCGAGAGGGGGCACACACACACGCGCGCGCGTGCGCGCACACGTTCCGTGCGCCTGCTTTCACGCGCGCGCAGCCGTTTAACTTTCCTGCGCCAGCGCTCGCCCGTACGCTTTTAGTGCACAAAGATGCGCGCCCGATGCCCTGCCCCGGCTGCAGCTTGCTATCTTCTTTTGTACGCCCGTCTCTCGATTCCCGTGCCGTGCTCCCGAAAATGCGTTTCTCTTCAGCCGACGTCGCTGCTTGCCGCCGCGCGGCGGCCCCATTTTCCTCTCGTCGAATACCCCGATGTCGCTTAATAAATGACCCGACTTCTGTGTGCGAGCGCGCAGGCGTCGGCGCATTGTTGCCTTCGCTCTCACAATTTTCGGCTTGCACTCGCGCGCGCATTATGCGAGTCGAGTGGCGTTAAATCGTCGGGACATTCTAGGCGAGGAACGTCGCGATCACGCTTTCATGCGCGCTTCATCGTCATCCTGCTTCGCAGGATTCCGTCGCCGAGCACGAGAACGCGCCTAAGAGCTGACTGGGCACTGGGTCGGTCATCGAGCCGCAAAAGGCAGCGCGAAAACTGCCGCGGTCTAATCGCCAGCGAGAGCGCGCAAACGGCGCGATTAGGCAGTGGGGCGTCGCGCAAACGGACGCGTGAAAGCTCGCGGGCCGCAGCGGGCATCGCGCGTATACCTGCGCAGGCCCCAACGGGAGCGTACAGAGCACATCTGCCGTGCCGCGGCGCAGTGCTGCAGCGCTGCCAAGCAGCGGTGGCAGGCAGCGGCAGGCAGGGCAGGCGACGGCAGCGCGCGCTCGTGGGGCAGCCGCGCCGTTATGCGATTGGCCGCGGCGAGCGCTGCGCCAGCCCACGAGCGGGGATTGGCCTGGCAGCACGTGCTTGAGCCACCTGCGGCGGCGGCTCGGCGGGGCCGCGGCTACAAAAGGCCCCGCGGAGCCCGCCGCGGGCTCAGAGACCGGCTAGCCGCCGACACTCGACGGTACACGCACTGCGGAGCCCTGCAGACCGACTCTCAGTCAGTGCCGCCAGAACAGATGTCAACAGTAGAGAAAGTGTTCAAGTGCAGTGACCAGCGATTTCGTATTTTTCGTTGACTTGTGCTTGTGTTTCCAAGTAACTCGTGGTCGTTCGAGTTGCACACTCGCCGACTCGACTTGTCTTCAGCGTTCGACGAACGACGACGCCGCCGACTCGACATGCTCGTCGAAGAGATGCCACGAAGCTTCGTGAAGAAGAACAACAGCTACAGTCACTGCCCGCTTAAGAAGCGGCCAGTGAACGTGGAGCCTGTGGAGGAGGTGCCGGCCAAAACGGAGATCAAAGGTAAGTGTCGACGCATGCAGCGCGCGAGCGACTCGCCCTCGCGAGCCCTCTCTGGGTCCCCCCTCTAGGCCTCTCGTCTGCTCGCCGACACGCAAAGTCTCACGGCACCGCTGCTTGCTTTGTTGCAGAGGAGCTGATCGAAGTGGTGGACGACATCCCCGAGCCGGAGAACCTGAGCACCAAGCCCGAGGACTTGAGCCGCTCGGCGGCCCCGGCGAAGCGCTCGCGCTCGCCGTCGCCGCCGCCGGTGACTGCGGCGCACTGCCCGGTGATGCTCAAGCGCTCGGCCTCCCCCGTGGGCACCCGCACGCCGTCGCCGATCCACCGCCAGCCCTACCAGCCGCACTATCCCACCAAGGCGATGACTCCGCCGGCGGCGGTCGCGCCCGTCCACCCGGTAGCCAAGAAGGCCCGCGTCGAGGTGATCCAGCACGACAACGGCTCGGCGGCGCCGATGCACTTCATGGCCAACGGCCCGGTCGAGCCCCTGGCGCACTACGCCAGCCCGGCGGCCTGGGCGCGGGCGCCGCTCTACCCGCCGCACTACCTGCCCTACCCGCCGGCCTACAGATACCCCGGCGAGCTGTACCCGTCGTACCCAGTGCCCGCGTACCCGCACTCGTCGCCCGAGCACCAGTCTGTGTCGCCGTCGCCTCCGCACGCGTCGCTCACGTGCCCGAGCATCCAGCGCCCGATCGCCAGGAGCTACGCCAGCCACTGGGCCGCACCCGACCACTGCGGGCTGTCACCCACCGGCTCGCTTGGCTCGGCCTCGATGCGCTCGCCGCCGCCCGTTACCCCCGAGGACCTCTCCTCGCCGGGTAGCGACAGCGGCCGCTCGTCCGCGGGCAGCGTGTCCGCCGGCTCGGGCATCGTCAAGCTGGAGAAGAGCGCGGCCGCTGGCGCCGCCGGCGGGGCCAGCTCGCCGCGCTACCAGTGCCCCGACTGCGCCAAGTCCTACTCCACCTACTCAGGCCTGTCCAAGCACCAGCAGTTCCACTGCGCCGCCGCCGAGGGCCAGGCCAAGAAGACCTTCACCTGCAAGTACTGCGAGAAGGTCTACCTGACGCTGGGCGCCCTCAAGATGCACATCAGGACGCACACGCTGCCCTGCAAGTGCCACCTCTGCGGCAAGGCCTTCTCCAGGCCGTGGCTGCTGCAGGGCCACATCCGCACGCACACCGGCGAGAAGCCCTTCAGCTGCCAGCACTGCAACCGCGCGTTCGCCGACCGGAGCAACCTGCGCGCCCACCTGCAGACCCATAGCGACGTGAAGAAGTACTCGTGCTCGTCGTGCAGCAAGACCTTCAGCAGGATGTCGCTGCTCACCAAGCACCAGGAGGGCGGCTGCCCGGGCGTCGCCGTGCCCATCGGCTACGCCTGCTAGACTGCCTGCCGTTCAGTGCAGTGAACGCGGACGGAACACTGTGCCTTAATCTCGCAGCAGAGTACAAAAGAACGAGACTTTTTTGCGCTGTGCATACCCCGGATGCTTGTACTTACGCGCCGCGGAACCGTGAAGCCTTCGTGCCATTCCCCCTCGAGTTTTAAAAATTGCGAGATTTGCCATTTTCTCCCTTGTCCTCCGCCGCTTCTTTCGGCGCCCCCTTCCCTTCTCTCCCGTTCGAGTTTTTCCAGTTTTTCCAGTTTCGCCTTTTCGCCTCCCGTTTCGCCTCTCCCGCCTCTAGTTATTTAGACCGCCTGTGTAGTGAACTGTACGCCGCGCGCACCAAAGTGCCATTCGCGCATCGCACCATAACATGTATTTATTGGTTGAGAAATTGCATATATGTAAATAATCATCGTCGTTGTTAAGCAAAATGCAAACAAAATATCACGATGCGAAGCCAACACTGAGACATTTGTAAAACTCTTCGCAGCCATTCCTTCATTACTTTTCTTGCGCATACCTTAGATTATGAATTTCGATCGATACTAGTCATTGTATTATAATATTTAATGGGCGTACCCAAGTTTTTCAGAAAGCACAGATATATTTATATTACTTCTGAGTCGCTGCTCATTGTTGCGTGCAACTCGGGACGAGTACCACTATTTCTAGACCTGTATAGAAAGTAAACTATTGCGAGATAAAGTTTATTGCCTATATATAAAGATTATTTTATACGAAATAAAATATGAAATTTAAACTATAAAACCAATGGTATATTCATTCGTCGCCAGCCCTACCTGAACACTTCATCCACAACCGTACGCTCACTTAATATATTCTTACTGAACATTTTTATCAGTGGCTTTCTTTCGGAACTCAATACCAGACTTTACTTTCGAACGATGTCAAGGATAAACGACCTCAGCAAAGTTTTCGCTTTAATTACTCGTCTCTGCATCGGGATATGAACATTTGACGAGGAAACCTGAATGGAGATCGATATTCCGACCGAAAAATAGGACATTACATCTGAAAGATTACTGGCAGACCATTCGCAAGCTCTCCACGTATTATTTCGCAATCGGGTTCAGCAAAATCATCGCGCTCGATTGAGCTATGGCTTTAAATAAGAAAAAGAGCACGCGTAACATCGAATTAGAGCAGAGCGCTGCGCTGCTTGAAGAGAAAATAATTCGAACGGCAAACATCGTTACGATATGAAAGCAAAAGCGTCCGTGGAAACGGCAGCGGCACAATAAGCCGGCGCGATATAGATTGATGGAGCTGGTCGTGGGTTTATAGAGCGCGTGCCGCGGCGATCTCTCATTCGGAAATTAGCCTACACGACGCGCACAAAGCTCTTTAGCGAGCGCAGCGGCAACGCACGCAATAACTTACCTGCGGGCGGCGCTCGATATGCGCACGTATTCCATTCGATTGCCAACCACTGAAAAGTCGTCGCGCGTCGCTTTCCGCTCTTTCGCTCGATTGAAATCTAACGCTCTCGCCTCCCCCGTTTATCCATTCACGCTTATCGCGCCATTGAGCCTCTCTTGTTCTTTTCCCTTTTTTTCTCGCTGCTCGCGCCGCGCAGATTTTTTCAGGCTGCCGCCACTTTCTGCCCAAGAGTCCATTAAAAGATAACGAAGCACTTGTCGCATCTAGCGCCAGCTGTTATTACAGCTAAGAGCGTATGACGCTCTCGAATAAGGATAAACAGCCAATTAGTTTCGAGCCCATTGATTCTTGACGACTCATACACGTGATGCTGTCACAGGTGATTCGCTTTATAATCACAACTGAATTGACTCGTTTCGTCAGAATGGCGCGCGCCTTTCGCCGCTAATGTTCACTGGAACGGCCCCATTTGCCAGAATGATTTTAATGGTTGGAACGTTCTATTTGCAAGTGCAGAAAAAGCAATCAACGATGGTCGAGCTCTCGGTTGCCCCGACCATTCGTACTTAACAATTTTCGCTAATAATCAATTAAGGACGTTTGCGCGCGCGACAGCGAAGAGTCGCGAGTCCGCTTGCATTATTCATAAAGCAGGCATAGCGCAAATAAAGGCTCAGCATGCGCGAGATGAAACCGAAATTGAAAAAGTCAAAGTGTTTTCCAGGTGAGAGGGTACGTTAAAAATAGGTCCTACGTCCCATAACGCACGCAATTTGTTCGTTATAAGCGCGCGGAGGCAGCAGCACAGCATGCATGTGCGAACAAGTTTCTCCGTCTCTTTCCCTTCTCTCTCGCTCTCCCTGGTGGACGAGAAAAGCGTAGAGGTATGAGATCACACGCGTCCTCGCGTCCCTTCCGAAACGGTCCAACGGCCGACAGCGCAGCGCCAGCTTTCTCGTGTGAGCCTAAAAAAATTGTCCGCGGCTTTCTGGCGAATGATCCAGCCCGAGTACCTTGCATCTCATTAGAATCAATGGATTAGCCAAATTCATAACTTGGACGTGATTACGCTTCGAACGAAGAAAAATCCGTTTTGACACGTTCGCACAGGGCATTGGCATTTCTGCAAACGATCAACGTTATTTCGAATGAGAATCCGAGGTCTTTTCGAAAGCACAATCAGAACAGAATCGCGCGGCGGGTTTCTCGCAACGAAGCTAAAAGCAAAAAAAAGAAGAAAAAAAAAACGGTGCAGAAGCCAAGGCGTGCTCGGCGAGAGAGGGGCGAGAGAGAGAGAAGTCTCGCTGACTGAAAATCCCCGTAAAGCGTGCCAAAGCGCGCGCTCGCGAAACCCGAGTAGCAGCGCGCTGCCCACGGAGACGAAGAAGACGAAGAAGCGGGAACGATTTCGCAGGCAAATCCACGGTGGCTGACGGACGCCTCGGAATGTCCCCATTCACTCGGCCTCATTCATCGCTCCTTCCCCGTGCGGTGGCGGCGGCGGCGGCGGCAGCAGCGGCGGTGCGACAGGTGTTCAAAAGCATAAAACTTTGCAGTCCGAACGGGACCGCCAATTGTATACGCGTACACGATTGAACAGGTGCTGCTACGCTGGCGCGAACGCGCGCGACAAAAGATATATACAAATCCGGCCGTCGTCGTGCGGCTATTGCTTTTATTTGCGAGCGAAGCGCGTAATTTGGCGAGAAACAACCGCGGAAAAAACAAGAAAAAAAACGGGTCAGTGCCGTAGCCACGAGTCGCTCGCGGTTTTTTATTGTCAATTAGCTGTGGAAATGTCCTTTCGGCGGGATATCGAGTTCCCGATTCATTTCAATTTACAACCTCCCGGTAATGATAAATCCCCGGGCCGATAGCGATCGGTCGACTCACGAAAAACATCAGAGGCGAGGCACGCGTTTGCAGAGATACGAGCTTCGGATGTCGGGCCACGAATTAGAATTTCCAATTAATTCGGCGCTGTGAAATTAGGGATGCGTCGTATGCAAAAATTCTTTGTTCGGCCGGGTCTTTATTGTGAGATTATGTTAAGCGCTTCCCAGGGAAGAAGACCTCCGCTCCGTACACTCGATTTGCTGAGCTAAGCGACCTTTATCGCTAACAAGGTGGAGGTAGCATATAATACGCGCCGCAGGACGAGATTTCATTAGCATACGCATGCGCGCGCGCATTTCCAAAGTAAAGAGCGAAAAATCTGGGAGGAGGTTCGGATTACGGCCGTTGGCACCTGCCACGTCGTCGTCGCGTACGCGCACCTGACTGTCCTCGAGGAAGCCCTTCATCGCTTCCGGGAAGACGCATCTCCGCGGGCGCGCCGCTTGTGCGCAGCCTCGCGCCGGATCAGCCGTATGTGCGCGCGCGTGACCGCGGCTCGCGCTCGATTAGGAGGCCTAATTAGCGAGCGCGCGGCGAAAATTTATTTGACTTGATTGTCTAATTATCAGCGCTCGATTCCCGGCCTTATCAAATTTACAATCGCGCGCCCGTCGCGCGCCAATGTTTGTTTACAGTCGCGCTCGTAAAGTATCTACAACGCGCCTGCTGTGTGACAAGCGCGCGCGCCCAGCCGAATTAAAATATTAAATTGAACTAAACGTCGATATTGCGTAAGGTGCGTTCACGCGCGAGCACGCATACTTGGATTAGTCATCGCACGCGCGCGCTCTCGTGCGTGCGTCTGCGTGTGCGTAGACGGGGGAGAAAGAGAAATAAAAATGGGACGGGTCAAACGAGTTTTAATTGATCGTGAGCTTATGCCATACGTATACACAGGCACACTCGGTAATTTAGTCTTGCCACAGTCGCCGGGACAGAGAAATTGATACAAGGGCGGCAGATTGTTTAGTGTGAGCGCCCTCGCGGAATGTTATGTACTCTTGCTCTCGTTCAGACTTAATTAGCATGTTTATAAAATCTGCTTAATTTATGGTTACTACTTTCATCCAGTTTTTTTACGCGACTCAAAAGTATCTTTTGCGAATATCCAATTGGCTTCATTGTCGTAACTGAGCGAACAGGACAGTGACTCAATAGGTGATAACTGGATCCAACGAATCTGCTTTCGATTAGATTTCTGAAATGCGAACGTCGCTCAAGGAACACTCGGAAATAAGCCTGTTCTCAGCAGCATACAGCCAGCCAGCCTATCCACTCCAGAAACCGCCCCAAAAATACACTTGTAAGCCTGCTAAAGAGCTGACCGTTAACCGACTGAATTCTTCAGAACACTCGAAATCCATATCTTTTGAAAGGCTACTCGGTGGAAAAAGAAGGAGCGGAAAATAAAAGGTCTTTGAGGCCGATATGCCTTCTCATTAGCCGCTCGCCTCGACCTCTCGAACAAAGCAATCTCTCGTGCGCGTGAACTGAACCTGGGCGCGCGCGGCAACAGATGGCTCGCCCGCAGAAATCCACCTGTTGATGCCTTTACGCACGCGTATATGTACGGCAGGACTCTCGCACGTCCAGCTCGCGCCGCATCTTCTTCTTCTTCTCCTTCTTCTTCTTTTTATTTCACGCTTCGTCCTCGCGTGCACACGCCCACTATCGCGGATCCCTTTCGCCGAAGAAGGTTCGACGTAGATTAGATTTGGGCAGCCACATGGTTTTTTTCCTTCGCGGAGGAAGTGCTCGAACGCTTGTACGTTGTACACTTGAATTTCTCGATAATCATCTGTGTTTCTCATTGACGATCGCCTTTATTTTTATTCTCAAGACTGATCGAATATTTTTTCTTCTTCACTTTTCGAACAATTAACCTTTGCAATGAGCCATGGACGAATTTCATTTTTAACGAAGGCATGTATGTAAATGAGACATTGCTAGGTCGTAAAGTAAATAAATTAACCGTTTAAAGTAGCATTGAACAATCTTAATGGAATCTTCGGATGACAAGTTAAACTTAAAACATGCGCGAGAAAAGAACCTCTATTCAGGCAATAAAGCGCAGTATTTATCGATTGCGCAATGGAAAAAAAGCAGAAAGAGACATGGTGTTTGCAGTAAAAAGCCATTACCATGAAGCGAAGAGCTTCGTCGTCATCGAAAAAAAGTCAAAAGAGAAGGAGAGAGGGAGGGAGAGAAACGCGAAAAATCAACAAACGCTCGCTTCACCGATTACACCTCGTAAATCGTCGAAGCCGCGCGCGCTCGATAAAGTCTCTTTGCAACGAAGAGAAGCTAATCATTCGGCGCCAGTATCTAAATTAGCGGATGGTTCTTGCTGCGCGCGCGCGCGCTCGCGGCACGACCTCCTCGCTTCTCTCGTGCATGCGCTCTTTCTTTCTCTCTCTCGTTCTCCTTCGAGCGGTCGACATGTTTACGTTAATCCCTGCTTGGCGCGTTAACCTTAATTTTATTTGGCTCTCTCTCTCTCTCTCTCTCTCTCTCTCTGTCTCTCTGACTCTCGAGTATCGTTTCGGTCGTCGGGATGTAGCCAAGGTCTACCGGCTTATCGTCGCAGATAAGTGTGTACAAGGTTCTCTCGCCGGCGCGAGAGCCGATGAGTAAATAAAAATGGCCTAACGCGATTTATCAAGCAAATTGAAAACGTAATTTCAGCGCGCGCTCGCGCGGCACCGTCCGCCACTCTTCCGGGGTATGTACACACATGTGCGCCTGCGCGGGTTCCGAGTTATACGAATGAGCCTCGCATCCATCAGCGAGCAAATTAATAGCCATCCCCGATTAATCTCGCGAGTGAACCTTTCACTGATGCACCGCGGCCGCACGTAAATAGGCAGCTCAAGCGCAAAACACAGCGCGCAGGTATACAGACTATATGTACCACAAGCAGTCCCCTTTGTCGTCGCTGTCCTCTTTTATGGAAAAGGTATGGAGCAGATGGTTAGGCTGTGCGCGGAGGAGGAATCGCGCCGTTGAAGCCTTTTGATAAAAAAAGAAAAAGGAAAAAATCCATGATCGAGCTTCCGTCTTGCCGGGATCTCTCTTTTTGTGCTGTCATGCTCACATGTTCGTAACGAATTTCTTGTTTTTTTTCCAAATTTCGAGAGTGAAAGTTTATAGTTTGCGAGTGAAAAAAATATACATACCACAATGCACCGCCTATCAACCACAGGTATGCATGTTTAAGTGAAAAGGTAATTTGCGGTTGTCGGGCAAATCGTCAAAATAACAGAGGGAAAGAGAGAGAAAGGGGGGGGGGGGGGGAGTCCGTCCGGTGACACTCGCGCGTAGCAGATAAAGCGTATACTTAGAAAAAGAGAGCGAGGCTGAGATCTAGCGCTGGAAATCTCTCAATTGGCGCGTGCATCATCCTTCGGCGTTCACACGCGCGAGAACGAGCGAGCGAGCGAGGGGGATGGACCACCTACACGGCTGTTTCATGCGCCACACCTCGGTAATGACCGGTTGTAAGGTCGCCAATTCCCACGGTGTTTCCGCTATTCCACTCGCATAATGAGAGAGAAAGAGAATGACCTTTTGTATATTTTTCGGCGACAGTGCGCGGGCAACTTAATTAGCGAGGACGACCTGTCGGCGCGCATTACTGCAGCGCTTGCATTCAAGGACAGTAGGGGAATGCGCGAGGCAAATTTAGCCTTCGTTATAAGCTGCGCATACGGCCTTTACATAATGAGGTACAGTTACGCCGCGCAGCTTTACTGTTATCACGCGACTGTTTGACAATTGCGCGAGCCTTCGTTAATTAACTCAAATTTCGTCTCGTCTCGCAAGCTGCTGCCAATTATTTCATTAGGATGCACGTTTTCTTCCACGGTGATTTCGCGCGCCAACCGGAGGCCGGCAGCAGAGGCGAGCGGTGCGCATTCGACAATCGGAAATGACGACATGCCACCTCGCGGAAGAAGATACAAGCACCGAGGCTTCCCAAATCAGCGATCAATAAACTCAGCGGGTTGGCGTATATACACGTCGCCGAGTCAGCGTGATTATCAGGGAAATCTTACGGGCGCGCAGGCGCGAGATTTATAGACAGCTTAAAGGTGACGAGGCTTCGCGGGAAGCAGGAAACGCGACGACCCACGCGCAATTTCTCTGCCGCGCGGCGCCATAATCGTCGCCATTCGCGGCCTCGTAAATACGTACCTGCAGCCACGGCGCACCTGCTCGCTGCGAAGCAGTCGCCACGAGCCCTTCCTCCTCCAGTGCCGGATGCGCCGAGCCGGCTATCGACTTTTCCGCGCGCATTGTCGACTATTCTCTCTCGCGTCGCTCGCGACTGGCGCGCAGTTGGCGCGCAGCTCTCGAGTCCTAATCGGATAAATCAGGCGCAACGGCCGTCGCGCTTTCTGCGCGGCTGGGCAGAGCCGCGCGTCCTCCTCGGATATTAATTCGACTTTACGATTAGCTCCGTATTTACGATCCATTGATTTCGAAATCCGTCGCGTTCGCATACATTCCTCCTCGGCGAGATTGTTTCCCGCTCGAGCGTGCGTGTCTGCAAATGACAATGGCAATCCGCCGCCGCAGTCAAATAAAACGATATCCGCGAATCCAATCAGCGTTGTCGCGCACGCGCATACAATTAGATAGACTCGTAAAGAGAACAATAAATCGATGAGTCATGCAGTCATTGAAAACGGCACCTTGTCTCACACTATAAATAGCATCAACGTCTCAATAGGCACCTGTCAGCTTCCTCCGCCTCGCTTGCGAAAGCGAGATCCCGCGCAGGCGATTTTCCCGCTTTTCCGTCCCGCTGTTTTCGCCGCGAGACTCGTCACGGTGCCTACCATTGCTATGAGCGGCCGACTTTCTCTCGAGTGGCAGCCGCGCGTAATACACTTTACGCATGTGCAGCGCCGCCCAGCTGGGGGGCCTAAGTGCGTCGACCGCCTCTCCTTCTCTAGTGCGCAGACGTGATAGAGCCTCATGCCATTATTGGCCGACGCGCTCTCCATTCGTTCGACGACAAAATGAATGGGCCACCGCGCCGACGCGGCGCGCTGCAGATGCGCCCACGGCGCGCAGCGTCCTTTGAAAGTCCGATTGCTAAATGTTTTATTAACGCACCGAGCGATGCCACGGGTGCCACGGGCGCAGCCCGTGCAAGTAATATCGGCACGCGAAAAATCGCCGGACAAAAGAATTTCAATAGGTTTAATTACACTCTAACATTGAACTCCTGAACTGCGTAACGTTCGCATTACCCTTTCAAATCGCTGGGGGAGGGAGCATCGAAAGGCGAATAACTCGTTGACAATCAGAAATCTCGATCACGACTCTCTCGTTGCATTACATCACGGCGTACGCGGAACGGTGCGCGCGCGCGTGCCACGTCTAAATAGGCGCGTACGAAGAAAGCGCTCGTCCGCGATGACACGGGGAAAAAAAGATTGATCGACTTACTTGTTCGCATCCAAGTGAGAGAAGAGGAAGGAAAAAAAATGAAAAATGAGCCAGCTCTTGCGCAACGATAAAGCGAGTGGCGCGCGCGTTTCGTCAGCATCCGAAAGAGCCGGTGCACGCGGCGGACGTGTAGCGGCACGCGCGACCATCTCCAATGACTCACAGCCACCTACGCGTCGCTTGTGCAACGCGCGGCCGACAGCGCGCGAGGCGCTTTACTTTTCGACGGAGGTGCGATGGCCTGCCGCGCGCGATATCGCGCGCCACGACGATTATCGCAAGACGAGCGCGCGCCGCGCGGTTCGCATTTTCGCGCGTCGCCCTCCTCTCGCGAGCGCGACCGACTCGAAAAATCGTCACGATAAATATTGCGAATTGCACCTTTCGCCGAAGACTCGCTCGTAAAGAGCGCCGGTAATGACCTTCTGAAAATGAAAAGGCAGTTTGCGCGCCGGGATATTGTTTATCGCGCGGCCGATTAAAATCACTTCTGCCCGGGCAGATTATGCAGATCCTTTGATCGACGGAGCATTCAGCGCGGAGCGGCCGAGAGACCATTTTAATTATCGCCGAAATTTTTCGGGCGCACTTTCGAGGCGAGACGAGCCTCGCCGAGGTATGCGCGCGCATGCAATTTCGAGACAATGAAAGCGATACGCCGAGCCGCTGCGCGGCCCATCTGGCTTAATGAAAAATGATTGCAAACGAGAGAGGAGATTCGCGGTGTCGCCCAATCCATCAGCGAGCTGCCCCTGCTGCTGCTGGTGCTGCTGCTGCTGCTGTCAGGGTCTGAAACTGACCCAGAAATGGAACAAACGGAGGCAGATATCTGCGGGGCCTCCCGCACACGCGTCTTGCCGCGCAGGCGGCAGAAAGAGCTGATGTATGCGAGGAGTACAAATGAAAATGGCGCTTTACAGTTAAGCCGCAGTGCTTAAAACTCGTAATAAAAGCACGCGCGACGGGCATTGGGAATTTTTTCGCCACGTCGCGAAATTAGCCGAGTTACTCAAATTATTTATGTAATGAAGAGTAATGGGCAGCGCGTCGATAAATATTCGGGAAAATCGTTAAGCGCCCGAGCCGCGCGCCCAACAATATGACGCTTTCTAATTAATTTTTACGATTCCAGTTAGCTTTACGACAGATGCGGCGATAAAATAAAATACGAGATTCGCACCGAGCGCAGAAGCCCCAACTGACCCAGAAATCTCGCTCGAGCAAGGAAGGGCCTTATTTCCCCCCCTTTTTTTGCTTTACGAGGAGGCGAATCTTTGCTTGCTGCACTGCTTGGCCGTACGACGACGACGACGACGACGACGACGACGACCACAAGTATATACGGGAGAGCGGCTAAATTAGCAATTGTAATGCCGCTGCCAAAGCAAAAGGAGCAGAAAAGAAAAAGAGCGCCAAGCGGAGACAATGAGCGCGAGCAGTGTGTCGCTCGTCGCCACGGCTCAGAGAGAGGACAAACAAGAAAAAAATAAAGGGCGATAAACGCGCATTATCATTTATATTATCGGATTATCCGCGAGCTTTTAATGAATCGAAATGGCGAGCGCGCACAGCTAGAGAAAACGAAAGCGAAAGAAAAAGGCCGAAGGGTCACGGAGGATTCGGCTCGAGACGCGCCACGCATACCGTTAGCTGCGTGCAACGTCGAACCGAGGATAATCGATAGCTCGCTCGCGAGCACACCTATACCTAGGGCACGTTGCGTTCGCGAGACGAACCTCCTTCATCCTCTCATTGGCTTGTTTTCTCGGGATTATTCGCGCAGTTGAATGGACGAATCGCTTCGGTCGTTAAAATGATTTATACGATAATTTGGATTGTAAACACGCGGCCGAGCTGCCGCGGCGAACCTATACGCGCGGACCGAGCAAGCGAGGAAAGACGAGAAACAATGAGAGCGACAAAAAATAAATCAATCAAGGTTAATCTCGGCAATTTCTCACTTAGCCGCGAATTAAGCTTTGGGCGCGGCGTAATTGAAATATCCGCGGTGCAATAACGCGCAAAAATGCGCGATTACGTTGCCCGAAAAGCGGCGCCCTTTTCCACGCCCTTGCTCCCAACAGAGCTTCATTAGCCGGCGAAATTCATCTCTCGCTCGCTCAGCTGAGCGGGCCATCAAAGAGCGCGATAATGAGCGGGTCAAGGGCCGGCGTAATGAATTTTTTCGCGCCTTTTTTCTTTACTTTCTTGAAAATTACCCATCACCTCCGGTTCTCCTCGATTTACAAGTTGTAAGCTCTCTCTCCCGAGCGCGCGTTCGGTTAGATTTCGATCTGGCGATAATGAATGACAAAGGATTTTCGAGTTTAAAAGCCATTTAAATAACAAAATAAGGTCAAGCGGACTCGACGTGTAAGTGTCAAAACTGGAAAGGAGAAAAAAATGAAATCCCGTCAGCGCGCGCGCGCTCACACACACACATACACGTATACGCGGGAGTGAAAAAGATTCCTTCCTCTTTTTTCGCTCGACGATCTGATAAGACTGACAATTAATCTCTTCATTAGATAAGAAAGTGCCAGCGACAGAAGTCATTGATGGCTGCGAGAAAAACGCACCGGAGAATCCGAATTGTAAATAGGCGCCTCTTTCGAATTCGTGGCTCTCTCGTGAGATAGAATCGCTCGAACTCTCCTCTTAGTGGCTCGTGCGTTTCAATAATTCACGAGGATTCTGTGGCGTATGGCTCTCTCTCTCTCCCCTTCTTGGCAGCGAAGCCGAGAGTAGCATCGGAAAGAGAGAGAGAGAGAGAGAGAGAGAGAGAGAGAGAGAGCGAGTATTATCTACGCCAGGAGCATGTGTATTCTCGCATACCGGTACAATGTTAATGAGAGGAATACCAAAATCTCGCTTCTCATCTCGTAACTAAACACATGTTAATCGGCTACTACTGCTCTCTGCGCTGTCGAGGCTGTGCTTGTGCTACTGCTGAACGTACCGCTGAATCGGCAAGCTACTTATTTCTTGTTTTTCTCTTTCACCCTGTCTCTCTTTTGCCCTTTTTTTATGCGCTTGTTCGAGAATGAGACGTGAACTTTTTCCCCCTTTGAAATTTCAATCTCACAAACTTTGCTAGATGTATCAACGCACAACATTTTGGAAAATATCTTTTAACATTATCAATAGTCGACAAGTCGGGGACTGTTATAAAATTAATTATTCAAATGACTTACTGTTAAAATATTTTATCGCTCTTTGACTTTTTATTCTCAGCTCATTTTATAATACGGTGCAAGCAGAATGCTCCAATGCAGATTGTTTTTTCCAATGTAGCGGAGCTTCATCAGATACCTGCTTACTTCTAAAAAACAAAGACGGACGAAGCGTTAATGACTTTGGCTTTTTTTGGTTCATCTGTTACACATCTAATCGATGATATCAGTTTAAAAGCAGGTTTTATTTATTTTTGATCGAAAGAGAAAAAAAAGGCATAAGCCAGTCGCCAAATTTGGAAGTAGGTCATCGCCACGATACTTCTTTACAGCAGGCGAACAAACCTGAGCTTGTCTCGGAGAATCGAATTATGCAGAGGTTGTCGCGATAGTAAGGCGCGACAAGAGTGGCGAGGAGGCGGTGTAAGCCGAGAACCGCAGAAATGAATTACCGCACGGCGCTGACTGCGGCGTCGTCGGCGGTGGTCCCTCCGAAAATTATTGCGCGAATTTAACAAGGCCCGCATCGATAGGCGCTAATTGTACAGGCGCGATCAATTATCTCGCTCGCGCGATGTCCGCGTAATTAGCTGGATTAATTCTTACACCCTCTCCTGTTTACTGTAATCGCATCATTTTTTTCTTCTCGCTCGCTGCTGCTCACGAGACTGTTCGCTCTGTCGTACGTGAAACACGCGCGATGCATCCGATGGATGTTTATCGCTCGGTGTTAATGCTTGATATTTTTTTATTTTCGCCGCGAACGCGTCTGATTGTAGCTCGAAGGCGCGAGTTCGACGGCCAGCAAAATGGATGCTCGGTCGAGCGCTGCCCATCTCCGCTCGGAGACGAACGAAATCGGCCGGGAAATAATTTGGCGATATGAGCCATGGGAAATTCCGCGAGGATTCTAATGAAAGCAGAAGAGGAGGCCATGAGAAGAAGGTGCACGTCGCGGATAGCTGAGCAAGCGAGCCGCCTGCGGCCCGATCACGATTCTCGTCGAGAGAGCGAGCGCTGATCGGTAAATCAGCCAACGATGCAGATCGCCCTCTAGCCTTCTTCCTCTTTCTCTCTCTCTCTCTCTCTCTCTCTCTCTCTCTCTCTCTCTCTCTTTACAACTGGTGCACCTTACGAAAAAAGGACGACCTAACCACGCCACAAACTCGCCACACGTTTTGTTTGCCTTTTCTCATTCATAAGCCTTTACAAATAGGTTGCATGCTTTTCACGAGGTTCCGTTCGATTATCTACCCGCTCGAGCTCGAGATTCATGACATACATTAGGATTATTATTTATAGATTGTACTCTTAAACGCCGGTATTTTATTCCCTTTTTATTCGTCATTCTCGTTCATTTGAACAATAATTTTCAAACGGGTAAAAAAGAAGAAAAGAAGAAACAAAGCACGTTAAACATTCCAACTTTTAGATACGCGCCGAGTATAAGTGGAGTGTTGAGTATCCATTATGCGCATTTTAATGTTTCGCGCAACAAAAATATTTGGTGCAAGCGGCGAAGGTTGGAAAAGTATAAAAAAGGCAATTAATTTCTCTGGTTTTCGTCTTGAGAAGGGCTTTACACACGATCGTTAGGCCCTCGAAAGCACGGCACTCACCGGATAATAAGAGCAATTAAGGTCAGGCAGTAAAGCGCGCGCGCATCGGCTTTGGTTAATGAAGCGCACTGCTCAATAAAATTATTGCGAATGTGGAGGGACGCTTCTGGACGAAAAAAGTGCTCTAAAATGCAAAGAAACCGTCGGGGGGAGAAAAAAAAATGCCAAACGTGCCCTCGTGTAAAAATCAATAGGCATCAAAATTAGCCGAACGCGCTGTGCGTCTCGCGGGTGAGAGACAACACCTATAATTTGGCGCTTAATGTCTTGCGCCATTACATTAGTGCTCGCACTAGAGAGAGAAAAGGAGAGAGAGAGAGAGAGAGAGAGAGAGAGAGAGAGAGAGAGAGAGAGAGAGAGAGAGAGAGAAAGAGACTGTAATTTGGCAGCAGTATAAATTCCGCGCGGGTGCGGATATTTATGCTCGCTATTTCGTGGGTTATATGCGCGCGAGCAGACGCCACGCGGACTAAACGGCCTGATTTATGTGATATTTTACAGTGATGTCATAACGACAGCCGAAGGTGTCTGCGCGGCGAGGGTTGCGGTCGCGCATGCACGAACCTCAAGGCTGCGTTTTTCTTTTCCTTCCATTGTGCTTCTGTCGAAAACGAAAAAATGACCGCCCTCGGCGAAATGTCGTCGGGTTTTCAGATACCACGGCGACATGTATAGCCATGCGTTCATTAAGCGCACAATTGAAACATTACGCGATTCGATTGCGTCGCTTCGAGAACGATGTCGTGTGTGCGAAGCTGGCATATCCAGTTTCATCCGAGCTTGGCATAATATTTAAATGAACGTCGAGCAGAGAGAGTGAGAGTGGACACGAACAATACCGTTCAGTGACCAGAGTAAAGTAGGTATATTTAATATTCCATTGCGGCGGGGGAGGGAGAGAGGGAGAGACGGAGATGGAATGGACACGTCGCGTCGCGAGTGAAGAAGAAAGAGGGACACTCGGAGAGAGTTACAGCTGCCATCCACGTCAGTCGCGAATATTTTGGCGAATTTATGCCTAATAAAAATTAACCAGAGCCAAGTTTCTCTCTCTTCCACTGCTGGTCGCTTGCTCTCGGTGCGGTCGCGCGAGACGTTTAACGACAACTCGCCGATGACGCAGTGATTTACGTTTTTGCCTTTTGCGTGCGTTCGCATTTCGCTCTCGCTCCCCCCCTCTCTTTCTCCCTCGCGCCCTCGATCGTCCCTTCGATCTCGCGAGTGCACTCGAGTCATCTTCCAAGTGTGTCGTTGGTGTAAATCAGTCAACGTCTACGCAGGATTAGGCGGCTCATTGTGCGAGTTTAGGTCCCGAGACGTCGACCAAACCTGTACTCTTTTATGTTACTTTTTGAACTTTCATTCCAAAGCTATTTCGAAGTTTATCTTTTATTTTTCGTCGGGCTTGCAGTTATCAATATCGCTTTTCAAGCTTGGGCACACCCATCACTCGCAAATAAATTTGTTTAGCGGAATTCATGAGCCTGCATACCCACGGACGACCGTCAGGAAAGCAAAAAAAAATATATACACCAGAGTCCAGCTGAAGTCGCCATTGGAGGGCGACGGTGAGGGTGACTTGTTCAACGGTGTTTCAAATGGAAGCCCGCGTGCGTCCCTTATCGGGCCTCGTCTAAACAAACGCGTCGGAGGGTAGTGTTTGTTCCGTTGTCGCGTCGGCTTTTGATGTGACGCGGGAGGGGGGGGGGGGGGGGGGGGGGGACGAGTGTAGATTGCCGACCGCAGACCACCTGCTGCGTCTATGGGAATTCGTGAGCTTGTGTCGCTCGCAAACAATGATGGCAGCTCAAAAAAAATCGATTCGCCGTCACCTGCAGTCCAAGCGCAAAACGCGTTCCCATGTGCGACACTGTAATAAACTCCTAATCACTGAGCTTTCGTCGCAGCCCTAATGACATAGCTCGCGCACCTTGCGCTCTTTCTCTCAGCCGTGATACGATCTCTAATTGTTGGCTTTCGAAATATTGATTTCGCGCTCGCGCGAATTTCCATCGTCGGGGAGAGAGAGAGAGAGAGAGAGAGGCCAATTAAATTTATTATGCTAATTGACGTATAGCAGCGATACTATCGGACGACGTGCTGACAGGTCCTGCTATCGTAGAGGAGAAAGGGACACAGAGAGAGAGAGAGAGAGAGAGAGAGAGAGAGAGAGAGAGGTGAGCTAGGAGCGCCCCGAGAGATAGCGCCGATAGCAATCTTTGATGTATCATCCTCTTAAAGTCTTTCTCGCCACCTTATCTCTCCGACCAAGAGCGCGCGCGCCAGCGGTCCTCCGCCTTCTCCTCCTTCTCCTCCTTCTCCAACTCCTCCTCGCCCGATGCGCAGAATTCATTCCGGGTCAATGCTTTGCTTGCTCTTTTTCCTCTTCGCTTTCTTCCTTCTTTTTTTTTTATTCGTCTTTATTTTATTTGTCCTTCCTTCTGTCTCTCGGCTTTCCCCATTGCGAAACTAAACTTTCAAGATTTTTCCTTGTCGATTGGAGCCTTTTTTCCATCGCGATCGTCGGTAGATTATCTACCACAATAAAAGATTGACTCTTTAATTTACGTTTTGTAGCTACATGGTTATCTCAGACAAAGCTCTCGTCGACCCGTACTCCCATCGGTATCTATATATAAATTTCGCTATTCACGCGCTACACGCTGCAAAATTACGTTTGCAAGATTTTTTCTTTGGAATCACGACAGAAACGAAACGTTTGAAAACAACATGGCAATAAAATGTAAGCCACATGCCGAGTTTCGGCACGTCAACGTTCGAAGCGAGCTTACCGCATTATGGCCAACACATTTATGGCTCGCAGGAAAATTCTCACGAAGCCACGTCGCGCTACCGAGTGGGCAGCAAAGCGCAACCCCGGTGTTTGACACATGTGTCCAGTGGCACGCTCGCTCGCTAGCTCATGGACAGGTACGCATAACGCGCGACGGCAGGCGGGCCGAAAAAAAGAGCTGTTTTCGTGCGCACGAAACGCTCGGGGTCCAGCGCAGCTCCAGATGCCTGCCAAATTTTCACTTTCGCACGCGAAGCTCAGGACTGTCGAACACATTGATAGCACGTGTGGCGTCCAAGCGCAGCCCCGACTGTCCGTCCGTCATCACGTGCCTGGAATTCTCGCGGCAAGTCTGACAGGTGATTTACACGTGCGAGATTTACTGCGCGCGTTCCGACTTTTTCCTCCGGCTGTTCTTTCTTTCTCGTCTTTTTCGCCGGGAAAAAGAGTGCTGCTCTTGCACGTGGCAAAACGCGGCAAAACGTGCAAGAGCACTCTTTTGAAATGTCTGCTGCTCGCGTGCTCGTCATTACAGCCGCGGAATTTGGACTTACGCGCGTTGAATACCCGTGACGCTTGTTCGAGCGGCAAGCGAGCAAGCGAGTAACTGTTATTCGATCGATTTGCAACAATTAGATTTGCAAACGGGGGCTACCAGGTGCTTTGCTGGAATACACGGAACAATGGAGCAGGTGTCGTGACCGTTAGACAGATAGCAGGAGGTTGGAGGTGGCGCGGATTAATGCTTAATGTTCACGAGTCGGTGTACATCGAGGACTGTATGGATCGAGAGTAGTGCGAGAAACGCGGCGAGACTCGAGGAGAGGAGCATTAGAGAGGCTTTTAATGCGCGATATCTTGACACAAGTGCCGATCTCTCGGCTCTGCTCGCTCCCCGAACTATTAACTCGGGAGAATTCCCAGAGCTAAGCCTTTATCTGAGCGCGACATTTATATTCCACCCGCTCTCACTCTCTCTCTCGCTCTCTCTCAACAAGGGCGACGAGCAGCTTTCTTTTCTCGATCGCTCGTCACCACCGTCCTCGTCTGCCCGCCGACAAATCAAATGTTTATTCCGCAACGAGAATCGATACCAATGACCTTTGCCGTAGCTCCGTACGAAGTGCACGCGCGCTCCGAGCTCGCACTTGGGAATAAATTTAGCTAAGCAAATCGAGAGCGATCGATCGCAATTCAAATCGGCCGAGTGGCGAGAGAGCGAGCCGCCGAGTAGAGCGACGTGGTCGCGCTGAAATGGCGCAGTTGCATCATGATCAATTGCCGTCCAGCGCGCGCAGCTGAAACGGCGTGGGCGCGTCGACATCTCCACTTTCTCCAGTTTCTCGCGGATCGTTTTGAGAAATCCGATACGTGCAATGCAGTCGACCGGGCGACATCGCGCGCTCACGCCCGCGAAATTGATACTGTTTCCAGTTCCCGTGTCGCTCGCGCTCAATTTTTCGCCGCGACCTATAAGAGAACGGACCGTTTTGCGCGCATAAGTTGATACTGCTAGTCCTCGTTTGTGCACGGATAGTTACATTGTGCAATGTCAGCACGAATTTTTAGTCTGCGCTCATTTTTATAGTCGGCATGCCTACTCTCACTTCTGCAAATAAATTTAATTCGTGGTTGTATTCCGCTGAAAAATAAAGTTGACATGTATACCTGGAAAATAATGGAATTATTTTACTTGTAGAATTTGTGTCGCTTTGAAACCACATGCATTTTTTAATATGTTGTCATCGACAAATTATTAAATCCAAATAACGCTCACGAAAACTCGTTTTTGACAAATTGAAGCACCGTGCAAGTAGTGCGAAAATTTTCGGAAGTGAGAAAGAAAACGCATTTCAAATAACAAAAGTAAAAAAGACGAGAGAGAGTGGGGGGGAGCTCATCGGTGAACACGTAGCACTCAGCGGTTTTATCGCACAGGAGGCCATAAAGCGCAACACCTCGCCTCCTCGCTCGCTCGCGCCTCCAATATTATTCAAATATCTTAATAGCTGGCGCGCGAGAACAAGTCCCTGGCAGGGCCTCGGCTTAATGCTCATTGTTGCTCGGCCGCCCGAAGCTCGGCTCGTAAGCACGTCTCTATACGCGCCGCCGAGCGAATAATCTCGGCGAGTCTACGGCGCACGCTTGTCGCGCGTGAGGTCCAACCAGTGCGCCGCGAAAACGCACACAAAGTCTCGGCGCACGGGCGAGCGCGGCGACGCACTTTTCGAGGCTACGGCGACGCTGGCGCCCAGAGGAAGGAAATAAACCCGAACCGCGGTCGAAACGCCAGCGCGGTGTTCCCGTCGATAGCCCGCGCATTATCGCTCGTGCTCGCTCGTAAGTTTGGCCATTCATAAGGCAAGCCCGACTCAGCTCGAGCGTCGTTGCGGCCGAGAACGTAGCCCGCCAACTTATGGCGGGCATCAACGGCGATAGGCGCGCGCGAGCCCGACGAGCGTAGAACTTACTCGGAATTATTACGCGCTCGCACTTATCCAGCTGCTCACTTGAACGCGGTGCCCCTCGTGAAAAACAATCTCGTAGCGCCAGAGCGCCGATAAGCGCGCAGGCCTGCAGCAGCATTCCGCAAAGACAGCATCGTTCGCCGACGACGGCGACGAGTTCGGCAGCACATGGCTCATTAATGCAGGTGCAGGTACGCTCGCTGTGCTTTAATAGCTGCAGTCTGCGCGCAGCGCTGCCAGCCATGTGTAGCAGGTAGCAGCGGCGCGCGACGACCAGCCGCCCGAATGGAATTGCGCGCTTAGGCACGTAGCGGCCGAATAAACCGGCCCAAACACATGTTCAACACTCGGCCGCGACACGACTGCGACCCCGACGGCCAGCTACGACCCTCATAAAAGATTCGAAATCTTTTACGACCACCTTGGCACTCCGCGCTGCCTGTTTCGGATTATAAAGGTCACTCTCCTCCGCTGCTGGTCCGCTGGTCCGGCGCTTTTTTTACTCCCCCCTCCCGCTCTCTCTCTCACTCACTTACTCTCTCTCTCTTTCGCTCACGGGCGTCAGCTCGATCTCAATTTCAAATTGTTTCGACGGTGGTCTCTCTGTAATAAATGGCCGCGGAAAAATTAAATAACTGGAACGCTATTCGATTATGCAGGCGCGGAAGCAATCCATTTTAAACTTGCCGAGCTAACTTTGAATTGTTATTCGATTGCGTGAGATGTTATGACGTTAATTCGCTTTTCCGATTGATTAATACTTAACCCTAACTTGCAACGCACTACAACTAGGAAACAATCTGTTCTCGTTCACTGGACGCGCGAAAAAGGGTGAAAACGCCATGCGATAATTAATTCTTTCTCTCAGTGTTCTTGGCTCCAAGCGTATGTGTGAGTGTATAAGAACGAAGAAGCGTAGGCCAGGGGGCTGCTACGTGGTCATTGCTAAGGACCGATTCGTCTTCGTCGACTGGCTCGAGTCAGGGAGATTCTAGCCATGCGGTGCGGTTGCATTAATGCCTCATCAATTTATGCAGAACCATTCAACGACAAGCGTGCATTACGCGGTTCAAAGACCCTGCCTTGCCTACCAACATCCACACAGAGCTCCTGAAGCATCAGGATCGTTCTCTCCCGCAGGTCTTTTCTCTTTCCTCGCGCGCGCGTGTGTATCTGTTTCGGCCGGCAATTAGCATACGATTGACCCCTCGTGCAGCAGCAGCACTCTTCGATTCAATTAAATTGTCCCTTCGACGAATGCGGCGCCTGCAGTTGGTAGCTAAGAAACTACCTTCGCAGTCTCTCTCTCTCTCTCGCTCTTTTAAAAATTCAATTACAGGGGTCTACCGGCGCTGCGTGAAATTGAATAATCAGCGCGCTCGAGAAACAAAACGATCAAGGGTCTCTCTCCGATGCAGCGGCTCGTCATTACCGGGCTATCGTGCCCTAATGTCCTCGCATTCACGCGCAGTCTGTAATCCAGTATAAGAGAAAAGAGCTCTCGTTTAATGCTCGCGTAACAGCCTCGTAAAGCGCCTCGTCGGCTCAATGATGAATAATGAAGTATCAAGGAGACGCGTGAAAGCGCCGACGCGCGAGCTTGGCTCACCAGGAAATATCCTCACTGCGTTGCAGTCGTTTTAACGCGCGCTATGGCTCGTGTTAACGCCGTTCCCTACGATTTTATTGGACGAATCACTGAAAGATAGGCAAGAAAGCCTCCCTCTCGTTTACAACCTATTCGTTTTGTTGCTCGTCAGCTTCGCCCGGTTGATTAGGGCGGTGTTTTTATTTGAGAATGTGGGAAGCACGCGTTTTACAATATCTTAATTTGCAAAAGAAAAATAATAATAATAAAGAAATAAAAAAGAGTAGAAGATCAAAAAAGATTTTTTCTAGGTCTCTGCTTTTCCTCGGCGAAGGACAATTTTATTGTCGAATGTAAATTTTTGACAGATTACCCGTGAAAAGTAGGGATTGACCGTTAGCGAGGATGCTTGTATTTATGCACCAGCAGAGAGACAATAAAGAAAGAGAGAAGCACATGGGCATCACGTGTTGACCATCAGGTGTTTGGGGCCAGGAATCGTCGCTAATCTCCAGCATGCGTGCTCTTTCTCTATCTCCCGACTGGTACTTTAGTCTCTTGTAGTTTTGGGCGTGGTCATTCTGGCTGGTTAATGGGCCTGCGGACTTTGCTCACTTTGAAACAATAAACTGCCACCAGCGGCAGCGCCAAGCTGACCTTAGACTTACAACGGCGCAGGTACCAGCCGTCTTTCTTCTCCTTATGGTCGCCAGAGTGTGCACATGTTGTCCGTCGCCATGGTAACAGAGAGAGAGAGAGAGAGAGAGAGAGAGAGAGAGAGCGAAAGTCAGGAAACGACCCCGTGCTAAGACTTGCAGATCCTCAGCGACAAGTGTTTTCTCGAGCCCTAGAGTAAATGCGCTCTCTTGACTTGTTGGGGAAACCCAGCACGCCGTCAACAAACGTTCGCTAGTATTTTGAGAGGGTGACGACTAACTTACCTCTCTCTCTCTCCGCAAATCCGCAAGGATTAACGCGATTACGTCAACTTTGCTCCGTGTTTACGTTAATTTTCACAAATATCCCAGGCTTGATTTTCTTTGCTATTCGTCTTAGCGAAGCAATTAAAAATACTCAATGCTTTTTCGTATTTTTTCGTATTCGAAAGCAATTGACACAGGATGTATGAGCCCACATTGAACAATTTTGCTTGGAACCTCGAGGAAAAGGAATCGTGGCAGGTATACCAGGGATAGCATTTACTAGAAGGAATCCTCAAAACGATCTGCTTTATTGTTGATCGTGGCGTTACAACGCTTGTTTTATTAATCGATTGACAACTTCATAAATAACAAAATCGCCCGAGCGCTCACGAACGTCACGTTTGGGGAAGTCTAGTGCCGCCTTTTGGTCACGTTCCCGGCGTCTAACGAATGATCCCATCCTAAGTACGTGTATACTTCGAAAGACGCGGCTAGAGAAACTTCGATCTTGCGATACATTTTTCAGATTACAGCAGTTTCTTACTGGATCCTTCTTATAATCGATGTAGACTCTTCGTGTCTCTGAATATTAATGACGTAGCACTTTATGAAAGTACACCGAGGTTAGATTTTAAGCAGCTCTAACAACTTAAACATTACTGGTGCTAGTCAGCGAAAATGTTCGCGGTGCACAACTAACACATTTCGTCATCTCCAAATTTGGCATGTCACAAGTTTTCTCCCACACAGTCAATGAAAAAACGACGAGAAAAGCAAGCATACCCCTCGTGCGAGCATTGTAAAAGCAGAAGCGGAAAAAATGCCAAGAGAAGGACATCTAAGCCGGGGTATCTCTGCAGGAGCGCGAGCGTCCGTGACCCCGAAAAATCGTGGACTTACACGTGTGTGACATCGCGGCAGCCAATTCCGTGAGGAGCGCGAGCCACCTACGACCCGCGCGCAGCATTCCTCGGTCACGAGTAAGGAAAAAGGAAAGGATGTATATTCCCACAAGTGAAAGCCCGCGCGCGGCGAGCAGTAAGCAGATCCATATGCGCGACACTCGTGCCCTGGCAAAATCACGGCACGTGTTCGCCGTCGCCATGGTGCAGCTTCGCTGCAGTCGGGGGCTGGGAAATCCACGTGCTAGAAAGCCAAAGGCCAAGCATATGGCGGCAAGCTGTTGGCAGGTGAGTGCGCAGTTGCCGCCACGGGAATATTGGCCGTATCTGACTTACCGCTGCGACTAGGAAGGAAGTCCTCTTCCGGGCGAACGCCAATGCTTTTTTCTACCCCCTGCAACGACCCACGGTAAATTACCAGTTTCGTCGCTATCGCCGCTACCGTTTTTTTTCTTTTTTTTCTTTTTTTTTATTTCACCCACCGTTGCACCTCTTTTTGAAAGTTCAGCCACTACGTAGTTTCTTCGGAAATGCTGTTTGGATCGCGTATTATTGCGGGATCGCTTGTTTACTACATACAAGCAGCTTACAAAGGCAGCGGGACGAAGAGTAATGGAACTTGGCCGAGTCACAAAGGAATGTTTTTAAAGCTCAGCTACCTTTTAAGAGCACAAGCTACACAGTTTCGCCGGAAATATTGTTTGTATTGAGAATTATTACGGAATCATTATTTATTACAATCCCCTTGCGAAGAAGGAGGAGAGAGAAGAGTAAGTAATGATACTTGGTGCAGTCGTATAAAATATTTTTTTTTCGCCGCGACTACCTTTTTAAACTACACGTTTTCATTGAAAATATAGTTTGTATTGAAAGTTATTACGGAACGATTATTTATTGCAATCGTTTTGCGAAAGGAGGAGAAAGAAGAGTAATGGGAGTTGTAGCGCTGTCAGGAAAGAATTTTTTTATTTGCCGGCATGCAAATCGATAACAATCAGGGGGTATAATTCTATCGGCGACCTTGCGGCCGAGCGCTAATATACCGTACAGAAGTGACGAATGAAAGAGAGCAAAAAAGGACAGCTCTTCCTCGAAACGGGTCCCCTTCCTTGCTATAACATTACGATCGGCGAGAGTGAGTTACGCGCGTACGCGAGTTACCGTTCGTGTGAGCTTTCATCGATCTTGCGTGTGGCAAGCGTCACGATAAATGCCTCGCTGGAATTTTGTTACGCCTTTTTTCTTCGGATGTCTTTTGCAGTTGATCAATGCTGTCATAATATTTTTTCAATGGATTCAATTATAACAAGGTTCAAAGGAACGTTACTGGGACAAAAATATAACCTGAAATATTTACTTTGCTAGTCATCCTTATGTTTCAACCAAAAGAGTTAAAATACAGTTTTTCAATTTATTTAGTCGCGTACCGCACAGCTGTCGCTAATGCAGTATTTAAATAATAATATAAATATTGTTGTACAAAAACTGCATTAATTCAAAATAAATCAATGACGTGTATCAATAGCTTTTACGAAACATTTCTTGGAATAAATTAACTTCATCGATTCGCTTGATATTATAAATGATATAATTCTTGATTTTAAGTGGTTAACTTCGGATCATATGCCAGTAAAAAAATCTGCATTTTAAAAGTAACTTTTTCAGGCATATTTTTTAAGTGCATTATTCTCAGTTCGTCAACAATGTATACTCGGAAACGGCTTTCAAAAACGATGTCTTGATAAGTTTTCAATTTGCAGTACTTATAACGTAAAAGCTCTTTAATTACTTTCTCATAAAATTCGCTAATACGTACAATATTTTCTTTATTCTCAGACATATCAGACACTAATTCAACTGTAGCAGCTAAACCCATTTTGCGTACTTTAAACTTTTTAGTAGGTTTAATTACAATGAAGCCAACCAATTTCTCATCATGTTTTTCAATGCCAAATATTATTTTGGGCCTACAGTTAATTACATACCTCATCAACTAAACTTGCATTTACACTGCGTATAATCTCAAAAGGGTATTTAAACGACCTGCTAAAAGTCCGCTCGAGGTCAAGAATACAGTGCCTCCGCCGGTTGATTGCGCGAAATAAAATTGCCCGGACGGACACGCTCCGTGTAAATGTGATCGGCCTATGAGCGTTTTGCCAGCAAATTGTCAGCACCACGTGAAAAAGGCATTGCTGCCTGGAAAGTTTTCACTGGCGGATAAAATATTTTCTGGGATTTTTTCGAAACATACGAGTACACGGTCACGCGACCGGCAGTAAATACTTCGCGCCGAGTGTCGCGCGCGCATGGCGCCTCGCGCCGATTTCACCGAAAAGATCTGTGCTTCGCAGGAGGCAGGCGAATGCGGGAGCTCGTGCGCGAGTACTTGTGTGTGTGTGTGTGTGTGTGTGTGTGTGTGTGTGTGTGTGTGTGTGTGTGTGTGTGTGTGTGTGTGTGTGTGTGTGTGCATGTATGTATAAATACATCTCGGTTGTAATAGCGCGGGGCTTGATTGCGCGAGCAGAGAAAAATGTAATCGCCAAGCCTTGATTTCTGTCCCTCTCTTCTTTCCTCGCGCGATATTTTGATTGGGCGCATCCGAATTAACGGTACCCATTAAAAATACGGTGCGCGTCGCCGTGAAATTGATCTGCGCCAGCAGCTCTCCAGCTTTTCACGCCTGAAAAATTGTCCGATCGTAAACTCTTGTTACACGTGCTGGTATTTATTCACGGAATTCGCGTGTAGCCCTCATATTGATTCACACCCGTCCGCGCGGCTCTTTAATTATGTGTTTTTTTTCCTTCGCCTCGACAATGAACTCTTTTCTTCGGAGACGCTGTATTATTTTCGGCTTTACAATGCAGTTGCGTTCTACTTGCCTGCGTGAAATACGATCGTTTAAATGAGAATTTATCCATAAAGCATAATTACACTTTATCGTCTCGTGAATTTCGCGGTTGGCGTGTGTGCGCCGGGAAAAAAGAATCAATATTCCCGCGAGAGCGAGAGGGAGAAAGACAATCGTGAGTAATGCCTTACTCTCTGCTTATACCGCTGTCCTTATTAACAGTCTCTCTCTCTCCCTTTTTTGCGTACGATAAATATTATTCCCCACACAGAGATCGCTGCAGGCCGACAATAGCTGCTCCGAAAGATATCTCCAGGTTTTTCAATCCCGGCCAAGTAGCGGTGTTCGGCAATAAAAATATTGTCCCTCTCTCTCGGACCATGACGTCCTTGTTAGGTTGGCGCCCACGCGACTGGCGCCACGAAAGTCCGGGAGGAAATACCTCGAGGCACTTTTTACTTGTCGGCGCTCGCGCGAGGTCCGATTGATCGATCAGCGTTTATACGGTCGCGCGCGAAACGCCAACGATACCTCACAGTGGGAACGTGAAATCCTAGGAATGGATCGATGCCAATGGCGCGCAAGGTGCTGCGCGAATATGATCGTGCACGGCGACGGCGGCAGGTGCACCTGCGCAGCCGCGATAATCGGCCGGCTTGTATTTCGCTGGACCTAGCTTATTTTTTTCTGCCGGCGACATTGCCCCCAGGCCTCTTTCCGCACCGCACGCGCGTAGCTCCGCTTCGTGAGCTTTCAGGAGGTTTTGTCGAGGATGCCAAGCTTGTTTCTTAGATACTCTGCTCTGTGTACATTCTCTTGCGATAGCGAATCAATTTTTTTTCTCTTTTAAATCAGCCTAGTTTTTCAGGTCCGCCGTGTTCCGTGTGCGCGCAGGAATTTTAATGGTTTCGAAAGGATTTCCGATGTACATGCCAAGAACCAAGGATTATCAAACACTCTTACTAATTCCTTGATAACCTTCCGCGTTTGTCGTCCTTTTTATCGAAAAAATGTGTATCTATTCCGATTGTGTGGATTTACCGAGTGCACAGAACGGTGCGCTATCATGCTATCAGTGTCGCGGCACCACTATTCGAATATCAAGCAAACGATCATTATCAATGAGTTGTACTTGTACTTCCCGTTATCATTTATATCAATCTTTTAAAACACTACTAGTGTTACACCGTGACCAATCAAAATTAATAATTTCAATTGTACACGTGGAACACAAAGTCAAAGTAATGTCGGGTCTGAGTCGCGGGCGCGTTTTTTTTACAAAATTGCAACGTTTACCAAAACAACTTTTTCTTTCGACGCAGAGTATGAATAACATATAATTTAACACGTAAGCTCCCTGTTAAACCGACGCGAGCGAAAAAAACGTTGAAACGAGAATTTTGAAAAAAGGCAGCTATTTTTAAATCAACAAACGTATACATGCACAGAAATGAGAGAGGGAGAGAGGGGGAGAGCTTTCTCCCGGACTCTGTAACTCGAACCATATAGCGATCATTGCGAGTGACGTCGCTCGTTCGCGCGCTCGCGCCGTCCGTTGCGTGCAAAATCTCGAGCGGCCTGGGGGATAATACTCGGTGCAATCGCTTCGTTAGCGTCCGCTCGGCGCGTCAAGTGCATTAGCGTGCGCATTCGATGCTCGCGTTTTCCTCCGATCGCGTGCACTCGGCACGCCGAAGGGAGCGCGAAGGAGAGATTGAGACCTCAAATTGGCCTGGAAACCAATTTAACAGGCCAAAGTCCGCCGGCGCGGCAGCGGCGTATGATATCGCGGCGCGGCGCGATAGCGTATCGGAGCCGGGGCATTAGCGTAAAAGCTTTACGTCACGCAGGACACCGAAACACGCGCGGGGCACAGAGAGCCGCGCGCACTTTCGACAGACAATTGTCTCTTGAGATATCGATCTGCGCGCGAGCCTCCGGAGGAGGTGGAGGCACGTGAAAAGACGAGGAAAGAAAGAAAGAAGAAGAAACAAATCGACGCGGCAACCGAGCTCCGGGCTTTCTCTTTCCCGCGGAGAGCAGCCGGCGCACGCTTCGAGCAGCGACTTTCACCGTTCGGAGATCAAGCAGAAGGTCAAGGCGTCACCTGGGCACACGCCATCGCAATCGGAGGGTCGCGCTCCGTGGCGGAGCTGCAGTCGCGAGCTATCTCGGGGAGCGAGATGCACGTTGGATTCCAGTCGCTGATAAGATTACGGCTTTAGTGTGGATCTGGGTATATGGAGATCAGTCGAGCGATAGGCAACCTAGACCGAGCGTATACGGGGGAAGGAGCCGAGGAAGCGTCGCTTCTTTCAGTTTTTCCGCACGAAATCTGATAATCGCTAGGTTCAATATTATTTAGCTATGGGGAAAAGCTCTTTGGAAAATATTTGTACAGTTTTTTTTCTCTTATCAGTGTTGTGACGAGATGACAGGTCGCCTACAGGTAGGACACCTGAATATATGCATATATACACGGCCATGGGACGGTTCTTGCTCGAGTTCCCTTTTCTCACGGCATGTTGATTTTTGTCCATTTTGTCAAAACTGATAACTCTCGAAGCATCAATTCAGTTTTATTTTACGATGTTCAAAGTACAAACGTTGAGTAAGTCTTGCTGTCAATAACAGTCCGCGCAAGCCTGAATGCACCTAAATTAAGCAAAATTGAAAAATAAATAGCTCGAGGTAGATAGACGGGAAGATCGCGTTTGACGAACAAAACCGCGTAAAATCCGAGCATCCAAGGTAAAAGCTCAAAGTAGCATTTCAAGATAAAGTCCGTTGCAAGCGACAGCGAAGCATCGTCAACAGCTGTCAGTGGAGCAGCGACGTTTGGGCCAAATTGGTCGGAGACTCGCGGTAACACGTAACGCGGTAACGACGTTTATGATATAGTCTGCTTGCTACGAGATGCGAGACGTGTGTGTGTGCGTGTGCGACGCGTGCGCATCCTTATACGTGCTCGAGGAGAGAGAAGCGAAGAGCGCGCGCGCCCGGCAGCAGCAGCTCTCTTGACTACGAGCGTGGGTGGACGTATCATCGCTAAACTTGCCAGCGGCAACGCTGTGGCTTTGGGTTTTTGACTTTCCGCATGGGCGTTCGAGTGGGCAGCTTTGGCGCTGGCTCGATAGATTTCCGATTTTTCGGCCGCAATGAGCCGCTAAATAGGAGGCACCGCGCGCGGTAATCGCCGCGATAAATCTCTATTGGCGTTTTCTCGAAGTTGGGCCGAGATTTTGCGCCGCCACCGGCGCTGCGCGACGTACATATATCTCGGTCTAACGAGCGCCTCCATGGGTAATAGGAAGAAAGTGAAAGACACTGACAAGTCCTCCCCCTTCTCGATAAAGAGAGAAAAGAGAGTTGAGCAAAGCGACAGGAGCATTGTTTTGCCTCCGCCTGAACTGTCGCGCTTCGCTTTTAATTAGTATCAGCTGCAAACTGCTTATAGTGCACCCGCGCGCGCTAGTGATCGCGAAAGAGGGGGGGGAGGAAGAGGGAGAAAGAGCTCATTAGCGCCGCTTCACACTGATATGCTGGCGAGTTGATATGCGGGATGCACATGCTCATAATTAGTACTTTGACCGCATATCGGCGTCTAATTGATTTATAATTATTGGCGCGATAAGTGGGCGTGATCGCGCCTATATTTCTGCTTTCGGAGAAAAAGATGCACACACGCCTCGCCCACAAGCGACATTCCAGACGATTAGACGACTCGTGGCTTGCCGCTTTCTCGCTCGCTTGTCTTCCTCTTTTTTTCGTCGATTTAATACACCTGTTTGGCCGGTCACAGGTGCGACGTAGGCGACTACAACTCCAAGGATGAGTCTACGAAACACATCCACGCACGGAGATACACAGACACCCACCCACGTCGCCCGGCCAATGATGACATTACCAGAAAAACGTATAGCCGAAAGTGCCTACTTTTTCCTCCGAACGAGAACCTGCTTTTCCAAATCGAGTAGCTCAATCAGCGTCGATGCCTAGAGAGAGCAAGAGAGAGAGAGAGAGAGCCGCTTATATATCGTTACACCGCGTGCGATGACTAATGGACGGCTTTTTGTCAGCTTCTGCTACCGATTTCGACAAATTGATAAACCGGCTCGCTTCCTTTTATCTTACTTGGCCTTTTTGTTTGGTTGCGCTGCTCGCCGTCAGCTAACGCCTCGATGCTAGTTAAAGGCCATTTCTTTTCCGATTTGTTTTCCGTAAATACACGACAACACGGATCATCCATTACGCCAAGCTTTCGCTTCTAATCTCTGCCTAGCCAATGAAAAATGTTTTCGAGAAATCCCAATTTGCCGGCGATACTCGGACGCGAGGAGAGCTGCTGGCGCAACCGAATGTTCGTGATCGGCCTTCCACCCTGAGTTTACCGAGCCGCACGAGCAAGAAGTAGCCACACAATTTCCGACCGCGAAGAAGCGTCAATTAGGTAGGCGTAACGCTCTAAACAGTATTTTTTCCAATCTACCGTCCTCTCTCTCTCTCTCGCTCTCTATCGTGCTCTTTCACCGATGCAGTTACGACACGCGGACTGCACCACTTTTATTGACATTTCGGCTCCAGTTTGCGTAACGAGATTAATTATAATTTTTTACGGCTGCGCTCTTGGGATCACTTGGGAATTGATGGTTTACTCTTGTTTTCTTTTTAAGAACACCTGTAGCAATTGACGTTGCGACATGCTGTGAAAAGCCACAATTGGAACTAACTGTTTTTCAAAGTAGATTTCACGTGCCTCACAATAGTCGAGTTTAGACATTGCATAAAGAAGGTTTGATCGCTAGGCAAGTAATATTCAAACATTATGCACACATGCGATCTTTAGCCACAGCACTTAGAGATTGGAAAGAGTTCTGCGGGTATCGATAAAATCGCTAAAAAGAAAGCGAAAGGAATTTCTTTGTCTCGCAAGGCTTAGATAATATTTATCGTGGGCATTAAGTCCGGTGAACGATAAATCTAAGCAAATCCAAATCTGCGAATCTAAGCTCAATAAAGTAGGGCTGCAAGTGAGCCGCCGCCTCTGCTGCACATCAGGCCCGCGCGCGCGGAAAATTAGAGGCGGTAACGAGAAAGAGAAAGATGCTTACGTCAGGAAATCGTGACCAACTCCACCCTGCCCCCTTCGCGCCATTATTACCCCATTACCGGCGGCTTGCATAACGGGCTCGTTCGCCTCTCGAGGAAGTGTCGGTAATCGATTTGAACTTGCACTTGCTGAGTGGCTGCGAGCTTCGAAAAAGGAGAAGCAAACAGCGAAGAAGGAGCCGGAGAGAGCGCACAGAAAAAACACACACAGTCGCCGGAAGAGGAAGCTGCATCGCAGTTGCACACGTGCGTGTCCCTCGTGAATGGATGCGCGAGAGCGCGTCAAAGGCGGCCAGAGCCAGAGCCTCCCGTCAATGGGGGAGAATAGGACCTTGGATATCTGTCTCGGCGCGCGATTTCGCTTCGCGTTCTCCGTTTATTTTTTCCACCCGGCCGGCGTACCACCGCCCTCGCGCGCTCGAACCCGATCGAGAGGAACAAACTGTAACTTCCATTCCAAGCCTTTCTCGCCGTTTTTCCAGTCGCTATCAAGCCAAACACACATTTCGAGCGATCAATCATGGCCGATTCGTTCAACGAGCTCGAAAAAAGAGAGAGAAAAAAGGAGGAGCAGCCCCTCGGGCCGCGCGGCATAGTAGCCGCGGCAGTAGCAGGTGGTGCGCACTCCGCGCCGCGGCACTTGCACGCATCTGCGGAAGTACTCTGACCCCACATCCGCACGGGATTTTCGAAAACCTGCCGCCCCTCGTCTCTCTCTCTCTCTCTCTCTCTCTCTCTCTCACTCTTGTATTTTTTTCGCTGCAGTTATTTATCGCGCTAGGGCCCGAGGAAAAACGTCGAATGTGACAAAAAGTGCGTGCGTGTGGGTTTCTGTCGGTTGGAGAGACGCGGCCGTGATTTTTGTTTGCCGTCGAAGGGGCTGGAGGGGGAGGGGGCGAAGGAACTAGCTGCGGCGTTAACGCGCGTGTCCTTTCTTTGTACATTTATTTTTGGATTCGAGAATAGGGGACGTGTGTATCGGAGTTGCTGGAAGTTTCCATTCGGCCGAAACGAATAATTGATGGAGGAATGATGAAGAATGCTGGCGCTCGCGTAGCTGGATCATTAGAATTTGAAGGCGTCGGATGAGCAAACGTTCGGACGCGATGGCACTGCTCGGGCGATATTGACCATATTAAGCTGGCGAGAGAGGGACGGAGATAAGTGTAATGGTACACGAGCGACGATTTCTCATCTGGGATTTAGCTAAGAGAGACGGGGACAGTAGCCGGCGGCGTCGCTAGAAAAAGCGTGTGACGTCTCCTCTGGCAAGAGAGTCAGTTCTGGCGAATTGTAAGCTGACACCCACGCGCGGCGGTCGGGCACCTGCTCGCTCCTCTCGACAGGCGTCGCGCTGATATTATAACGGGCTGCGTGCGGCCAAGTGCGTGTTCAGCCCGAGCGATGATCGCTTGCAGAGAGAAGATTCTCCCGTCGGGATTTGCATATTGTCCTCGCGCGTGCGCGCGCCATTTCCGCCTGGCCGCGTGGGTGATGCCTCTGCCTCGTAAAAATTTCGCGTGCATTTAACGGTGCAGAGTTCGCCAGCGAGTTGCCTTTACGATCGTGATTTGTCAATTTCGTTATCTCCGTACGAGCTCTTATGCGAGCCCAAGCATTATTTACTCGCGATCTCTGTAGCTTCGAAACAAGAGATGCTGCTGGGAATAAAATTGCCGATTTAGCGAATCATTGTCTCTCATTGGCCTTTCAAAATTCTCCAGTATTTTCTCCAATGCTATTGCGACTTCCTTAAACGCACGTTTATTGGCAACACTCGTGTCGATGTGCGCTCGGCTAGCGCAGTACTTGCAGTTTATCAATTGAATAAAGTCACGCACGATTTCCTATCAGATCGCTATGAACACGCCTAGCCGTGCATTCAAATTACCCACCTTGTGGAAAGCTATCGAGGACGCGCGCGTCGTCTCAATCAACCTACTCTAATATCTGAAAAGTCACTCACGGCTCAATTTTTTCGCAAGCGTTAACGCCGTTAGCCGGATAATCCGGTAATTGTATGCACGATACAGGATCGCACGGCGTCTCGACGGGAGCCAACCAAGAGAGAGCGAGAGAGAGGGAGAGGGATCTCGATAACGAGAATTTTGCATATCCGTGTGGTCCAGTTCCTTCTTTTCAATTTGCCAGCCAGAGTAGTAGGGAGAAGGGGGCTAGGGGGCCCGGGAGGAGGGGGAGAACAATATGCCATAACGCGCAGTTATCGAAAAGCCCGCGTGCTTTGCATTAATTTTACGAGAGGACTGGTTATATTCTGAGCGCGCGCGAGCTTTTAATAAAATTATACGACGGTAATCTGCGACGCTCTTCGTGGAAACACTTCTTTCTCTTTCTCTTGATTTTTGCAACATTGTGCGCGAGCTCCCCACATCTTTTTCGGGAGAGAAAGAGCGAGAAACGAAAGTGAGCTGGCTGCGAGCGAGAAATCGGTGCAAGCGTGAGCGCGAGACACTTGCCCCGACCTCGAACTCGCAGAACATCACTGTCGAAGCTTATTATACTTTACGTCTGTATAACCTGTCGAACAGTCACGCCATCAGCTTTGCTGACCCTCTGTCTCTCTCTTGTGCACGCTGTACGTATAGGCTTAACGAAGCTCCTCTCTCTCTCTCTCTCTCTTCCTCTCTCTCGTGTGCTTTTCTCTCTCGAAAATTTAACGAGATAACCTCGCGGCGTGGCGCGCACGGCTAATTAAAATATAATGAGGCTCATAATTACCTCTCGTCGTAAAGTAAGAGAGAGAGAGAGAGAGAGAGGAGCGTAGGAGAGAAAGATTGAACGAAGCCATTCGTCAGCGTCGATCGGAATGCCACGATTAATCTTCGACTTTGATTTTCTCTCTCTCTCTCTCTCTCTCTCTCTCTCTCTCTCTCTCTCTCTCTGTTTTTTTCTTTCTCTCAATGGCTTTTGATTCACGGAAATCGAAATTTCAATAACATCCAACTTTCCACCTGTCAGTCGGCCATTGAGCTTCGCTCGTTTTTCAATCGCCAACAGAGAACCAGAGAGACGATCGATCCTCTGCGCCGAGTTCCGATATATATATTTCGCAAGCTCTGTCGCTCAGCTTATTTATGACTTGGACGCACGACTGCGAGATATTTCAGCGAATTATTGCCGCCATACGTGCGTGCCGTGAGAGAAAAACACTTTCGCAATATCGCTGCTTCGCAAGTTTCGTATAGGCGTCTTGTGCGCGCGAGCTCTGCAGCTAGTGTCGGCATTATTAAGCGATTTTCAGCGATCGACCGCGCGAGCACGAAGAAGCGCTCGTCGGCGTCTAATATTAATCGTATTCAGTGTCGGGGAGCCTCGTCGTAGCCTCGCGCGCCTGCGGAAGCTGAGCCTGTGCAGTTGCGAAACGACTGAAATAGCAACGCGGAAAAGTGCATCCAGCGATGGTGCAACAGCGATGGCGAGAAAAGCCAAAGGTCTAGGGGGAGCAAGCGTGCGCAAGAATGAAAAGGGCCGCGCTCACGAGAGGAAGATATAACCGCGAGTCTGAGCGATCGCCGACGCACACGCATGATCCGTCCTTCGTCGTCCGGCTCAAAAACAATAAAGCGCAAAGTGGGATTTCCTCCTTGTAGCTGCACTGCACTCGCACAATGCCAAGCGTGGGCGAGCCGATCGGATCTCTCTCTCTCTCTCTCTCTCTCTCTCTCTCTCGCTCTCTCCCCTCGCAGCTCTCTCAACCTGCTGAAACTCGTTTCTTACACGCGCGGCGGCGCTTGGTAGCGCAAATCCGCGCGACCTTATACTTTTCCGAAGAGAAACAAAAAATACTTGGATTTTGCGAGCCAGCACTGGAGAGCGGGCAAAAGAGGAGGATGAATAAAAAAGAAGGTCGCCCGTAAATAAGACTCGCGCCAACATTCATTTACCGCGCGTGTCATCGATTTTGGCAGCGGAGATTGGCACTCTCTCGGCCCGTAAATAAATCAGGACCACAATGTGCGCGAGCGAGCAAGAGGAGTTCGAGCCAACGGAGAGCGAGAGAGAACCATTTTCAACTTGCAAATTGCTTCGTGTCGCTTTATCTCTTGCTCTTCGTTCTCTCCCACCCTCCCTCCCACTCTCTCTCTCGTTCTCTCTCTCTCTCTCTCTCTCTCTCTCTCTCTCTCTCTCTCTCTCTCGAAATTGCACGCAAGCGAGGAGCACCGTCATCGTGCGGGTCACATCCCCCAGCTACGCCGTTTAGTCTCCGACTAAATTAATATGGCGTTAAATATTAAGAGAACGTATGGCGACAAAAACTTGTTCTGTTCGTACATGCGTATTAGAGACAATGGGCTACTTTCAAAAGTCTCACTTTACTTTCTATCCCACAAATCAATTATTGGAAAAGGGATTGCGGATATCACGTGAATGTTAATTAAATCTATGTATACGGTTTTATCGTCGTTGAACGGGCCAAAGGAGTTAAGGCCATAGAGTAAATGTAATCCCTCCGGACAATGATCCGCCGGTTCAAAGTGCATAATCGGCAGAAAAAGAAAAAAAACCAAGCAAAGTAGACAAAGCCCCGGCGCGGATCTAAAAGAAATGACAAAGCAAAACGGGAGAATAAAAAAGAAAAAAGGAAAAAAAGATCCGTCCGGTCGTTTCTTGGAGGCTGGCAGGCCGAGCGTCTGGATGCAGTCTCCGCTGGCGCGCGCGACGCCCACGCACTGGAACACAGGTGCGGCTAAACCTGTAGCCTCGACGACGACTACGACGACAGTGCGTTGTATGCACGTATATCGAGAGGTGCACGGGTATGCGCTTGTTCTGCGGGACTTTCACGCACTTCTAAACGTCTCTTCTACTCTCGAGATATTATTCCGGGCGCTCGACGAGGAAAAGGCTGCTGCGCCTTCAGAGCAAGAGAGAGAGAGAGAGAGAGAGAGAGAGAGAGAGAGAGAGAGAGAGAGAGAGAGAGAGAGAGAGAGAAAATCAGGTGTGCAGGCCTTATTAAGTAGTAAATCGGATATGGACTCGTGGCATTTTTATAGACAACGAATTAATTGCAGGTGTACGGGCGATATTCAGTCGGAGCTCCATAAATCGCTGCGGGACCTACCTCGGAGTCTCAGACGAATTCTTTATTATATGGACCCACAAGTCGGGGATCTCGCTTAAAAGGCTTCATTTGGCTTTGGCATGCTCGCTCAAATCACGGGAGGTGTTGTATTATGATAATTCGGTGGGAAATAAAAAATTTGTCGGAGAGAGAAAAGAAGCAGTGTTTCGGAGCACACGAACACGCATGTAGCGCGCGGTGTGCAACGAAGATGGTCATTTACATGACAACGAAAATCCCGCGAGAAGCGCAGGCACACAGAGAGCGAGCAAGAGAACGTTAGCTCTGACCCTTTGGCTTATCGCGATCTTCCAATTCTTCCATATTTAAAAGAGTGTGTATAAGTTCTCTCTCTCTCTCTCTCTCTCTCTCAGTGGAGTCGCGGGCCGGGCAGTGACCCGGTCTTTGTCTCCTCTTCTCTATTTCCTCACTTCTTCTCTCCTGCGCGCGCAGTGCTGCGCCGAAAGAAAAAGAACAGTACGTACATGTGGGGGCACAGGTGCTTAGTCGCGGTTCTCTCACTCGCGCCGATGCTATCGAGGCTGCGCGCCAGCCAGCGAGCGGCGATCATTGTGTACATCGAGCGAGCGTCGCCCAAACCAATTTCCATAAGCGATCGCCAAGATATACATTTATGCATCGCCACTCTTTTTTCCTGCTTTTTGTTTGTTTCTTCTTCTTCTCGCTCTGGCCAGGCTTCAACCCCGCCCGATCAAGATCTACCACAACTGGCTAAATAATGGAAGCTGCCGTGTGAAATTCGCCTCTGACCCGCTTGCATATTGCGCGCGCAACGAGCCTCCTATTAGGAGACACCACGAGCGGGATATACCGCAAGTCCCTGCTGCATCGCGGCGAAGCATTGTGTTTTATGTTGTACGTGAGAGGTCGAGCGAAAAGGAGCCGGGCGCCAAACTGGTCACGATCATCGCCCAAATCTCCCGCCACGGCAGCGGCACCAACTCGCGACTTTATGATCGCCATTTTTTCTCTCTTTTCGTTTATTCTCCTTCTGTCCTGTTTGCCAGGTAGATAAGCAGATGTGGGTGGACCATTCCTCCTGCTTGGCCGCATGCTCGCGGCTGTTCTGGCTGCTCGGGAAAAGTGGAAGACGCGAAAGATCTCGAAATTGCCCTGGAAAATTGATAACGACGCGACAGATTGTCCGACTTGTGCTTACAATTGACATTCTGCTATGGTAGCGCAAACAAAAGAAGAATGATAATCGGGTGATGCTCGAGTCGAACCGAGGGCTCGCGAGCTGCCTCGCGGAGGCGCTTGACGAAGAGAGATGACGCGAAGGGATTTCTCTCGGTGCGCGCGCGCAGCAAAAAACAGTGGCGAACTGATAGGAAGAAGGATCGTTGCCGGGCTGAAAACAAACACAACCTGTCTTTCTTTCCCCTGGCGCGCTCTCGTTTCCGTCAGCCCCCTTACGGATTCATTAAAGAACAATGGGGCCCACAACATTCCGCAACGCTGATCGACTTCTGTTTCCTTTTTTTCCATCCTAAAGTCCAAGTGACACACGGCACGAGGATTATAAATACTCGAAGCGGACCAGATTGGTTTAATTTGTAGCACGTTCGGCAAAAATGTTAATGCCTGACGCTCGCTCGTAATTCAGCCGCATCGGGTATACCCTTTTTCGTCCGTGTCTCTCTCGCACTCGGCGTGTCCTCTCTCTCTCCCTCTCTCTCTCTCTCTCTCTCTCTCTCTCTCTCTCTCTCTCTCTCTCTCTCTCTCTCCGACTCGCTCCTTCGCAGCTCAGGCACGCAGACACCGGTGGCTCTTATCTGCGGTTTTATGTTCGGCTTTGCGTCGGCGCGCCTGAAAAATCATTCCTCTCCTCCCTCTTTCGGCTGACTCGCGCGCACACGCTTCTATTATTCCTTATTTATTTTCTGACTCTTTCGCTCGCTCGTTGCGTCTCTTTTCTTTTTATCCGCGTCTCTCTCCAGCTCACTTACACAGTTTTCGAATTCCATTATTACGGCTCGTAAAACTTCCATTGTTTCGCTTGAATTATGCGACCAACTACCAATTCGCATCTCTCCCTCCCACTTTCTCGGTTATCGAGAGGTCGTAAAAGATTAAACGCACATGCAAATTTTCTGAGCAATCAAAAATGATTAAGGGACTTTTGGTGTCAATTCCGAGATTGACTTTCCCATAAGCACCGCCACCGCCGCCGCCGCTGCCGCAGTGTACTTGGCCGCTTTTGCAACAGCTTTTTAGTGCCACAACCAGCCTAGCAATGACTCTGGTTTTCCCACGTGCAGTTACATGCCCCCGACGCGAGATTACGCGCGCACTTTTTTTAATAGCACCCACAGCGGCGGCTCGTTTCTTTTTCGAAATTGCAAATCACGCTGGAGTCGATGATGAGCAAACTGCAATGCCTAGCTGTCACTGCCGAGCGGCGACAGTTTGCCCGCGCCATGTTGCGACGGCGGTTTGCAATCGAATACCCAAAGTGAGCCGGTTCGCCGCTGCGGGCGCGACGGGGCAGAGAGGCAGTTTGCCAAAGGAGGTCCGCGTGCGGCGATTGCATAATGGCCCGTTCATTATCGGCCTGATGGCCTGATGACTACACGGCCGATAGCGCTCGTAAGCATTTTTCATCGTCCGATCCGCGGTCTCCTACTTCCGATGCACTTGTCGCTCTCGCTTTCGGCGGAGCTCTTTCACACGGGCGCCGAGTGTGGGAACAAGCGACGACTCATCTCCCTTCGATTTCATAGCTGTACATCGCGGCGAGCGACGCGCGGAAAGGAAAAAAAGACGCTGCGCACACAAGGGGTGAGTTTGGTGGTGTTTGAGCAGCGAACCGCGCGCTGGCTTCGCGCCGGTAATTGGTTGCGCGCGTGGGCGACTACGATTTCGAGCGGGCCGCGCAGGTGTCGAAAACGCTCGTCGCGGGAGAGCGCGCGCGAGCGCCCGGACCATTCATAAAAAACAAGGAAGAGAAGAAATTTAATTTAATTTAATTTAATTTTCGGCCCGCAATTCCGCAGCCGTATATCACTGCGCGATGATGTACGGCGACGCGGATCCCGTCGCGAAAATTAATTTTTGGCCTTCTGTCCTCGTTGCGCATCGGCGCGCTCGCTAATGCTTTCGATGCCTGGACCCGCACTGGAAACGCGCGCAGTCGACGAATGTTTTCCTTGGCCTTGAGCGGGAGAAAACAGCAATATTTACGGACGACGTTAGCCGAGGCGAGCTTGATTCTGCCAAGAACGAAAGGCACCGAGGCGCGCGCAGATATATGTTTTCCGAGTTGATTGTTTTGCGCTGACGTAAAGTGCAGAATGATGTTGGCACTTGTTGCTCGAAATGAAACAAACGGAATCGTCGACGAAAGTCCCTGGGGCGGAGGGGGGTTCGCAGGTTGCGAAGTATGCGCGGCTGCGGTATGCACTTGCCCAACGGAGAGGAACTTCGCAGCAGCTTCAAGGCCGCTATTCGGCCACTCGAAAACTGACCCTCACCGCGCGTACCAGAGGAGTAACCCCGCGAGCGATCGAGACAGCGGTAGAAAAAGGGACTCTCGCGTAACACGAGACCCACGAACGGAAGTCGCCGCAGCCGTTTCCGTCGCCGCTGTGACAGATGCGATCTCGAGAGAAACCTGCACTCTCTGCCCACACTCTGCCTCTCTACCTATATATACATACGTGTACGTGCAACTCTCAGCTCTGCGCGCGCGCGTGTATCCAGAAGCGTATAGATATCTCTCAGTCGACTCGGCCGATCGACGCCACCGTTTCTGCTGCTGCTGCTGCTGCTGCTGCTGCTGCTGCTGCATTGAAAAGGGCGATCGTTATTGAGATGTCTGCGCGCTCCGCGGCTCCGCGGCTTCGAGGGAAATGTGGAGAATCGATTCCAATTGATCGATGACGAGCGTTTTGTTGGAATTTCGCTACTCGCGCGGCCTTTGTAATACTTCAGCCTCTGGTTACGTCTGCAAGCGGCATTTTTCACAACCGTTCTTTGTACGTGCGCAAACTGTAGTCCGACGGCGAGGCAGGAGACAATTTCGGAAAGACGACGAATGATCGAGCACTCGGACCGATTGGAAAAGTCTCGATTTATTCGCGTGCCGGGTGGCTCTGGTGCAAATGGAAATACCATGGAAATTGCCCGCTTTGCCCGGTAAAACTGCCGGCACAACTGGCGATACTCGCGAATCAGCCCTGTAGAGCTTATCGATTTTATCTCAAATAAATCTCTCGTCCGAATATAATAATTGAATACAGAATTAAAGACCGCAATCAAAGTCTGACGGGAAACTTTTACTCGGCAACATAATGTGCGCATGCATGCGATGTTTGCGTACTCATTGTGTTGGAGCGAGATATACCGTTGCGCGTGCATATAAGATGTACAATACGCACGCGGGCGGCGCGTACATATGTAAAAATCCGGGCCAAAGGAGAAGAAACGCAAGGGAAAGAGAGAGATCGCGCTGCACAATAGCGCCGCCGCGGCGCGATCGCGCGCTCGGCGAGTTAGCGCTGCCACCGCGGCGCGAGCATTGCGATAGCGCATACGGGCAGGCGGTTATTACTCTGTCGATCGCTGCCAAAGTGCAGTGCATGAATAATAGGACAATGGATACCCGCGTCAACGCTCCGCGCGAACAAGTTATCGACGGAGGCTCTCGCTGCTCGGCTGGTGGTCGCTTTCTAAAGCTGCCTGCAAACTGGCCCTCCAACGCGCCCGACGCCGCGCTACCGCTGCCGCGATCCCCTGCCTTAATTATCACCGGCGACGAGTCGATTTTCGTAGGCGTAGGCGCGTCGCGCACTCGCGGTCAGTGACGAGAAGCGCTCGTGCTCGCTTCGCCCGGGGCTGCTCGTCGACGATTATCATAAATTAGCGATGCGCGCGCGCACGCGCGCGGCGTCCCCTCGACAATTCGACCGAGCGCGCTTAGGGAGGAGGCGCGTGAGAAAGAATCGGTGCGTGTCCGAGGCGCGACAGATCCAAGTGCAGCGATACGCCGACGAATGAGGCATGTTTATAGTCGCGCGCGCGGATTGGAGAGAGTCGCGCGCGCATAAATGCATGAACGCGCGTTATTTAACCGGATTTTTCAGTGGGACCCACATTTGCATTATTAATGCACCCGCCGCGGCGCGCTCGCGCGTTTAGCATAGAAAGAATTACGCCGTTTGCATCATTTATCGTTCAACGTCCTCTCCGGCTGTCTCGCCGGGGCGCGCGCGCCTCTTTCTCCCGATATTTTTTCGATAAAGTTCAAGGCTCGCGACGACGCGCGATACAAATGAGCGCGCCCGAGCAATGCTGAAAAATGAGCGCGACCGGCAGTGATTATCGGCTCGCTCGCTCGCTCGCGTCGACGCGTAAAAATCGGCCGATATTTTTTGGCTATCAAGCGCCACGCAACCCGAACCCAACCCACTCACGGGGGCCAGTTCGCGTTTTCCACGTTCGAGAACAGGCGGAATTTTCGGCGCGCTCTTCATGGCGAGTCGGCCCCCTCGACGTGGCTTCCAAATTGTGCTCTCCTCGCCCGATACGCCGCGGCTACCGACCAACTTTTACTCGGAAGTTGTCCAACACAAAAGTTTCGGAGAAATCATTACAGCGCAATCGAAGCTTCGATCAAAGTATTTGTTTTAGTCAAGGGATAAGATTTGAAATATCTCGAACATTTGAATACTTGAATATTCAGGAGTGCGATAGTTCTTGGGAATTTGTAGAGAATTTATCATTGAATTTCTTTCCAGATACCGAATCAACACTGACAAAGCAACGCTTACGAAAAAGCACATACGCGCTCGTTATTTCCTCGGGCGCGCAGCGCTGCGAGGTTGAAAAATGAAAGCTCGTCAGCGAGCGGATGGTCGTTTATTAAAATCGTCATGAGAGCTATGAAAAGTGAGGTAAAGCACTTCATTACTCGACGTGGGCTCAATCACTCCGACACCTCGATGATTGATCGTCGATAATCAAGCATTCGCGCGGGACGCCTGGCCTTGCCACAGCCGACAGCCAGCTGAGATATTTACGTTAATAATTGCCGAAAAATTCAATCTGAGCCGGCGATCTGACCCTTTAACCTCGTTCGTGCCTCGAAAGCTCGAGAATGCTGCGGGGAGAAGAGCAGCTCATTGTGAACGAGAGAACGAAAGCGCGCGAAATGAATACCCTTCAGTCCTGGATAAAAAATTGCCGGATTTTCTCGGCAAACCGCGACGTCGTGTGGCAACAAGCGAGATAAATTCGGCGAGGCTCCGCGTCGATTTCTCCGCGGACTGGGCTGGGCTGGGCGCGTACCATTGTTAGGGCTGTCGATGGGCCGGCCGTCAAGAGGCAGCATCGATCATCGGCCGATCAGCTTGCACAAGCGCGCGGTGACAACGAGGATGAATGGCCGACTCGTTCTTGTCTCTCTTGTCTGCTGGCTGCGCACCTCCTCCGTTACAAGCACCGTTGCTCACGCGCGTATTCCGCCGCGCGTGTATGACGGGCGTCGAATCGAATTAATTACCGAGGCGCGGGCGCGTCGGTGCGCGGCGAACGCGCCGATTCCACGCGGAAGTGCCGAATCGCTGTCGCGACATCGCGGGCGATCGGCGAGGGCGCCGTGAGTCCTGGGCAAATGCGACGGCTGCGAGCTGATTTGCTCTCGGCCAGATTGCTTCGCACACGTGACTGCGGCCCGCGTCTCCACTTAGCCGGGAGTCTCCGCGCGCGAGGCGCATAGCGGATCAGCGTCGAACCTGACTGATTCGCCGTCTAATCGGTCAGCGACCTCTTCCACCTTTTGTACATGCGCGTCCCCTAAGACAACTTGCTTCGACAATTTGCTATTCAAATGCAGCTAGCAGCTGGCAGCTTTCCAAATTCAAAATATTTCCGCCGGCTGCCCCTCGACTGAAATCTCTTTATTCTTCTTTGCGTGCGGAGTCTCTGCTGGCGCCCTGGTCGCTTTGCTGCTCTATTGCCGAGCTCCAAGGATTAACATTGCGCGATCAAAATCGTCGACAGTTAGACGATTCCGGTGCGTCCGTGCGGAATCGATTTTTGCCCCAAGTCGCAAAAACCTCGGCAAGAAGGCAGCTGCGTCATTGGCAACCTCGAAAAACTCCACTGCAAGCACATCGCGCGCGCGCGCGGTCATAAAGAAGAGGATCGCGTGAGTCGAATTCGCATGGCCGCGAGCGAACACACGTATACATCAGATAGAACGCGCGTATAGTTCGAGTCACGACACGGGAGAAGAGTCGCCACGGAGTCGCCCTTTGCCGATTTCCCAACTGCTGCAGAAAAACTCTCTCTGCCGGTAACGTAACGACGTTGCCTTTCTTGTGCGCCGCGATTTCCAGCTGAAACACACCAGCGCTTATCTCGCGGCGCTCCGTAGCGTGCGAAAACTTCGTTTTCCGCAGCACGCGCGCCAAACACAACGGCAATATAAGAATTTGTATCTATTCTATAAATGAAATAGCCGAGTCGCGATCGCACCGACAGACAACGATAACTTTTAACTACGTTTACGTTCGTTTAACGAGACCTTATTTTTTCCAAGCCTAAAGCTTATTTTAATAAGATAACTGAGTTCAGACAAGGAAGTACGAGGCCTTTGTAAAAGTGTCATCGAAAGTACAGAATCGTTCCTTGGAGAAAGAATCCACGTAGCGGATTATTGGAAGCTCCCGCGGTCAATATATCTCTGGCGGAAGAGGGCCGCGCGTGTCGTGCTCCAACATTGTTTATCTTGTGACAAAACGCCGCCGTCGCTGCACGATTAGCTCGGATAATTAAGACGGTCGGTGGGCGAGGTCACACAACTATGCAGCTGTAGCCTCGCAGAGTTCCCTTAATCGGGCAAATCTACTCTTAACGAGGGACGTCGTAGCTTGCCCCGAGAAAGAGGGAGAAAGAGAGACGAGGGACCTGATAACGACGTACCCGTAACGATCCCGCGCGAGACTCGCGGAAAAAGGGACGATACCAGAATGTACCTGTGACGTTTTTTCCGAAACGACCACACGACGAAGCTTGTCGCGGTTTATGGACATGTTAACGAGCTTGAGAGTAACGACATTTTCATTAAAGTTTAACACTTTGCGTGGATGCATTTACGCGCAAGATCTCGATGATGCAACGCGATCTTACTCGATGCGCTTTCAAGCCTTTTATATTATTTTACAAAACTCTCTTATCTATTTTAGTCTGAGGATCCCTCAAAATCTTTACCTAATTTGGAATGACTTTGGTGCATACCATGATCTTGTTGGAATATTGATGCCGCAATGAAATTTCGAGGGCACTTTTGTCGCGTGAACATTAATAATTTGACCGGACACGCATGTGATTTTTCAATAGTGGAGCACGTTAGTATGCCGAGGTGATTGAAAAAAACAATGCGGCGATTGGCGGAGGTGATCAAATGATGACCTTAATTTCGGCGAAATGTCATCCTTGTCGCGTAAATAATCTGGTCCTCCTTAAACGTTTACTAGCCTCTAAATAATCATTTCTCTCTCTCTCTCTCTCTCTCTCTCTCTTTCTCCCTCTCTCGCTGACCAAAAAATCGCAAGTAAACCTCAATTACCATAAGCGCTCGTAAAATGGATAACGAGATTGAACGAAAAAAAGGAACGAGCAAGAGAGTATCTTTCTCCTGAAGATAAAATACAACGCTTCGCAGGATACAAATGAAGCCTTGCGTCTCTGCGTCACGCCTCTCAATCTCTTTCTCTTTTGGCAGTGCGCGCCCAAAGACAAAAGCTCGCGATACATGCTAGCGCGTATCAAATTATTGTTTATTAGCACGCAAATTAGCAGCTGCTCTCGCGAGGAGATCGATCGTTCATGCGAGCGCGTGGACATCGCTGTTTTGTCCGCTAAGCGGGTCCAGCCCTTTGCGAGTTGTAATTACTTTATAACGGCCGCGAAAGTCAATTAATTTTATTGGGGCTTATTTGTCAGAGGCGCAGCAACCGGCGACGCCGCTGCCGCCACAGCGCTTTTTTTAATTACGCCGTCTTGCGCCCCAAGCGCCGGAATTAATCAACGCGCCCGGAAGAAGAAAACAGCACGAGGGGAGCGAACAAAAACTTACGAAAAGCATGCGTGATTATAGTGAGTTTAATTGAATAAAGACAGTGTTATTTATATAGAGAAGTTGCATAACTTTTTGCCTATATGCTCTCGTAGTGCACCAGTTGATTGGCAAACTTAGTTATTATTATCGATTCTTACGAATTTCACGTATACTGGTTGCGTCGGTCGTACAACTAAATTTAGCGTTAGCTTCATATCCGTCCTTTTCGTCACAGTTTTCAACTGAAAGTTGTATAAAATACGAGCTAACAAGCACTTTAACTCCATCAGAGCGAATTTCTGACCTGGAAAAGATGAAATCAAAGAAATGAATACCGTTTTCCGCTTAGATATATGGGTGCAGGATGGATCAGGGTGGAACCTATGCAATTACGAGGGCCAGCGCTGAACGGTATGTATGAATATGGGTGGCGTTTGAGGGCGCGCTCAGGAAGAAACCTGTCGGGATCATATTTTTCTGGTTCAGGCCAATAGTCGGGATTTCTGTGAAGATCGATCATGTGCGAGACCACTTCCGTTCCAGCTGGGACCAGGTATCCTCCTGCAAAGAAACACAGTAACAAGTCATTAAAACATTTATTTAATCGTGAATATTAATAAACTGTCCTACTTATTACTAAATCTTCTTTCAGTCGGCGGGACAAAGCTGGCACAGGCGGATACAGCCGGAGTGTTTCTTTGATACACCTTTCTAGGTAATGGAATTCTTGGATTTCTGATATACCTAATTCTCCTTTACTTTTATTGAGAACACCGATCACTTCGTTTCTTACTTTTTCCTAAAAAGAAATTTCGTTGTAGCAAACGCTGTGCGCTGAGTGCTTTTTTCCCCCAAGCGGCATACCTGGATATCTTCGTGTTCAGCTAACAACATTAAACTGTAAACTAAGGCCATACCTGTTGTGTCGTGACCCTGAAATTCAAACATCTTTGGAGAACAGTCATTAAATTAAAATTAATTCGAAAAAATCTGATGTTTACTGCAAACATAAAAGTATCCAGTTCTTCTTTGATCCCTTCGCGATCTATCAAGCCATCTTTTTCCGCGTTCAGTAAAAGATCCAGCATAACTAACTTTTTCCTTTTACTCCCTTTGTTGGCAATAATCAATTACATAAAACATTAAAAGAAATATTAATTTAGTGCCATCATTTGTTGATAGAAATACTTGTATTTGTTCCACAAATACTTTTATCAAAGTACCATTACCTATTGATAAATTATCTGAATTTGCCTCAGAATTACTAAAGTCTCTCAAATCTTTATAATCAGTTCGCTCGTGATATTCTTTGCGATCTAGCAAAACCTGTTATCGATGAAAATGTCAGCAGCAAGTGATAATGATATTTTTACAATAAACTAAATTAAAATTCTTACATATTCAATGCTACATAAGCTCAACTCACTTTATCAGTAAATGCATGTAGAATACTAAGAGTTTGTTTTTGTAACCGACCAAGTTTTATCAGTGGGGTCAACATCCACTCCTGTATGTATGGTCTTACAGCTCTAAAAACAATCAATTAAATTCTACTCATGTATTAACATGTATTAATCGGGAAATAATATTTACCTATACATCAGTATGTCACCTATGGTAAAAACAGCTCTTTTGTATTCTTGAACATTTTCGTCAACTTTGTCAAATGGTACTCCCATTGCGGATTCTGATCGTACAAAATGAAACTTAAATAATGTTTATGTTACGAGTAATATAATATCAAAAAATGTATTACCGCAAATTATGTTCAACGTGTAATTCGTGCAAACTGGCAATAGGTCCTGAACGGTTTCTTTATTTTCATTTCTTAAAGCTTTTATAAATTTTATTGCTTTCTCGTTGGTTATTTCTAAATATTTTTGTAAAATTTTGAAGTGGAACGCAGGGGTGAGAATTCTTCGACGTTGATGCCACTTACTACCTGGAATAAGATTCTGCGTGATTATAAGAAATGTATTACCGAAATGTGGCGTTGTCTTACCAGTACTCGTAAGAAGGCCAGTTTTTAACCATGGTCTGAAAATCTTGTAAGAGGGTCCCTTTTCAATATGTGTATTACTAGACAGTAAAACCTTAAAAATTGTTTTCTATAATTATAAATTCTTCATTTGAAAAGAAAAATGCTTCACAATGTTTACAGAGCGATTTAAAAATAAGCACCTCTAAATCATCTGGATGATGAATAGTGACCGTAGGAAAAGGACCAAACCAAATCCTTGTCAAAGGATAATATTTCTTATTAATTTCCCGGAGAACATTATATACTTCATCTAAAAGAAAGAATTATAAGCTATATGTATTAATCAGTATTCTATGTGAAGAAAAATACAAATTTACTCACCCATCGGAACATTGAAAAGTGCTAGGTTACCGATCAACGGCAATGCCGGGGGTCCCGGTATTTTATTGATCAATTCATAATTTTTCTTCAAGTTGAAATAAATTTGCGATATAACCAACGTCAATAAGATTGACAAAAGAAAAAGTACAATCATTTCGGCAAGCACGAAGACGCGAGAGCAAGTGCATGCGCACCGATGACTAACTTGCATTTAGTATTCGCTCGATTTTATAAGGATTCACCTAGCATCTTATCTTAACATGACAATTGATAAAGTAACACGATTATTGGTGCGCGAGGAAAATGACAGCAGAAACTAATCCAATGATACTTTTATAATGACATGTGATCAAGTGGGAACAATGACACTCTTTAAACAGAGATTTTTAAGCGAATCGTCTGCGCGCAAGGAGAAAAACACATAAAGTCTTGTCATTTTGGTGAAGAGGAAGAAAGGACCACAGGCGCAATGTAATTGCTCGTCAAAGTGTATCGCAGTAAAGTCCAAAAAGCTGAGGTGCTCGCTCGTCGACCCAAATTTTTATGAACGACAAAAGTCACCGTGCGCACACCCATCAAGAACCCGTTAACTCTTTTCCATCAGTGAGATGCAATGAGCACATTCTCTCATTTTCGCAAGCCAGTATATAGCGGGAGCGAGAGAGCGGAAGGCAAGTTGTAGAGCTCTGGAAATTTCTCAATTTCCACTTAACATTTTATGATGTACAAAAATATGAGTCACGCAGTTTCAAACAGTTGTCAGACGAGCCCCGTACAACAACAGCGCGAGCACAACAGCGTGACTGATCGCACGTCATTAGCTGCATAATTTTATAAATTCCCGCGATGAGGACCCTCTATGACATAGGAATTCGAAGGTGTAGTATAACAATCATATGTAGAGTCTCACATACACGTGCACAACGGGAAGTACTTTTTTGTCAGCCGCGATAAACGTCGAACATCAGTCAGGGCGCGCCAGTACAAGAGAGAAAGAGAAAGAGAGAGAGAGAGAGAGAGAGAGAGAGAGAGAGAGAGAGAGAGAGAGAGAGAGAGAGAGAGAGAGAGAGAGAGAGAGAGAAGAGCAACAGGATGATGATGATGATGATGGCTCGCTGGGGCACAGGTGATTCCACGGGCTAGATAGATTGTGAACGACCTCTTTCAAGACAAGGACTTGCATATCATCGAGTCAGGAGGAGGCGTGCGCTCATGTACCCTACAATTTACTCACATATTTTGACACTCTCGTGTTTGTGCATGATCAAGTTTTTCCAGCTCACAATACATTGCAATTAACCCAAATAAAGTGGATTGGCCGACTCGTTCTAACTTTAGTCAAATTTTCGATCAATTAGACACTAATCGATGATTTGTTACGAAATCAATCATTCCGTACAAGATTCCAGAGTTGGCATCTGCTTAAAATGTTCTCTATTGAGAGTAAATCAATCTTGAAAATGTTCGACAGGTTGATGCTTTGAACGTGAACAGCAGCACTTTTCGTGGAATGACAACTGTTTTTTTCAGATTGAGTGCACAAAGCCTCGGGCTGTTAACAATGCAACAAGCCGAGTTGGGTGAAAAATGCCCGAGAGAGCGAGATAGAGATGGCATTATGCACTTGTTCTCTCAGGGTCGAAACTCACGTGTATGCGTGAGCACGTAAGTGTGTGCGTGCGTGTGGGTGTGTGCTCGCACATCGGGGAAAGAAAAAGGCGATACAAGTGACCGGCTGAAAGAGAGACGAGAGTAAATTAATCCTTATTCATCTGACTGGGGATCTCTGTCGGTGGAGAGTGAGCAAGGCGTACGAGATGACGAATAGCTGTCATCTCAAGTCCCATCCTCGCGTTCAGCGGCGCCCCCCGCTGTTTGCCGGCCCATTACGATTCATTGCCAAGTGATAGATGTCGCTCGTTGATGCTTAATTGAGTTCTGCTTGAAAAGCTCTCGTCGATGCGTTTTACTGTCCGTCGCACGCGCGAGCGAGAGATACGAATGAGAATGAAATAAAACAAAGAAAAAAGAAAGAAACAAACAGCTCCGGAATGCTCGGCGTAATAACGCGCGAGGATACACAGTGCGATTCGAGTGAGAGCAAGTACGCGAAGCACCGCGTACACGCAGTTAGACAGACAGAAAGGAGATGAGCGTTCGTTTATTCGTCGAACAGGTATATCTGCGTGTAAGCTAGACGCAATCATGCGCGCGCCCGCGCTCGTTGCATCGTATTAACGGTAATGGCTCGCGCGCGCGCGCTCGTGTGTGTGTGTGCGCGCGTGTGTGCACGCGTAGGCGAGGAGATGAAAGCGGGCGGCCAAGAGGCTTCTTCTTGGCCTCCGATAATTCGCCGGGACCGGCGCTGCTGCGAGCCTACTACTGTGCAAAGATGCGATATTCAATCGGGGTAATGGCGAGCAGGCATACGCAGCAGCGCCAGTCGGAGAGATTACTTATGCAAAGCCGAGAGCAGAAACAACACGAGATCTGCTGGGCTGCGCTGCGTCCTCGCCGATAGATTGGCCGTTGCGCCGAGGCCATTTTCCTGGAATATCGTTCATTTGGGCATTGACGACGGCTCGGTCGAGCAATAACCGTTGAGGCGCGAGCGTCGTAAAAAGCGCGGCGTGAAAAATGAGGAGGAAAGGCAAGGCGACTCATTACAGAGACATCAAGTGGCAGCGAAATCTCTCTCGGAAGCGTATCGCAATTTGCGCGCGTAAGATCCCTCATTGCCGGGGCATGTTTATAGTCAATAACGAGGCAAGTGCAGCCTAGTCGAGAGCCAACGAGAGCCCGGCCAGATTGAATTGCTCGCTCGGCTATCTGAAATATGTACAGGCGCGATGACTAACCTTGGGGCCGTGTACGAGCGACCCTTATCGACCTCTTCCGCGAGCGCAAGCTACGAGCAATAAAGCCTGCCGCGGATTATCGACGAGCGCCGCGCTCGCAGTCGGGATCGCTCATCCGAGTGCGACGAGTGCCCACTATAATGAGGATGATACAATGTCGAGTGACAGAGTCGGGACGGCTTTTAAATTGTTCGCAGCTAACGAGACGCGCCGGAATATGCCTCGTTCAATAAATAAGACTTCAACGAGTGTTGCGCTCATGCGCGCATCCTGGGTGGTAATAGCCGCGCGGCATTATGCTCGATATATGTACGTGGCTGCTTATAAGGCTGCCGGGGCCGCGGTTACCGTAACGCCGCCGCCGCCGCCGCCGCGCCGCTTATCTGCTGCTTCTCGCGCGCGCTCCTCCCGACCCGTTACTTGCTCGCCGCCCCGGCCCTTTGCGCCACACGGCTGCCACTGGCGAGCAGTCGGCGTCGCCTGCTCGGTCTACGGCTGCCGCCTGCTTCTTTTCATCGGCGCGTCGTCGTTTGCTGCTCGCGGACGATATTCCGTCGTCGGAGACGCCTCGCCGAACGAAAGGATCGTCGTCCGAGCAATGACGCGCGCCTGGCAGCGCACGGTACTAACCAGAGCTAATGTTCAGGGCAAGTGCGGCGCAGCCGATCTAGTGTACATTGCGCGCATAACGCGGAGAAATCTAGCCAAGTCTTGATGTCTCCCTCTCTCGTTTACCTTGAAATTGCGGCAATTACGAAGCCGCGATTCTCTCTGACAAGGCGCGGGCGTGGACCTGGAAATTTACTTAGTCGTCGCGCCTCTCTCTCTCTCTCTCCAGTGATCATTGCGACGAGCAACAGCCGGGATGCTTTCTCGGGCGAATGTGCGTGGTCGCTGCGGTTCGGACAATCGGAGAGCAACAGCTCGACGCACGCGCGGACGCGTGGTGTGCTAGAGAAAAGATCGCTTCTGCTAAGTTTCCGCTGTTTATAGTTTGTCCGCGTCGTGGCCTAGATAATACGAGCGCGGCGCAGTCGCCGATAAAGCTCGCGACGGCTCGGCAGGTTCGAGCCGGTGCAGTCGCACTGGACTGTTTGCGCGCGCGCCGCAGGGATTACGTAAATAAGAGCCACTCGGCGCGCGCTGCGTCCGATCAATCATCATCGCCGACGCGTTGACGTCGCCAATTAAGTAATTCGAGCGCTTTATAAGAGATCAGATAGCGCCTTGCGCTCTTCAGCCGGATGTATTCATTGCTCCGGCGGGCGCCCGGCGCGGCAGCACCGGCGCGCTCGCGGCTAATCTCCTTATCTCTCGACGGCAGCGAGCACTCGTGCTCTCCCTCGGTGCGGCCCGCTCGGCCTGCATATTCATACGCGCGCGCGCGCGGCCGCGCGATAGATCGACAGCCTCGACAGGTAATTAAAGGGGACAGACAGCAGCGACGATCTTTGATCGATCCTCGGCCCCCGCAGCCACTCTCTCGGGCGCGATCTGCGATGACCCTACGCAAGCCACGGGACAGTCCTCTGCCAATCTGCTGACAGCATCGAGCAGAGCTGCTGCCGCCTGGCTCCTTGCCACCTCTTGACCGCCTCCACTCGTCCTTTTTCGCAGACCTTCCGTTCGTCTCTTCTTTTTTCTCGCGCTGCCGCCCGATTAGAGCGAGTATTAGCATAGAATGAGGCTGTTCTGCATCCAGCTTGGAGCAAAAGTAACTTTCCTTCATGGGCCGCCGTGGCGAAACAATGAATCGTAAATGTGATTTGCGAGAAATGTTGTCATAAGGTGCCTAATGGAATGATCGATAGAGCGGCGGCTGGCGCGCGACAAACACTTTCCGGGATCGTTCCCGCTCCTCTGGCGATCGAGGGCGAGTCTCTCGGGAGGCGCGAGGCCGCTGGATCCGCTATCCGTCAGAGCCCGTGCGACCCAGTCGTCGTCGTCGCCGTGAACTTGGGCTTTTCACGAATGGACGATAAGCCAATCAGCGCTCGCTCGGGAACGTGTCGCGCCCGCAATCGGGGATGTCGATCGCGGCCGAGACAGCGTGTCGCCGCCGCGCGCCCCGCGCGTAATTAATTAGAAATCATGCCCGGCCGCGATCTCTCGCCGCGGCTGCACCTTACCTAACCGCTCGAATAACCGGCGGCTTTCGCCTATGGCTGGAAAGCACTGTGAGAACCGGCATGCGGGCTTTTGTCCGCGGAGATCGTTTCATTGTCGTCCCGCGGGGGCCTCCTTCGCTGGCTGCCAGTCCAATTAGGTCCCGGAGAAAATGGCCCGGCGGGCGGGTCGGCGGGCGACTTGCGTGCGGCGCCGGGACGCGCGCTCGATTATTCAAAAGTGCGCGTGGCCAGTTCCGGAAGCTCGGCCGCGCTCACACGCAACGGGGCGTGCGCGCGCGCGCTCCGCCGGCGACCGCGAACACGATCGGCCCGCTCGCTCGCGCTCTCACGTGCTACACGCGCCGCATCACCATATAGGAGAATAATGCGACATTTTTGCGCGCGCCGTCGGGATAGCCCATACATGGGAGCATCTTCCGGCTACTTTACACGTTATGTCGCTTAAGCAGCTGCATAGAGAGAGAACTCGCGCGCGCCGTTAGCTTTTCAGCGCGGCGAATGTGTCGCGCCGCTGTTTTGTACTTAACAAATAATTATGAGGGCGCTGCGATACACACGCGCGCCACGTGAGAACCAACCTTGACCCTCATTATCCCTAAGCGCGCGATTTTATTGTTTCTTGTCCTGCCACGTACGTGTGTGTCTATGCGAAAATCGCCAAATACGGCGCGGCATTTCCGAGAGAGAGAGAGAGAGAGAGAGAGAGAGAGAGAGAGAGAGAGAGAGAGAGAGAGAGAGAGAGAGAGAGAGAGAGAGAGAGAGCGTGCGCCCAATGAGCTATTCTCGATTTATTGATGATAAGGGCCCTCACGATCGCGCCTGGTTAAGTGACTTTTATTGAGCTCCGGGACATTGTGTTCCAAGCCACTTCCTCCTTCGGGAAAGCTAATGGGCTCCGCCAGCCGGCCGCAGAGAAAAAGACTACTGGAATTTAACGGTAGACAATTATCCATGACCGAGACCAGCCAAAAATCGCCAGCGGCGATCCGATCTCCAGTCTCGCTCCAACTGCCGAGGCCAGCCCAGCCCCGCTTCTTCGTCTCCTTCTCGTTGCTGTTTTTTTTCCGCGTGAAAAAAGGTGTTAATAAGGCCGCCCGTCTACACAGCCATTCGTCAGCCCTCGCGTAGCTCACCAAAGGAATCCAGACAAGCGCGCCCGCATAAATTTCACGTGTGCCCCACCTGTGCTCAAGCGAGCGCGGCTTTTCTTTTTCGACTTTCGGAGAACGCCAAAACGCCCGTGTGCTCCACAAAGGAGGAGTAAAATTGCGTTTAATGGCAAGATTCTACGCCCACGGCGAGCCGCGCGGCCCGGGGGCGGTCGGGGCTCGGCGATTAATCGCGAGAAAAACGTGTTTTTCAAGCTTTATCGACCTTTTACGTGGGGATTTCCCGACCAAAATATTCACAGCGACGATGCAACCGAACACGTCGAAGGAAGTCGCTACTGACGAAATCGCATGAGAAATTTGCACCGCGCGAGTCAGTCGCGGATACACGATCATCGTTTATCTCTGCGTCGATTCTTTTTCGTCGAGCAACGAGAGAACGCGTCCGGAATTTCCAGGGAGGGTGGCTGCAAGCAGGAGCGCTATAATTTTTCCGACAACTAGTCTGCCTGCTGGCTGTCAAAAGAAGAGAAAGAGGAGGGTACGGAGGAACGGAGTGCGATCTTTCGGCGTGTGAACTAGTTTAAAGTGGAAGATGAAAAAGGAACTCGGTGTTCCACCCACTTGACACCGATTGGAATATTGCCACCGAGGGAGAACAAAGGCTCTGGCCGCACGCGCCGCTAATCGTCAATTTGCCGAGTTTTTCTCGTGAGAGGCTCGAGGGTCTGAAAAATAGGCGAGGCGGGCGAGCTATAAGCGAGCAGCGGAGATTCGGTCGGCTTGATAGATGACGTAACGTCGGCACGCCCGCGTTTCAAGGCGAACGCAACGCAGAGGCTCGGAGCAAAGTGCAATTTATAAGCGGGAAGCAGTATAGTACTGGTGATAATGACCGAACCTAGCGTCGCGGAGAATTTAACAGTACACAGGCGAGTAGCAGAGTTTACAAGCAAGCATCTAAGCGAATTCTGAGAAGCTGCACAGCTATACACGCGTTTGTATCGAGTATAGCCTAGTCGAACAAAAGCCTCCTATTATTTAGCGGACGAGTATTACCCGTACGAAAAACAAGGCCTATTACACAATAATAATATTCAGAGGCTGAAAGTAAAAGGAGACTTGGGTGTCAGAGCGTTTATGCGACGAGAGAGAGAGAGAGAGAGAGAGAGAAAGAGAGAGAGAGAGAGAGAGAGAGAGAGAGAAGAGAGAGAGAGAGAGAGAGAGAGAGAGAAAACATGGAGTGTGGAACAGGAGGTATTTTTCCCAGAGCCGGAGGAGAGAGCAGGTAACGAGACAAAAAGTCGCGAGACAATGCGCGTGTAGCACCTCGATAAAAAGAGTGGCGTCGCGGGCGCGTGCGCGCGACAAAGGGATGAGCTGGAAAATCGATCTGCCGGTGATTTATGCATCTGGGTCGCGGCGGAGCGAGCAGTCACGATCGATCGGCACGCAAGCCTCATTACGATTGATATTCCCATGAAGCCGCGTCGCGGCGCGAGCGCGCCCCTCGAAAATCCGAGCGAGCGCTATTGGAGCGCTGGCCTGTCTTCGAGAGCCGCCGCGCGCGGCGTACACCGACAGGTTCGCCCTTGAGCCCCCTCGCCGCACACACGCCACGCTGCCCGTCGTGCTGCTCTTGTTTAAAACTCCCCCACACGCTCAGGGACGCACGATTTCATCTGCTCGCGCGCGCGCGTTTTCTTTTCCGCAGCAGCAGGGCCGCACGGCCGACCAGCGCGCGGACTACAGACAGAGAAAGAACCTGTTTCGCGCCTGTGGCATACTATCGGGTTTCCTTCGTTAACGACGCATCCGAGAGAGTAGAGTCCGAGTAGTCCGATATCCTTTTTGCTTTTTCTCGCTTTGTTCGCTTTTGCCACACTCGAAAAAGTCATTCGAGAGAGAGTTGGACACTCGCCCGCGGGACGAGTATTGTTAGCTCTTATGCGTTATAAAGCCTTGAAGATTGCAGCAGCCAGGCGCGCGCGCGCGCGCCTATAAAAGCACTTGCAATTGTCCGACGCGAGCGTTCGCCTTCCTAGCGTTTTTCTCGCGCTCGAGCATTGGGCAAAACGATCGGGACGCGTCGCCTCCGCGGAGCGCGGCGATCGCCTCGCGATTCGGCAGGAGCGGGAGGCTGAAAAGCACAATGGCCGGGAGCAGCGTAAAGGCGCAGAGCGCACCGGTAACGGTCGGTCAAGAGGTCGCGCTCGGCCTCGATTTCCATCTCTCCGCGAGGCAGGGAGCGCAGCGCGGGGCACAGCTCCTCCCGGCCCGCGGCAAATTAAAGCTGCCCGCAGCGCTGGCAGATAAGCAAATGCATCCTTGTTAAGCTTTTCCGTGCGGTATAACGATAACGCCGCCGGGGGAGGCTACTCCGCTCCGCCTGCGCGCACCTGCGCGTTTCTCATCTCCCTCGCTCGCCTGCTCTGCTATTTCAGCGCGCGGACATTATGTGCATGGCGCGATCGCAGATAGCAGTGGCGGTCCAGCTCCCGTAATCCGGCGCTGCTGCCAGTAGTTAGCCGATCTTTCATATTTCACGGGCCGCCTGAGTTTACGAGATATTCCAAGTAGGATCAGGGTCTTTGTCGTCGTCGCCGCGGTAGCCGCGGTCGCCGCGGTCGCCGCGGTCGCGTCGACTCGCCGTGACGCTCGCTTTCGGCCGATCGATAACGAAGGATACGAGAGCGCTCGGCGTCTATGTGCATTGGAAGAGGGGTAACGAGAGGCGCGCCGCCAATCGTTCCTGCGCGATTAGACGCGCGCGAGAGATCGACAGCCGGCAGCGACCGAGGCGCAGGCTTCGAGTTCCACAATGTACGATTACTCGAAGCACCTGGCGCGCGGGCGACGAGGAACGGCCATGGGCCGCAACAGGGCGTCACTCCGCGAAGCCTGTGCGACTCTTTCGACTTTGCCTCTCGAACGACCGATGCGAATGCAAATCGATCTCTCGGCGGGCGCTGACCGAGCGCGCGGCAACGAGAGGCCCCGAGATCAACGCGGCGCGACCGAGGTCTCTTCTCGCGTGCACGTCAAAGCTGCGAGGCAGCAGAACAAAAGGGGACGCCCGCGCGAGTAAAAGTGAAGGCTGCAGACTAAAGTCTGACGCAACGGATGATAAGCTTTAACCTCCGGCCGGCAGCGCCGCGAAGCTTTGAGAAAATGCAGGCGCTGTGTTTTGTTTCAGCCGAGATTTTAGTCAGGCCATTACGCTCTCTCCCGCTCGCCCGCTCGCCCGCTCGGCCGAACCGTAACAATAACGTATGGCTATGAGTTTGGGCGCAGTCGAAAATCATTAAACCGCCCAATAAATTGCTTAATTTTATTACGCGATTATTTATCGCGCGCTACGACCGTGCGGTATATCATTAAAATAAATAGATGTAAATAGATCTTCCAATTGAATGTGTATCGTATATACTGCCGGCACGTAAGTACGCGCTATTGAACTTTCTCGGGAACACAAGCTGCTGACGCAACCAGAGAGAATATAAACTGGCCGCGGAGTGAACAAGAAAAAAACGAGAAGAGAAAGAATGAGTTTATGATTGAACCGTCGAATTAAAATATTTCGAGGCCTGGACTTTCTCGCGCGTTAAGATTAGCAGCGACTTCAATCGGGCGCGGACTTTATTACTAATGCCTCGCATTAGCGTCGTGATATCTGCGGGATAAGCGTTCGCCCGGCGAAACGGCCGGGATTTGCAAGGCAGAGCCGGCATGTATGGCTGCGCTAGTTCTCTCCGCGGGCCGCAGGTGATTCGCGAGCGAAAATAATGGCCGCGCAACCGCACACAGAGAGCAGCGGGCGAAAGCTTACGATTGCCACTGGCGGCCGCGCCGGAGGCGAACAACTGGCTGCGCGAGCTCCACGCGGATCGTGCGTGCTTTTCGACTTTCCGAACGCCGTGCGCCGCTGCTGATTAATCGCCCGAGTTATTGAATGTAAATACGCGTAGATCGCGGCGGGCAGAGGCGGACTCGAGCTGCGTCAACCTGCCGAATATTATGGAAATTTATTCCGCGCGTCATCTTCGCCGGCTCGTCTCTCTTCCTCGCGAGTGCTAAAAATCATTTGCATTCGCTCGGCGCACGCTTCAATTACGAGCCTTCGCGCACTCAATTGCCATCGAGTCACATTTATAATTAAACGCGAGATAAGGGGATCCATCAATTTTAATCTACTAATCTTTGGCCGTTTCCGTGCGTCCGCGGCAAGATTAACGAGCAAAGGCTTTTCTCGTGCGCAGTGCGCGCACCGAAATTTAATTGGTGGTTCGTGCCCCCCTTTAAGTGCCTCGCATTGACGCAAATTCTTTCGCCAATGCAACGTACGTGTGATACTCACCTTAAAAGCTCGCGGCAACGTAATGGCTAAAATTTGATTTACGCCTTTTTGCCTGATTTATTGCAAGGCGCGTAAATTTCCAGTGTGTCACGCCGCGCGCGCGAGTTTTTAAGTGAAAGCAGCGTCGATTGAGTGTTCCATAGTTTCAATGTTGAAAAACAACAACAGACTGATGTGCAGTTGATGCAAGTTGTAGCGCGATATGCAAATTAAAATTTTCAATTCATCTCGCGCGAAAAAGAGAATAAAAACAACGGCGAAGAAGGTGAGCGAAAAGAAGCCCGGGCAAATTACAAAACAAGCTTTGCTGTAAGTGGGCGCTGATACGAACTTAATTATTCGTAAGACGTTCGCCGGGAGTGCATTGAATTCCATCGTCCGTCCCCGGAATAAATTCGAAAATCAAGCGAGGAGAAAAGAAGCCAGGCAGGCATCAACGAGCATAACAACACACGCACACGGACACGCGCGCGCGCGCGCGCGCACAAGCAAGAGCGCGAAAGCGATCCCTTTCGAAAAAAAGGAGTCGGAGAGCGAGAGAAAACAATTATTTACCTCTTGCATTCACAAAATTAATTTACTTATAAACATTAATCTCGCGCATTTTAATCGCCGCTGACGGCCAATGGACAGCCGTAACAAGACAAGGCCGTGAAGAAACAAACTGCAACTGGCGCGCACTGGCCCCTACGGTCATGCAGCACTCGGCCAAATTAATTCCCGGGATTTCGCGTTTTTCTTGGCGGCCGTGTCACGAGACAGCGAGAGAGCTTCAGCCGCAGTCGCCCCGAGCGCGCTCGAGAGTCAGAGGTGTTAAGTGTACGCGATCGACTTATTAAAAGTCTCGCGGAGCCGAGGGCAGACACATAATCATTCAAAAACGCACGGTAATAACGTGTAAAAGCACATATTTAACCAAGCGAGTGGCAGCTGTTATCTCGGCGCTCGTGCAAGTGGCATTTTGGGTACACCGACGTCGCATCCTGCAGTGCGCACTGGCAACGGTCAGAAAGGGCATAAGCACGTACGCGTAAATCCGCTTTTGCACTAACGAATTCATTTATGCAGCTCGTGCGCGTACCGTTCTCCGCATTTGCGCGATCATGTCACGGGCTGCGGCAATTTCGTTAACAAATCGCGCCCCTCGCGACTTTCCTATAGCTGATTAAAAGTTACGGTCTCGAGCGCACTCAGGAAACAAATGTCTCATAATCTTTAGGTAAAAGTCGAATAAAAACAGTTGGAAAGTGTTTGTGCTCAGCAGTGCTCCTCGCGTGATCGAATATTTGAATGAAAACAATTAAACCATATTTCTCATTATGAACGAAAGCGAACCAAGCTGTTAACGGTATGGGAACAGCAAGTCCAAATAAATGAATAATACATGCGCTTCGCAAAATACCTACATTCCCATTTTCTCTTCAATAAATCTTTCAATATTGTGTTACAATTGAAGAAAAATTCGTGAAACAATGTAATAATCGGTACGTATGTTTGCTATCCAAATCGAGCCCAACAGTCGTATCTTTAAGATATTATCTATCTTACCGTTATTAGTAAACTGAATATTACCAATAGTGAAATTCATTTACAAGTAGTTGAGATATAACTTTCATCACATCAGGCTTCTGGTCAAACGTTGCTTACAGCTTGTAATAAGTTATGAATCTCGCAAGTTTACTCTTTGTGATTTTTTAAATAATATATCTTTTTACACGTATATTCCATCTATTACACACAACTGAAATTGAATAATTGAAAAATAATCAGTGCAGTTGCTCATATCTGTGTGAAAACGATTGCAATTGGTAATAATTTTAACTAAATTTTAACGTGTTTCCTTCCAATTTCCAAAACAGATAAGCCATAATCAGAAAAATAGATGAAAGTGGTTGTTCTGCGAAGCAAAGAATATCGAGAACAAAACAAACATTGCCCTGTTGTTCCAGAAAAAGAAAAGAGGTTGATAAACCAAAACTTGAGTTATTTCATTCGTTTTTTTTTCGCTGCTGTATAGTGCGCGTGGAATATATTTCCGTAAGTTTGAAAGCATAAATTCCTTATCTAAAATAATATTGCGCGATCGCTGACTCGAAACAGTTTAGTTAACAACGTAATGATCGTTTACATAACTAAGAATAATGTCGATCGTATCTTTTCCTCCGAACATAGATACAAGGTAACCTCCGGTCAATGGAAAATAAAGGATTTTTCGTGCACAATAACGATTCTTTTGTGATTCAACGCGTCGAATGAAATAAACGTAAGGTGTGTCATAAAGGGCCAACATGGCATCCCGCAGTGGAGAGTGGCAAAGTCGAGAAGGGCATGCAGATATGCGTAAATCGGCGCGCGCACTAACGAATTCATTTACACAGCTCGTACCTGAACCTTTCTCCGCATTTTTTCGCGCTGATGTCACGAGAGCGCGGCTACAGCAATTTACTTAATAAATTGCGCCCCTGATATCTCTGCGAGAGCTGATTAAACATTACGTACTTGCGAACGCGCTAATGGAAACGTGAAAGTCGAGGGAAATATTTTGACAGCCGACACGCGCCCATAGGTCTTTACCGTGTTACATATATTTGAAGTATGCGCGACGAGAAATTCAAATTAGAGTCTCGATTCCACCTGTTGTGCCGCGCGACGACGACTATCTTGATCGGCGATATATGTATATATATGTATACATGCGCTATATAGGGGCGAGCAGGTGTCGAGAGCTCGAACGATTTCTCTTTCTCTCTCGCCACGTCCGTGAAATTTACTCCTTCGAAAAATACCTCTCGCACGCGCGCTTATATCGCGACGAAAAGTCCTTAATAATTTAATTACACGCGTTATTAAATCACCGCAAGGATCCTCGGCTTATCTGGCGGGCGGCATCTTTTTTTCCTCGGCGCTTCCTAATTATTCCCTTTGTTTATGCGCCGCTCTCTCCCTATCTCTCTCAGTCACTCGCGAAGATTGAAATTGCGCGGAAAAAATCGATTCGTTCGAGGCTGGCTCGTGTCGCGCCTCCTCCTTTGGATTTTTCATCGGAATCCGCTGCGTGACCTCTTTACGCATGAATTTATGCGGATACTTTTTTTCATTCGCCCGCGCGTATAATTGATACCCTCGACGCAAGCACGCCTCGGAGGATTGATGAATCCGAGCGCAAAGGATAATTGTTCATCCGGGCCGCGCGCCGCGCGCCCACTAAATCTGTGTCCGAGTCGTCGTCGTCGTCGTCGTCGTCGTCGTCGTCGTCGCCGCCGCCGTCCTCGTTGTGTGGCTGCAGTGCCTTTCTGTTGCGGGACCGTGTTTATTCAATAACAGAATCTCGGAATTCAGTGATTCATTGCCGTTGAAAATCATGCTCGCTTCGCTCAGATGCAGTTTGCATATGAATGGCGCAGTCCGGTTCTAATTCGCTCGTTCTGTTTTATTTTTTCCTGTTGTTTATTTATTTATTTATTTATTTATTTTCGTTTCTTTATTTCTTCGTTTTTTTCTGCCTCGGCGCAACGAGCTTCGACGACGCACCTGTGGCCTTGGCTGCGCGCAGCTAAGAGCTGCACTTTAGCAGCGGGCGCGAGCGGCCACTGCGATATCATAAATCATCGCGAGCCAGGGAGGGGTAGATATTTAATTTGCGCGCAGGCACGAGTCACACTTTGCGATCGCGTCCAATACGAGGAACGACTCCGGCGGTATGAACTCGCTTGACCCTATAAGCCGGCCGCTCACCCACGCCAACAGCGGCACGTGCATCTCGCCACCTCGTACCTCGACCTGTCGTCTTCTTATTCTTCTTCTTTCTTTCGCTCTCCTCTCCGCCTGTCTCTTTTTTCTTTGTTTTCCCGTGGCTGATGCTGCCGCTAAATATATTTCGCATTAATGCCTTAGTTATGTTGCAGGTGCTCTTTGTCCGCGATTGAAAAATACGCGAGCGAGAGATAAAAAATGGATTTGTCAAACAGGTTCGAGGCAAGAGATATGTACTTTTCGACCGAGAATTTTCGCTGAACGCCGCCTGCGCGAGCGCGTTCAATGTGAAATCCGCGCCGCCGCGGCAATAAAGTACACTGCTCCTTATTAACGCGTAAGTATTTTGCAACGAGTCGCAGCGAAAGAAGGCTTTCGCGACTCTATCCTGGCGGCCGATGATAAATCGCCAGATGCCCGGCCGATATTTTCGAATTTATCTGCGCTGATAAGGCGCAAGCAATATAATGCGCACTTGCAGAGGAGCGCAGTAATGCGCGCGCATTGAAATGCGTGAAGAATTGTTTCGCCAATCAGATTGCGCGCGAGCATAGCTTCTGGTGGTAGTGTCGCTCGCGACTATACAATTTTCATTGTCATATAGCGCCGCGGCATACATATAATCCCCTTAGCATCCTATGATTTTCATAAGTATGCGTGTATCAAGATCCACCGGCGGCTGCGGCCAGTTCGCACCACTCGCTGCGCTCTCTCTCTCTCGCTCTCTCTCTGCGGCGCGCTCGCGGTAGCTTCCGGCCGTATTAGCATTCTTTCGCGAAGACCCAGGCATGTTGGGCCGCGGCCCGGCGCGTAACGGGGCGCGAACGCCCGCGATTCGGCGCGATAGCCCGGCTTCGATGCTAATTGCATTGTGCGCGCGCGGAAAGCCGTGCCGCGCGCATCGTGTATCGCGAGAATTATATAATTACGCGTAGCCGCGTACGGTTCCCGTTAAAGCCGGCAGTGCAGTGTATGAGGGCCCGCGTGCATAAATAACGCACGCCTCATCGATAAAAGGGCGAGAGCGAGAGAGCGGCAATCGGCAATCAGCGAAGAAACAGCCGAGCTCGGGAATGAGTAACGAGTGTCGACGCGCGGCGCCAAGGGACGAAAATCCCATTTTCAGCCCCGGCGAAATTTCAACAAAGCTTTCGCGAGCGCACGTGCGGCACTACCAATTAATTGCGCGAGATTTATTTTCTCCTCGTGATGCCGATCGCTGCAGCCGTGTATTTATGCCCGTATGGCGCACTGCCGCCGCTGCCGCTCGCTAAATTGCCATATACCAAACGAGCTCTTATGGGACATGCGCACGAAAGCGCGATGCCGTGTGCTGTCACCGCGCCGATTTCGAATTATTTTTCCTGTACTCCTTCCACCAGGGAGAGAGAGCGTGCGCGCGTATGTGTGTGTCACGGAAAAATGTTGCGAGATATTTTAGAAAAAATAAACAATGCCACATCAAATTGGCGTTAAAGAAGGAATTTCTTTGGTTCGATAACTCCAAGGAACTGGATAAACACCTTGAATATCGACGACTAAAAGCGATTCACGCAGCCAACGCACAACACAGAGCACAGGTAGATTTTGAAAGCACGAACGTGCAAAGAAAAGAAGCAAGCAAAACCGTTCGATTCTTTCAATATTCGAGCTTCTCTTCTCCCGTCCCGCCCCCTCCTCACCCCCTCTCCCACTCCCTCTCTCTCTCTCTTTCTTCCTCTCTCTTTCTCCTCTCCTTTATCCCGAGCGCGATCGAGTCGCACGAAAGAACGAACGCACGTGCGTTTTAAAACCGTTCGCTGCCGCTGCGAGGATTTTTGATACTCGTTTGCTTGCTCGAGCACCAGATCAGATAGTGCTTGTCTCTTCTTTCTTCCTGCACGAGGAGACTTTATAAATTGCTGATTACAGGCGTTGCTCGCGAGCATAAAAATGTGGTTCGATGCTCGATAAGCGCCACGTCGAACAATTAATTTTTAATTAAGCAGCCAAGCAACGCGAGGGAGAGAGACGCAAAATCCAGCAGCGGCGGCGGTGGCAGCAGCAGTAATTTCACCTGTTTCGCAATCGGCAATCTCGACTCCTCATTACTCCCAGGCTCGCATTGCACCTGTACGAAGGACGCTCACTTTCGCGCGCCCGCGGAAGTTCCAGTATGATACCCTGGCCTGAGAAACAGGTGCAAGCGGCAGCAGCAGCAACTTGTCCGAGAGCGGCAGGTGTATTCCGCGAGAACGTATATGCTAATTGGGCCACAGTTTCGGGCATGTGGGTAGTCAGAGAGAGAGACAGAGAGGATTTAACGAGGGACATAACCTCGATCTCTGGGAACCACCAAACCTCCACCGAATCTCTTTCTTGCACCGCGTAGGCCTCCTCGCACTCGCTCTCTCGTCATACCTTATTCTCTCGCTCTTTCGCCATCGTCTTTTTACGGACTCGCTTGCTCGCTCTCCTCACGCACAAGTTATTGGTAGTAGCCCAGGTTGATCGCCTTTAAAAATCAACCTGCAATCTGCCCACCGAAATATTTAAGACTCGTAAGTGTAATTTTTCTTCTCGAACGCTTCTTTTTTACATTTCAATATTAATTAATCTTTCTCGAGGGCCAAGAAAGCAGAGGAAGCTACGTCGTGTAGCTGGAAAAAATTTATGCGCGAAGAAGGTTGTTCTTTGAAACTGAAGTCTTGTTACGAGAAATTGAACTGCGGCTTTTTTTTCGTCTCTTTTCGCAGTCGCATACATCAGCCGCGCGAATACGGAAAATTACGCGGGGAGCGCGAGAGTTGCGACGGAAAAAAATGGTCTCTCATTTGAAAGGCAAACAAGAGGGAGCGAAGGCGGCGCGCGAGCTCCGGCTCACGGAGGTGGACATCTCGAAGGCAGTTAATAAGCCGTTAATTATTAGCTTGGGCCCGCCTTTGTCAATACTGCGCGCTCGCGCACGACGAGCGCAAAAGAAGTCTCCGCGAATAACGGTTACCGGGACGGCCTCCCCCGCGAGGCTCGGTCTCGCGCGCGCGCGCGCGCGTCGATGGGCGTGAATCGGGCGATTTCCGCCGGATCATCGATACAAATTACAAGCGACGCGCGCAGCCGCATGCAAAATAGAGTTTACGGCGAATTACGCTTGCAAATCGGAGAAATTGTGAGGCCGCGCGTGAAAAATGTCCCGGATGCACATGCGCGCGCGCGTAATGACGGCCTCCGGCTTTCTAGGTCACGTCAAGCAGCCTCGTGAAACTGCCGCGGCCCGGCTCGGATTTAATTGCCTTTGTGTAATTAATTAACGCGCCGGTTCGCCGATGGCCCGCCGATGGCCCGCCGATGGTCTGCTCGGCCGAATGAAAAATAACGCGCGGAGTGGCGATAGTCGGGCCAATAACAGCCAGCTCTACCCGGTAAATAATTAAAATGCCTGCTCGCAGAGGTGGCCGAAACCAAGTCACGAGATCCAGCCGAAGGAGCGCATTCCGGTAGCCAGAAACCAGCCGCAGGAATGCGTGTATCCATATAGCTCGGCAATCTCTCGCCGACCTTCTCGCTGGCTCGGGAACCGATGGGAAGATCGTTTAGCGTGCCTCGGCGGATTTCGATATAGACACTCGGCTTGCTTCCGCGAAGTGATCATCTACATATTATATACGCAGCCAAGACAAAACGACGAAGGCTGCAAATGTGTAGCAGGGAATGTACGGTACATTTGTAGGCATTACGAGCAAGGGATGAACGTAGCCGATAGGCGACGTCGAGTTGTCGGAGGAGAGAGAGAGAGGGAGCACAGTTGTGCTTGCTATCTGCAGAACATACATTCTCCGCGGAGACGGAGACTCGGGGGACCGTATAAAAGCTGAGCAAAACGCGCAGATAGCGCGCGCGGCCCTGATATATGCGCTATTTTCCCTTCTAATCGTCCAAACGGAGAGAGTGTCGGTCGCTTGTATTATTCGCCAAAGGGAAAACGCACTCGCGACTCCGCGGAGCGCCTTGTTAAGCTCGACACATAACGCGCACGACGTGTTAATCTGGCAGCGCCATTTGCTCCGAGAGAGATGTTTGAAAGTGACGTGCCAGGAATTTTAGAACAAAGCCATTTGGTCGCCTGTGTATTCATAAATATATCAGGTGCAAGATTTAGTAGATTTAGTAGGGTTTCGTAGACGCCAGCTGCTATACCAGAAAACCTAATGCATTGCTTTCCCGTCCTCTTAATGGCAGCGCCGTTATTCGGAAGAGACACGTTCTTTTTAATTTTCCAAATTTTCAATTACTAGTTCGCGGTCCGCTTCCCGAGATGGGCTGCATTGCTCGTCAGCAATCTTTGTACGATCCAGTGCCGTGATCTCCGCTTTCGACATTGTCAACTTTATATCTAACCTGTGCCGGGCGGCTCGCAAGAAAGAATGCGCCCTGCTCGATTTCCGCGAATATTCGATAGCTCTGCTGTTGCAAACGCGGTATACCTAATCGCGGATGCTCCAAATCTGGCGCGGCGATCTATCGCAACAATTCACGGGATTCATAAGCGAGAGCGTGGCTCGTTAGATGCGAAGCGGGGCCACCTCGAAATGGAGATATCCGCGCGGAGGCGTCTCGAGGCGGAGCGATTTATAGGTCGAGATGAGCGAGGACTGATCTGACAAATCGAAAGCACTTAATTATGAAATTTCCCGGCGTCAAAACAAAGCAATCGCCCCGGCAGCTCGCCTCGGCGACACCTCGGCGGTGTGCGCGCTTGCGGCGTATTATACGAGCCACGACAAGCCACGATTCGCCAGTGCACACACACACACACAGCGAACATGCACACGGCTAGATACGCTCGGATAAATAGATTGCTAGATGAGCGGCCTGATAAGAGGATAGATTACGTGTATGATTTATCGTTCCGCGGAGTACACGGGCTTTCAAATGGCGGCGCCGCCGTCGTCCACGCTAATTGCCAGCGCCGGAGCTTTTTCCGCCGCCTCGAGTGTTACGAGCAGAGCGCCGGCGACGACGTCGCGCTGGTCAAGCGAGTAACGGCCAAAATCAGCTTTCTCACGCGCACGTAAGCGCAGGTGTCGAGAATTTCGGATGATTCACGATCGTTTTGCGCCGCACCTGAGCATGCATCTTGCGCGGCGAGGCCACGAGCGCGAGACGTCTCGTCTGTTCTCCTCTGCTTTCATTCAATTAAGCCCCGTGGCCTGGCGCTCGATAAGCTTCGCTCGACACCCCGGTAATTGCGCGCAGCCAAGGCCCGATTTCGCCGAAACGTCACTCATAACGGACACACACACACACACACACACGCCGCGCGCTACGGCCAGCAGCATCACTTGACACTGCTGCGATCGTCTAGCTACCTGTCGCTCTTAATGACGCTCGCCACACACCTCGCCAGCAGCACGGCCGATCGTCACAATGAGATTCGCGAAAGGATGACTCCGCTCGGCTCGACTCGCTGTTATGATCATAATTGCGAGGGGGCCACGGCTGTAATTGGATGCCGCGGCAGGGAAAAGTAGAGCGCGGATGACGATCGCTCGCGGCGCCGATTTCGGACCATTGTTAGCGCGCCGAAAACTCAACAATGTATACGCACGGTTGCCCCGCGCGGAACCGTTATCGGCTCTCGCGTTTCTTCTTTATTCCGCTCGCTCGTCTTCTAAACGTGAGAGAGCGTTTAGCGGCCGCGTGTGGCTAATGAATGGGCTCCAAGCCGGACTATGCGCTTCGGGTCCCACGCGCGAAATTACAGTGCGATCGGTTATTAATATAAATGTAAATGAAACTTTGGATTGCGAGCGGCCGGCGAGCGAACCAGTTTTCCCGGAATAAGTTGTCGTAGATCAGGCGCGCACCGGTCGACTAGGCATATCGGTGAATTCGGCGCCTGCAACGTTCTCACAGAGAATCGGCCTGCTGCTACACGTCCGTGAAAGACAAGTAGCGCTTCCGCGTGTGCGGCCCACTAATAGATGCAATTAGCGAGCGCCGCGGGTGCGCGGTAATGACAATGATAAGAGCCAGTCGGTCGATATATATACGAGCTCGTTCCAAGGAAATGCAAAAGCCGAGCGTAACTCCCCGACTCCGCGCGCCTCTTTCCTCCTTCTTTTTCCCCTTGTCTTTCGAACTGCCTTTACTGTTAGATCATCAGTCGCGTTGTCGGGGATACGCGCGCGCGCGCGAACTTGCATGCAGAGTTGATTTGAGGCGCGCTTTCGAAAGCGTAATTACGCGGTGGCCGCTCACCCCGAAGTTGACGGCGGCGGGCACGCGAGCAGACCGTTTAATGAGAAAATTAATAAATCCACGGGCACAATGACTTCCGCATCCACTTAGCCGGCACGACGTACGAGCCAATTTTCGCTCGAGATTTATCCGGCCGCAGGCTACTTCTACGCAGCGTTTGTCTCCTAAACAGCCAAGGTTAGCCAGCAAACCTCGTTTCTTCGTTTTTTCGTTTGGTCTTCATCAGTGGCGATGCAACGCGACGAGCGAAATCGGCCGTGACGAAGCCGCACGCGCAGCGAGAGCCAGGAGGCCACCCCAGGACGACGACGAGATTTGTGGCTCCCTGATTGAAATAAACTGCGGTTGCCGGAGAGCCGCTGCCTCTTTTTTTTCTTTTTTTTTCATTTTTCTTTTTCTTTCAGCGCGCGCGACTGCTTCGTTCGACGATACGGATATTACGCCAGATTGCGCGTGTACGAGTGTGCTCGTTTTGGCGAGCGAGTGGACCGAAGTTGCGGCCACCCAGCCACACCGCGAAAATAAGCATCCTCGTTCGTTGTTCGTAGCCTGGTTTCTAAGCAAGCTGAATTGTACATTCCGAGCGCGATATTTGACAAAGCATCCAAACGGCATCAAAGACCGTGCGAACGGAGGAAAAAAAAAGCGAGTTGCGGCCGCGCAATTTGTAACTGCGAGAGAGAGAGAGAGAGAGAGAGAGAGAGAGAGAGAGAGAGAGAGAGAGAGAGAGAGAGAGAGAGAGAGAGAGAACAGAGAGCGAGCGTGTGAGCGATAATAATCAAAGCATGAAATCGTTCGTCAGCATCCGAAATTCCGACAAGCATCTTAAATCGCAGCTGACGCGCGCGGCATGGCATACGAGCGTCGACGTTGATACCCGAGGTGCGTTGCACGCGCGAAAAAAATAAAGGAGAATCGCGCGTGTATCGATTTCTCGGACTCTCATCGCTCCTCGCGAAGACACGGGCAAAGAAAAAGAAGACAAGTATAAGTTTAACGCTCGCTCGGGTAAATACGTAAAAAGTCCACTCAGCTCCTCGTAAAGAATCGCCCGCAGCTCATAAAGTAGCGCTAGATTTTATCGCGCGTCGCGAGAGAGAGAGAGAGACTGCAAGGATGCATAATTTCCAAGTCGCCGCCGTACCGCGTGCACGGAGGATTTATAGAGAGAGAGCGCCCGCGACTCGCGGCAGCTCCTCGCGCTACCGACAGGAAAATTGAGTCTGCCGTCATTTCCATTTGTCCATCGTGCATTACCGTGCTTATTAAGGTATGGCGCAGGTGTGCCGCGCCTGCGTGTGGTACAAGAGCAAAACAACGGGAAGACGACTCTACCGAGGAATAAAAGATGAAAAAAAAGAAGACAAGAATCTCGGTGAGGGCTGAGAATTATTAGCTTCTTAAAACAGAAGCGGAATGAATTCGGCGGAGAGAGAGAGAGAGAGAGAGAGAGAGAGAGGGAAAAAGATCTTTGCTGGCTTTAATGCGGAGAATAAAGTCCGGGTCGAGATGGGGTCGAGACAATGGGCCGCGGCCCATATGCAGCGAACATTGTCTCGAAAAACCATAAAATAAAGCAGCGCTTGTGGGAATCCGAAGCCGATCGACGAGTAGCGCTTTTGCGCGCAATTCACCGGGCGGTGCGCTTCTTGGTCGCTTAGCTTGTGGCAGCGACACGCCGCTGTCAAATCATCGTTCGCCGTGAAATGCACGATCGCTGACCTAGTTCTAACTAGGCGGGTTCTGATGAGGGATAAGAATCACCAAGTGGAAAAGTTGAGGTTTCGGTTGCGTGCTATTGCTGGCTCTGGGATGATGAGGTGAAAGATACACGAGCGCGGTAACGGATTGCGGTGGCGCGAGTAAAAATGAGCGTTTGAAAGGCATTTAATGTTTTCGCGAAGTGGCTCGCGCGAAATCCTAAATAATATCCTCCACGTGCGAACTTGATATATCGCAGCGTGCGCTCTCGCGCGAATGAACGTCGAAAATTCCTCTCTCGACTCTCCTGCCTCGACACTTTGTTGTTGTCGTCCGATTGTCGCTGAACCCACCGGGACCGAGGAATTCTTGCGCAGCGTGTTATCAATTTTCTGTCTGTTATAAATCCTAAATTAAGCGCGAGACAATGATAATTGGACGCTTGGATTCTGAGAATCGAACAACACATCCTCGGCCTCGTGCTTATAATCTGCGGTCGGAGGCTCCCTTGCCGCAGATACGATCGGCAGTCGAGAGCTCTCGAGCTAACAGGTGTCGGTATGCGGATTATTACGTTAAACTTCCGAGTGAGCGAGAGAGGGAGAGAGCATCGTATTTCACCCGTTTATCCCAAATATTCTGCCAGACAATAATAATTTTTTAACAATGCCCGAATGGAACCTGTATTTCCAAGTATTACGAGTTGAGCGAAGATAATCCTACAGAGACTGAAGACATACTAAACACAACTTTCATCGATGTAGAGGAGGTGCAGTGATATTACGATGGAGGCTTTTTGATTATTCAATCATTCTCCTCCTTAATAGGTGTGAAAGCTATGTTGGTTTTCGTCGGAGTAGACGTTCGGCGTTTTTTCTTAGAAAACCTAATATAAAAACGTTCATCTCCGAGGCGTTGCCAATTTTTCAAGAAATAAGACTGGCGATGCTAAGTCGCGGATTTTTTCCTGAAACTGCGCGCTGCTCACAATCCATCCCCGAAAGTTGAAAGCGCATAAAAACTCAAGAAAAGTACCCAGAAGAAAAAGCAGGAAGATCCACTCCAAGTCATTTAAATTCTAATACAAAGGCGCGCGCCTGTACATAGTGTTCGCGAAGCGACGTTTAAGGTCCCATGGACCGATGAAAAAAGACTCTTCCTGCTCGCGCCGTGGCAGCACTGCAACGTCGCTCGGCGTGATGCAGGCATGGGAAAAAAGGACGGAGTTTCACAGGGTGCATCGCTGCAGTCCTGAAAGATACCCATAATCGGTAGGCGCAGTCGGCGGATCGATGAGAACGGGAGGATGCGCGTGCGTGCACAGGTGAAACACGAGAAGGTCTCACTTGTTCCGGTGGTGTGGGAAAAATTCAGGGTCGTTCTCTTCCTCTCCGCCGCTGCGCCCATGATTTTTGCATACATTAATCTACTTATAGGGCGAGGAGAGCGAGCATCGTGTCCCTTTGACGCGCGCTTCCTTTGTGGATCTCGCTCTCTCGCTCTTTCTTTTGCGGAGAGTGCATCTCTTTCTCGCGCGAGAGAGCTACCTGTCGCTCAATGGAAACTGGATACCTACCTGTTGCGCTTATGGGAAGATTTTTCGTGAGAGAGGCGCCGTACCACACTGGTCCTTGCTCTCGCTCTCTATGTATCTTCGCTCATTCGTCGCTTGGTTTTCGGCGACCTAATGGAAATCTAACGGAAGGACTCCTTTTCTCTCTCTCTCTCTCTCTCTCCGGTTTTTTCCTTCCTTTTTTACACAAGCTCTCTCTCTCTCTCTCTCTTGCTGTTGTACGGTCTTTTTACTTCGATGAGAACGACGAGAAAGTGACTGTATCAAAGCTACTCTTGTAAGCTTGCACCGCGATTAACCTTTTCACACGAGATAACCTATCAAAAGTCCGCGGATTTTCCCGTGTGTTTACCTGATCAGTCGTGGTCGCGCGCGACCATTAGTTTATTGGTCGGGATCACGTCACTTTAAGCGTTAATTCGTTTCAAATACCACTTCCATGATGACGAATTTTCGCACCGACGTTAATAACGTTACCCTGACCACCGATCTACGAACTCTACGCCTCTATAAAGTGAATTTGAAGCAGTGCGGATTCCCAATGAATCCGAACTAGTTATCAGTGCACGCTGACGACTTCAACGGAAGAGCTATTTATATAATCAATTGTCATCGGTCCACAACGGAGCGCAAGTCCCGCGGGTATAATTAGTCGATCGTCGCGAAGCCAAAAGAGCGCGCGTCGAAACGCACAGCCGCGTCAGCAGACAAAGGGTCGCGCTTTTCCGTGTGTGGGAGCTGCTGCTGGCTGCTCGCTGCAGTCGGACAGAGAAAGCGAAGAAAAGCGGCCCCCGTGAGAACTCGATCGCGAGGGATAAGATGAGCGATCGGAGGAGAAAGAGCTACACAGTGATAATCGTTGCCGGTGGTCGGAAATCGAAAGTGGAGCGACGATTCGCGAGCAAGATAAACCCGGTAATGAATGGCTCGATCACGCACCTACACTCGTGTCATTGTTCCAGCTCTAACTCTCTCGCTCGCGACGACGACCATTCGCGCAATACGTCACCGGCCAGCTCGCTCTACGGCTCTCGTTAAACCGCAATGAGCCGACTTTGACGCTCTAAGCACTACAGCCTGTCGCATACAATGCCATAGTATTTACGATTCATTGCACGCTCCACCTAAGAACTTCTCTGTGCGATTTATAATAACATCTCAGTCAAGTGTCGTACGCGTCTTTGTGACGACCAGCGAAAGCTCCATTTTCAAGAACTTGCATATTGAAAATCGTCAAAATATTTTAACGGTTGTTCATTACATAAGGTATACGCATTTTTCATGGCTGTTACATTTTTTTAAAAGGGTGGTTAGCGAGTTTGGCAATTCTTAAATTTCGAAAATCATTAACATCCATCTTAATATTATTATTAAGGTCATTGAGACAGTGTTCTAGACAATTGCTACGTAGCTATAGATTCCTTCTTTTTCCAGTATTATACGATAGTTTGTACTATTGAGTCCGAGATGGGTGGAGTGCTGTCAAAAATGATTGAAAATGTTACAAAATATTCACTCGAATGAATTTAATAAGAACTTTCGAGAACTGTAAAGCACTATTTAAAAAGTCGATGAAAGTCCCAAGCCAATGGCTAAATACGAGATACTAATTGCCTTAACGATTGTACAAGCTGAAAACCGTGATGTAAAAAAATGTATTGGTGCTTTTAAAAGAGTCGTCGCTCGCTTATACGCGGTTACAAACTTCCGGTTTAAATTGGCAGACGTAGACTCGCAAGTCCTGGATGACTTTTAAAACAGCAACCACCGCTCAAATTTCAATTTGAAAGCTCATAAATTGTTCTCGACAGTGTGGCTGAGATCCGTTGGGATGAAGGAACAGTAAAAAATTATCAATGATATATTGACTCATTAATAATTGGAGGATCGAGTGGCGAGCAGTTAATTTCATATGATGATAATTCTTTCTACATTTAGTTTCCGGAAGGATGATAATTAATATCTGACAAGGGAGGGGGTCGAAAAGGCAAAGTGAGCAAGGATCAAACAGCGAGATAGCGCGGAGCAAGCGAGAGGAGGAAGGGGAAAAAAAGCAGAAGGAAAAGGACAGAAAGGTGCGAAGAAAGGAACATATAGTGGCCGGATTGCTGACAGCGCTGCGAAGATCGCTCGTACGAGCAAGGGGAATTGATTAGTCACGCTTACACGATTGCGCGTCTCGAGTTACCCTTCTTTTCGGTCGTTCTCTCTCTCTCTCTCTCTCTCTCTCTCTCTCTCTCTCTCTCTCTCTCTCTCGTCGAAAAGTGGCCACATCCTCTCGAAAGCAGTAGCGCGCCAACGGCAGTAGCCTTCACTGCAGTGCGCGCTGCGACGAGGCGGCAGGTGCTGAGGACCCCCGTCGATCCATGGGAGCGGTCACTCGCCTGGGAAATCGTTCGCAGTAGTGGCCGCGCAACCCCACGCGAAACGCGCATTTTCCCGCGCTTTTCCGTCGAACGGCGGAACGATCAGTCGTCTCGCTGGCTTCCATTTACGCTCTGCGCGCAGAGCACTTCGAGTGCCCCTTGCCATTCAAACGCTCGTGTTGTGTTGCTGACCTTTTTCTTTCTCCTCGGAATGAGCGTTGCACAACGGCGGTTTGACTGTGCCAGTTAAATGCTCCTCTAGCTGTTAATAACCGAGTAGGTAGCCGGCGACTTATCTTTGACATTCGGTCGTCCCTTTCCAACTCGCTTCAATGATCATTACGAGTGCCAGGCGCAACATTTTTCAAACAATAATTTCTTGTGTAACCCTCGTGGATTTGTCTGAGAGTCGTTACATTGTCTAGTTAAGATACGATAGGCAGCAGGTAATCACACTTGGCTATAGCTTACAACCATGTACGTTTCGAACGCATGTTCAGCTCTGCTCCGAAGACGAGCCGAACCTATACCTGACAGCCAGGCCGCTTTACTTTACGCAAGCGAAAAATCAGACGAGGCAGTTTCTAGTCTGATAGAATGATCAAATCGGTCATCCACGTATGAGTTTTCGAACGAGACAGAAGGGGTAATAATTGAAAGAGTAGAGATAGGATCGGGTATGTGGCGTAGCAGCAGCAATTGGAGAGGAAACGATCGTGATCGTGGGGGCGGGTGGGTATTTATTTAACAGTAGTAATTTTATAGCTGAAAGTCGATTCCCATTAAACTAATCCGAGGATCTACAGCATAAACTATCATTACACCAACGCGCGACACGAGTTTAATAAGGCGCTCTCGCTTGCTCGCTCGCTTGCTCTGTCGACGTAATGCGGCCACCCCTGCGCTTAGCTCAGCTCCATGCTGTAGAGGTGCTTTCACCATTTCGCAACCTCTCACTCTCTCTCGCGCGCGCAGAGAGACGTACGTTACATTGCCGTGCACAACAGACGAGAGGACAAAGAGTAACTTTCGCACGATCGAAAGACACCTGTGCGCTAGTCGAAATCTCAGCGTGAACGTGAGTGTGTGTCCGTGTGCAAGTAGTAAGGGGGATGAAAAAGAGCCCGAAAGACTGCGACTTGCCCCCTGTTGTACCAGTCTAATCTGTAGCCGCAGCACTTCCCACGGAAACGGAAACATAGGGTGAGAGAATCGACGAGAGGGAGAGAGAATTGATAGCGAACTTGGTTTCTAAATAACCGATCGATTTTTCCGTTGCAGCTCCGTCTCCAGAGCAGATGCGTTCAAGGAAAAGCCACATCGGCTTTTACGACTTTTTCGGCTTTCGCTATTTATCAGCCTGCGTTCACGTGCGCGAATCACTCAAACATGCCCTCCAGCCAGCAGCGGAAGCTTGCCTTTAGGCTTCGTCACGCTTGTTTTCAATTCCATACGTCACCCATATACACGCATGGTCTTTTTTTCATACCGTGCAAGACGCTCTGTTCGACACCTGGCGGTCTCTCAACCTCGCAGCGGTGGAGAATTAATTTTTCGGATTAGCTTATCGCCGACCTGCTACTGGAAGGGTCTAGATGATTTCCGGATGGCCGCATCCTGTACGCGTATTTCGTCGTCGAGAAAAAAAGAATTGAAAGGAAAAAGAAAGGTACTCGTTTGCTTTGCGTTTGTCTGAGCATGTGTGCACGAGCGCGTTTTGTTTGTGTGTGTTTCGGTGACCTAGAATTTCATGTAAACGAACGTGATTTACTCGTGAGAAGTCATATATATAATGAATTTATTATGCACCCACGAATGTAATACATTATTAGCCATAGCAATATCACCGAGGCAAATCTTAACGCTCAAAGGTACTTTACGAGCGCGTGCAATTTTTGCTCTCTCTCTCTCTCTCTCTCAGTCTTTGAATATTTACGAGTCATGCTCGTAACGAGAGAGCAAGGGGGGAGACGAAAATTTATTTAGGAGCGATTTGTTCGCGAGAACAGGTTAATCGGCGCAGTTCGGCCGTGGCAATCGGAGACGAGTCAAGATTTACCGACAGCGCTGCTCGTAAGCCAAGACAGCCCAGCTCCGCATCTCTCTCGTTCTTCTCGCGAGTACTTACATAAATGGTCGCTAATCTAGGAAAACTATCTGGCGGCTGCAAGCGTTATGTCAGTCCCAGCTCGCGAGCTAAGGCTTTTTTCGGAACAATTAATTAAGATCGAGCGCTGATAAACTCCGCTGAGCTGATTAATTGTCTAGGCACCGGAGAGTCCTCGTGCGCTGCTCTCACCGCTGTTGTTTGTATTAATTTCCAATTTGGCGCGGACGAGCAGCCGCGGCGTACCGGCTCCGGCAGCCTCCTCGCGCTGAGCTTGCGTCACAGCTCGCAATCGCTGCATGCGCCTCAGCCACGTGCCAGCAACGACAGCGCGCCGCGGCGTGATTGGAGCTTTTCAGCTACTACGGAGGAGCTCGCGAGCGCGATTCGCGAGTCAGTTTGCTCCGTTCGATCGAGACTTTGCTTTATGCGCGCCGCGATAAAACATATTCCAGCGCGTTTATCGATCGTTTCTCTTTACTCGCACAATCTCAGACGTACACGGGCGCGCGCGCGAGCGCTCGCTTAAATTATGATTATTCATTGAATGATTTATAACAACGGCTGTTTTATAGGCAAGTGGGCTGCGCGCGACAGCAGGATAATCTGTCGATGTAACTACGCGCGAGCTAATAAAGGAAATGGCGTTGAATTACGTAGACGGCAAGTATGATTCTGCGCCGCACTTGCGTCATGCGCGGCTATGCGTCCCTTTTTGCTCTCTGCAGCCTCGATTCCGATCGGCAAAGAAACGACAAAGGGCAACGAGGAAAGCACCCCAAAGCTCGATAATCCTGTGTTTTCTCCGGGCTCGCGCTGCAATTGCGAGGAGCAGCAATCCGGAAAGCGATGAGCCTCACGGGCGGTTGACCACAAAGCGAGAGAGAGCCAAGACGTTGCACATTGTCGGCTAATGAATGAAACGAGCCGTGCGCGCGGATTACGCCGCGGAGGTATCCGTTTCAGCGGCGCGCGCGCGCATTGTCTCGCGCGCCCGGAGCGTCTTTGAAGAGGCCGCGTTAAATTAGGCGAAAAGCTCGCCGAAAAATTGGCCGCCTCGAGCTCGGCGACGCGACCGGGACTATACGTATCAGATCTAATTAGGAGATTTCGATCTGTGGCGCGAGCGGCCGGGCGAACGGTTAAAAGCCCACGCGCGGGCCTTCGCCGGGACAATCAAGGGGGCAATCAAGTGAAATTGATGTTGCCGCTCGCTCTCCACGTCTTAATGCGCGCGCGTTGCGTGCATCAATCATTACGTTTATGCAAAGACGCCGCGGCCGCGCGCCGTAAACAAAGCATTAAAATTGATTTTACGCGCGCGCAATCAGCGCGCGCTCGCGCCACTTTCTCCGCGGGCGCGCGCACCTCGAAAATCAGAGCGCGTCGACCAATAAATTTCGACGCTGCCCGGCGCGGCTACTTTCCGCGAGGCGGCCGCAGCTCGGGGACCACGCGCGGGATCGATTGAGCCGCTGGGCGTCCGCGCGCTCGAACACCAGAGTCGGCGGACCAGAGGGCGACGCGATAACAAACCTGTCGCGCATGTCCCCTGAAAGCCAACTACGTCTTGGCGGCATTCACATGCTAAACGCACGCGTGATACTGAATCAAATCTGGCCTAATAAAGGATGCTGCCGAGCGTGGGATCAGCCTCCTGGGGAGATGAGCGCTCGACTGCTGAATGAGAGGCGCACGGCGATAACGAAATCTTCTTTCGAGGAAGGAGCTTTTTTCTTTCTCGCCCAGGGCTACTTTTTTCGGAGGAAGAGGAAGTACGTGTTGAAGGGTTTTTTTGTGTCGATAAGATATGAAATATGATTTTAGGATGTTTCAGACGATGCGCGCTTTGTTATTACTGAATCTTGACGATGCAGCAAAGCGAACACGTGTCATAATGGTCGCTTGGTTGTTCCGTAAAATGTTTGCTCACGTGTCGATTGTCAGCGAACAAACATTCGGGGTTCATTATTAGAGTAGAGATAATGATCACCTGTACAAATGAGAGTCAAATATGAATTTGTCGCTGGCTTGATTGCGATCAGCTTTTATACTTTCTGGCGTCTGTGATACCAACACTGGCTCATTGTAAGAGACAATGCTCTTCGAGCAATAGTACGCAATACGTAAAGTTAACTCATATGCGTAGCTTGGAATCGGTCGAGATACGAGCAGTCGTTGCCTACGAATCAGCAGCCATAAACATTTCCGATAGCTCGAGCCGAGCCGTTGTCGCAAGCAGTCCAACGAATAAATTACGAAATCTTTAAAATCATCTCTCATCGCAGTTACACGAAGGTCGTAAGCGCGCTGCCTCGACTGATGCATTAGCAAACCGCAAGAGCAAAGAGCAGTCGGCATGAGCATGCCATGATCCCGCTAGTCCTCTGGAAAGAGAGAGAGAGAATCCCCGTGGAGTATTTTAAATCAGCCGGCGTTACAATTATGCGCGAGTTGTCGGTAGTCGTTAGCCTCCGGCCGCACGCGCATTCCGTCGCAACACCTGAAGGAAGAGGGGGAGGGGAAGAGGCCAGAGGTTGCGGCTTGTAACCTCTGGCGCGAGGAGATATCGCTGCCGTTGCTGCTGCTTTGCCGGCAGGAGAGCATGTTAAATTACTTCACGGAATACATGTGTTTGCTGCTCGCGGCGCGCGCGCACTGCGGGAACGTCGTTATTGATTCAGCTGATGCAGCGATAGCCTATCGATGAGGCCTCGTCGATCAAACACTCGACTATCGGAAGACGCTTCGCCGCTCGAAAAATTATAACGACGCGCGATTTCGACTAACGGTAGAGTAGTCTAAAATAATGGCCCGCTCACTCGGCAATGGCCAACGTTTAAACTAATACAGGCAGCAAACATGAACGGGGAACAGTGAACCTTAAAGGCCTCCTCGTCCGTGTTTCGGGCGCGCCGAAATCGAGTGACCGGTAAAAAAGACTACATTGTAAGTTGCTCAAGACGTCAAAAAACTGTCACACGGAGAAGCTCCTTTCTTCAAGGTTGCAACCGATTGCGTGGGACTCAACGGCCACTAGCCTTTCGTCTACATTTCGTATTCATAGAATTACCGAAGAATGGCTCCGGTTATCTCTTTTTTGCTGCTGTTGCCTCTGAAGTTCCTTTCGAGACTGCTCTTTTCACTTCTATACGAACGGCAGACAATAATCTCAGCGAGCTCACGTTCACGGATAAGTTATTCAAAGTCCAAGACGGTTGAGATTATTTTTTCCAATTGCTTTTATTTGTTTATGTGTGATAATATCGAGCGCACATGTTTTTTGCAGGGACCGAAATTTAATGGAGATCGCCCCTTTCTGAAATATACGTACATATAAAGATTAGAGCAAAGCGCAAGAAACCACAAAATTTAGAGTTAATAATGTATAGAAACTTCTACCTTCGCAACTTATCAAGCAATCAACGTCGTCGCTTCCATCGCTCAAGCATTCTGAAAGACACGGCGAGCTCCGATTCCCTTTGCGGATGATTTTCACGAGTTGTAATTGAAAATGCTCGTATTACGCGTTATAACGAAAATATCACTTACCAGTTTCCCGAAGAGCCAAATTTACCGCGATGAGCAGGGCGATGGCAATGAAAAACACGAATTTGCGCAACATACTGCTGAAAAGTTAAGCAGACTTCTGATAGCGTTTGAAGCAAGAGTTTTTTTTAATCTGTTTTGTTACATAACAACATTCATATCGCTATCATAAAAGACGGTTCTCGAACTAAAATAAATCGGTGTAAAGCAAATAATTCCACGCGAAGGCAAAAACTTGTTGTGAGAAATAATATTTGCTAAAAGAGATGACAAGCTGATAGATAATATTCGATATTTATTGACATATAAAAAACGGTGAACTATGCACTCGACTATTATAAACAATACCCCGAAAGAAGAATAATGAGACGGCATTGAGGAGAAAAAGTGTCATATCTCTGTTTGAATAGAGGCAAAAAAAGTGCAAAAGTTGACACAGCTGAAAAGCAAAGTCGAGTATCTGTTCTCTCTCGCTGGCATTATCGTACGAGACAATGACACGCGCCAAGGGGCCATTGTCGCGTGGGTCTCGCTCGGTAACACGGAGATGGAATTAACCCCGAAAGAAGTACCGCTCGCTGAAAGCCAAAAAGCGAAGAAAGCGAGAGAAAAGGAGAGCTCGTTACGGGTCAAGCTGTAATATCGGTGAGTTGCGCGTGCAATAAAGGCGCGACAAAGCGAAGCCGCCGACGCGCAAACACTTTCTTCGCACCTGCGTCTTTAACTTTTGTTTCATACGGCAATTTCAAAACGGTGTCAAGTGTGATTGGATTCGGGACGTCGGAGTGAAAACGAAGACGAAGAGCTGTCTCGGAAGCGCGCCTTAGGAATAGTTTATACTTTGCCACCATCGTCAAAACGAAACGGCAAGTGCTTAAGATGTTCATGAGCTATAATGCGTCCGGCGCATGCTTTCTTGCCGTGAAAACTTTGTGATGCGGGGATTTAGCCGCGCGGTGTTAAGTAGTACGGAAATATATTTAAAAATGATGTTTCGCGACGGCCAAGTGAGTCATAGCTTACACTCGAGTTTCATTATACCGCGGAACTTTCGTAAAATTGAATTTATTCGGGCCGTAAAAGGAGATCGATGTCAAGGAAAAGCTTAAGTATGTATATAAAAAAATCCCAGAGTTTATCAAGCGCCATTAATTTGCTTGCTTAAACTTTAGTAATAACTTGTAACGAGTTTTCGGCTAAATCAGCAGCGGAGGAAAAAAGAAGCGAGAATACGCGCGGCGCGCGCGGCATATCTCGCGGGCGAAAAGAAGTATTCTGCCGAAAATTTACCGATTCCCGGTACCTGCGTCAGCCTTGGAATTTCGCGCAAAAGTTATCAGACAAACGGCTCGGCCGAGCGAGCGGGAGTTGTAACGAAGGCCGCAATAAATATCACGGATGGACAATGATGTGAATTACGAACGGTTCGGGGGAGAGAAAGAGAGCCCCCATAAACGGCTTGACTTTATGTCGCCGCACAAGACGCCCGAAAGAGAGAGAGAGAGAGAGAGAGAGAGAGAGAGAGAGAGAGAAGCAGCGAGCGAGCGCTCGAGTTTTTTATTGTTACGCGATACTACCTCCGTCATGTTTCGCATTTTTTTCCAATCGTTTATGCCACGCTAGCCAGCCAGAGGTGTTTCAACTAACTCGTTTCGGATTTAACGCGCTCTTGTCACAGCTTTTCATACTTTGTTTTTCAAGAGCAAACCTCGTTTGAAAACATTCTTTCCCTGCGAGCTCCGATGCTCGATTATACCGAATGCCAGTCAGTCTGGAATATAAGGCTCAGCGTAGCTGTGAAACTCTAGCTATGCGCAGAGAGTCATTTACAGCTGAGCTAATTTTTCTGCCGAATCGAACGATGAATAACAAAGCTCAATCGATTTTCTGCATGCAGCACGTTTACCTTAATTTGACGCGCGAAAGCAATAAAATCAACTTAGAAAAAGATGGATGCAGCTTATAGCGCTGAAATATAGATCTCAAACAGCGGCCAAAGCTGAGATTGCAAAATAGAAAGTAGAAATAGCAGCGGCAAAAGTCGGAACAATATTTTGGTTTGGTACGGCGTAGCAGTGGCGCACGGCGCTCCGGGTATATCTGCAAGTCTAAAGATTTCAAAGCACATTATCGACTCAGCAGTCTTGACTGACTGGCTGGCGCATAATAAAAGGAAAGCCAAGCTAAGCGCTCGAGCGATACGTCTAAATCGCACGTGGCTCGCAGTATACACATGCATCGCACGCTCGCGTCGCCGGTGTATGTTATGGCTGCACGTAACTGCGACGTCGACGAGCACGCGTCTCTCTCTCTCTCTCTCTCTCTCTCTCTCTCTCTCTCTCCTTGAGCTTATGGAATAATAGCGAAGACTTTCTACCGTCAAATTGATTTATGAATATTCTGCCAGCGAGAGCGCGCATGAGATCGCGCGCGCGCGAATCGGCGTCTGCCGCGCGGCCGATAAAAATGTGACGCGCGCGCTCTAAAACGATCGTGTTGCGAATTGATGCCGTTGTCCGCCGAGTCCGCCCCCTCGCGCGCGCCGGCAATCCGATTAAATCGTCAATGCGCGGCGTACGCGCTCCATCGCTGCACGAATGAATAATTAGATTTTTCTTTTTTCATGGCGGCGCTGCGATCGCCGCACAGAGACAATATCCAAAGGGTATCGATGCCGTAATTTATATCGGCTAGCTGCAGTTCGGCGATCGCTGGAGCGAGCGAATCGATGCAATAAGTCACCTGTCCGACCGGTTAACGCGCAGAAGCGTTCGAGATTATCTGCGATCCGGATAAACCGGCCGCTATAGCAACAGACTGAGAGAGAGGGAGAGAGCTTTATCTAAGAGCGATGTTAACCGCTGGATCTTATCGTGCTTAATCCCTATTTATTTTCGCGCAGCGCGCGCTCTCTTTCGCTCTCTCTCTCTCTCTCTCTCTCTCTCTCTCTCTCTCACTTTTTTATGCCGGCAGCATCATCAAATTTGCATGAGGGCGTATACCGCCCGACGCCGATCGATATACGCCTCTCGATCGGCAATCCTGCCACCGTTTTCCACGCTGCACTTTATATCCCGCGCGCACGCACGACAATTCCATCCTCAGCTTTATGCGCGCCAACGGCAGCGCCTGGCACTGGATCTTTTTATCGTCATTTTACATCTCCGGCTGTCTATATCCAATCCTTTTCTTCGACGTCCTTTGCGGCCGAGATGTATAAATTTGCCCGGCGCGATTTCATAGCGCCAACAAAAATTATTCCCGCATGCCAATTTCGCGAGCAGCCATATTTAGCTCGGGGCCAGTTGCCATGTAAGGACAAGGTGTTTTTGAAAACGCTAACCGAAAAACAGACCGATAATTTACAGCCAGGAGGGAGGGGGGAGGAGAAGCGGAAAAATGGAACGATGGTGACGGTCAGCGCAGCCCTCAACGTTCACTGCGTCGCTGCGGCAATCGTTATCCATCCGTTGGCCAGTGGAACCCCTAAGACGACGCTCAAGGAGGGCCAAGTGGCTCATTAAGGGCAAGCTATTTGCACGCACGTTCGAGCGCGTGTCACCTGTCTGTTCCGCTCACGCGGGCTGCAGAGGGAGTGCGCTTGTACGTGCTGTCCACTTATCCCCCGAAAAATCGCACTTGCTCGCCGCTCAGGATGCATGCACCGCTGACCGGCGGAAGGAAGCGAAGAAAGGAAGTGAGAAAGGTGCACATGCACCCTGTCTTCTTGGGGGTGCAGGTGCAGGGGTGGCTATCCTTAAAGTGGCGGATTCATGCTTGCGTGATTATAGTCGAGCCACGGGTGGCGCGCGTGCACGCGCGCGCCATAGGGCCCACACCTGGAGACCGATCATGTAATATGGTAATTTTTTCCAGCGCGTTTCTTTTAATACAACTGCTGGAAAAACTGGTTTTTATCTTGGCTAACGCCATCAAAATAGACGAATAGGGCCATATTTAGCCTAAGAAACATCACTTACTCCATGATAACGTTTAGACAATAGAAGTAATTATTATTGTAGTTAATATACGAATTCATATGAGCGGTTGATATTTAAAAAAATAGAGTATGTCCACAACAGGATCACCTATATTGTTTCTGATAAAATATTTTGAAATGAATGTGTTTATACTTATTTAAAGGCAATCGATCGGTAATACCATCTTCCGTTCGAATCGTCAATTAAAATGCTGGCGGAAAAAAATCAATTTCTTTAATTTTGAAATAAAACTTAATTACAAAGGAAAACGAATTGCTTGTTGGTAACAATGATTAGTAAAAAGCTTCCGTTTATCTCTAAAAAACAGCTGCATTGAATATCAAATTACTGGAACAATGTCCATTTCAGTTGGAAAATAGCGTTTCCACGAATAAGAGAATCAAGAGCTTCATAAAAATTGGAAAAGTAGATGAAGCATCAAGATAGCCGCGGTAAAAACAAATGATGCCGCTGTAAAACACCTCCGAAGAAAGGCGCGAACAATGGAGAAAAACGAAGAGCAGCTCTCAATTTGTGGCCCGATTCCCGAAAAACACAAAGGGTCCGTCACGAGAGGAAAAGGAAAACAACGGCGCATCTCTCCAACTCGAGGAAATTTACGACCGAAAGCAGAGTGGCATCGGCTCGAGGGGGCCTTAACTCTCGCGGAGGGGTGCGCGGCAGCATGCGGCATATGGCTGCGCGGCGCACGAGGAAACACGCATGGGCGCGCCACCCCGCAGGTACGTCTTGGTGGTCGCAGGTGGCGATGCACCTCGGCAGGTTCCTTGGAATTCGGGGGGAGGGGGAGGCAGGCGGCCGGCGCTGCGCTCGTCAACCGACGAGTCCATCTGCCGTGTCTGCTGAATAAACGCCGCTAATGCCGCGAGCCGGCCGCGAGAGTTACGATTATCGGGCGGCGCGCGCGTGTTGCGCGACTCCAAGCCAAGTGTCGGCGCACGCTCCAAACGTGGGATAAGCACACAAAAGCTCGTTACCGCGGCGATTCGTTCGATTTAGGCCGCGTAGGCGAGCGCTTTGTTTGCCTTGCGAGTAATTGTTTGCCGGCTCGCCTCGTTTGACATTTTTATTAGGCCGGCGCGTCATGCGAACGATCGCCGCGTGAAAAGTCAAACGCGGCTCGCGGCTCGCGGCTCGCCGAAAACTTAGGTCGCGCCGCGGCCATAAGCGCGACCTCCCGCGCGCCGCGTCCGCCGACGGGCGCTGGGGTTGCCGGTCACGCTCGGTGCGTCGGCACGCGCGGCAGGTGCCGCTGCCCTCGCGACCACCGCCGATAGCCTGCCCGCACGATTCTCCGAGATAGCGCTCGCTCGAGCTCGACAGCTACGCGCAGCCGTCGTTCTCCTCGGCTAATATGCATTTTTACGGGGACGCGCGTGGCGCGGGCTCGCCTCTTCCGATCGGCCGTCCTCCGCGCCTTCTATTCCGAAGCGCGCGTCCGCATCTGGCTCGCGATCGTTCCTCTTGCGGCCGGAATATGCCCGGCAAAGCCTTCGTCTCTTCACCGCCGATCGATAGCCGTGGGTACAGCCTAATGGGTGAGAAAGACAACGGCGCGTCGCGAGCACTTGGGCAGCTCTCCGCTGGCATCGCGGGGAAGCAAACCGTGTCACGTCGGCGTGCTTACGCGGCACGCGCGTGCACAGACAATGCCAGCGCCGCTATTCCGTCGGGAGCGAGAGCAGGCCGTTGCGCGTCGCGCAATTATCGGGAGCGGCGAACGCGCAATCATCCCATTAGGCCGGTCGCGTGGCCGGCACGCGCCGCTGCGCCTCGCGACGACAACTTCCGGCCGGCCACCGCCACCGCATGCCAGGAGCCGTTTCCTGTCTCTCTCGGCGACCGAGCCGCGTACGCACGCGTACCTCGCCTACCTGCATAATTACGTGCTGCGCGCGTTTTAGTTCGGGGGCACACAAGTGCTGCTAGTCGTATATTTTACGCGAGGCGCCTTTTTCGGAAGGTGTTTGCTCTGCTCCCTCGTTGTATCGCGCTCGTTTTACTTTTATTGCCGCCGCCTTGCCTTGCATCCCAATTCTTTTATGGCTCTCGTGGCGGCAATTACGCCGCGAAGGACAAATATTAGCTCGCGAGCTGGCGTCACAAAGAGCCGAGCGACGCGTGAAACGCGCGCCGCGGCGTCCGCTCGGGGCTTGTTAGCCTGCAAGTGGCTCTGCCTCCCAGCAAATTTATCGGCGAGAAAAGGGTTGTAGCTTAACGCGGATCCCCGCAAAGACACTCCGCGCATGTTTATCGGTGCAAGTTGGTGGCTTAAGAGCCGCGGGCGACGAGAGCGCGTACCAATAAACGCCGTCCGGCCGATAAATCGACGCGGGCGCGAGCCGGCAAAATTATCGGCGGGCCGTGTGACAAAAGACCGTATATGCTCGGCCGCAATTTAAGGGGCCGCGACGCGCGCCAATATACGCCATGCAAATGGCTTGCAATTAACATTCATAATGTCTCCATCGGGCGGACGCGGAGAGGCGAAGCCGAGTGACTTTATTGAATTGAAGTTTACGAGCGACACGAGCGCCGGGACGCGCAAATTGTATGTTATTAGCCCCGAGATATCGCCGGCTCCTGCCGAATAATTCGGCCTCGGGCCGGCTAACGGGATGCTGCCCAGGCGCCGCGCCGACCGCCAATTCCAACGTAGATCGATCGCTCTCTCGCTCTCTCGTCTCGCGCTCCTTTTGCCCCTCTTTTCCCCTGCTTTAATCGAAGAGCCCGGCGACGCGATAATTCTGCTATCGCCGTTCAATAAATTCGCGCGAGTTATTTATCTGCGGAGAATTAAGTGACGCAACGAAAAAGAATATCGGCTTGCGCGCGACGTACCAGTGCGAGTCGACTCTGCGAGCTCTCCAGCGCGTTGAGCAACGAAGCGCCTAGTGTTTCGATTTCGAGAGCGCCAAAACTTTTACTTTTCTTTGTTATCTTCTGCCGCGATCATGCCGAGCAGCCTTGCCACTTATCAGTTTTGCAAGCGCGATCCATTTAATAGTAGCGCGCTGATGCGACGTGTGGCAACCGTCACCGGATGAAACGCGACGCGTCATGCGGGTGCGCGCGAGAAATATAAAACACGCAGCAGGTGGAAAAACAAGGTGCAGCGAGCTGTTTGACAGTTCCGAAGGAGAAATGAAAAGGAAGAAAAAGTACGAGACGCCGATGTCTTCACCGGTTCGCTCGAGTTATAGTCCCGCCGGACCCGTGCGCGTTATGAAGAATACTGTTCCGACTTCGTATGCATCGAGAAGGGGAGGGCGCGCCGTAAACAGTCGTCGACGTCGGATTATTACCGTCGAAGCACTCAAAGAAAGTGTAAAAATTTATCGACGCGACTGCTTCGCTTCGCGGGAATGCCATAGGTGCTAAATGCCAGGCATTCGACAAGCACAAAAAAAGGCTGTGTATCGTTTCGGCCGAGAAAAAGTACGGTTAGCGATACCTGTAGACACTTATCTACATGCTGCTTGGAGGCGACTTACGGCCCAATCGCCGTAAACGAGCCTCGTCTTCGCGCGTAGGCGTCTGTAGATATTATTGCCACGGGGCCCGACGAGAGAGAGAGTTCGACTACGTTTTGGTTTTGCTCCTTTTTTCCGCGTGAGTTGCGAGCGCAGGTTGCTTTCAGCGTTCGACTCTCCCCCCAGAAAGGGACTTTGTTTTCGCTTCTCGTTCGACGTTTTTGTATTTCGTCGGGGTCTACGATATTTCAGATATTGAACGCAATTCTAAGCGCAAACAGAAGTGGAGGAGGAGGAGGAGGAAGAGGAAGAAGAGGAAGAAGAGGAAGAAGAAGAAGGAAAGTACGAGAGCAGAGGTAGAGTGGTAAAGCGGCCAACGTTATTGACTACAGCGGCATAAATCGTAGCTTCTTAAGCCCGTGAGTGGCGTTGGCAGGCTGGTGCGGCGCGCGCGTGTCGCTGGCTGTGCCTCAATATCGTATCTGGTTGTTTACAATATTGCCGCGGGAGCCTCGGCGAGATAGCAGCAGCGCGATCCCCGGGCGGCAGATAGGGGGAACGCACGGCGCAAAAAGAAGCCGTTGCGGCGAAGCGCGGGTTTTTGTTGCTGCGCGGGCCCTGAATTATCGATATTGGGAGGCTAGAGAGAGCCTGAGAGAGAGAGAGAGAGAGTAAGAGAGAGAGGTAGGTGCAAAGGATGGGGCCGGGGCCACATAACCCGGCTGAATTATTGCTAAGTGAGCGTGCAACTTTGACCGGGACTCGCCGCTACCTCGCTCGCGCGCGCCAAAGAGAATCGTCGGCCTCGAGTAATTGCTGAATTTATTTACTCGTTAAACGCATATTGAAAAATGCGCGCGCGAGCCGCCCGGCTACCGTGACGCATAAGTCAGCAGGTTATCATCTCGGCGAGCATCGACCACGCGTGCCAATCTCCGGCTAAACTAGTTCCCCCTCGGCGCTCTCGATCCCTCGATCCGTATATCGACGGCTGGACACCGCGCGGCACAACTGATGGGCCTCGCGTGCGCGCCTCCGCGGCCAAACGAAATGAGCAGCCCGAGCGCGACGCTAATGATGACGATGATGCGTGCGTGTGTCGTCGCGCGCCGATCGCGAGCTTTTACGAGCCCCCGCGGCCTAACGGTTGATCGGCCTCTCGTACGCAGCGCTCCGCTCGCTCGTCTCGCTCGTTCAGCTCCAATCGCCGTCTGCTAATAGACGACAGTGCTGCCCATTGTCTTTGTTCGGCCGATGGCTCGTTATTTGCTCGCATCGGAATAATCGGCCGATATTTATTGTCAGGGGCGAGCTCGGCCGATCCACTGTCCTTTCCACTGAGACTCGTCGAGGAGGAGATTGACGCGCGCTTCAGCCGCAGCCGAGCGAGAGTGAGATGACAAGAAAGTGGACGTGTGTACACACGTTTGGACCGCGAAGGCGACGAATCGGACGAAGCGGAATAGACAGGGACGCGATAAAGGAGGCGAGGATTGAGGAGAGAAGAAGACAGAGGATGAGATTGCAACGCGCCGTTGACTCTTCTCGCCTGTCAAACCAGTTTCTCGCGGCGCGCCGTAAGATCGCTCTAAAATCGTTTTGATATCCATCAGCGGCGCAGCGCGAGCGACGTCCGCGTTTGTTTCTCGCTGCGCGACGCGCCGTGATGTACTTGCACAACGAGGCTGCGTCTAGAAAGTCGCGCGCCAGATTTCGCTTTTCAACCTGCGCGCGCGCACAATGGACGGCGACGGAAGAACAGCCAGTTGAAAGTTGAAAATCGCTGCGTCAGTTTCGATTGGCCGATCGTATCGCGCGCTGGGCGCAGGTCAGCTGATGACAGTGTTACGAAACGTTCTAATTTCAAGAGCGCCAGATCGTATCTCCACCCTCTCTCTCTCTCTCTCTCTCTCTCTCTCGGGACAGACAGCTCTTGTGCACTCTCGAGGATTGTTACGTAACGGCGGCGTGGAACAATGAGCCGATCGAAGCTTATCGATCGCGACAATGTGTAGAACCAAATTTGAGGCCGACTGGTATTGCTGTCCCGCAACTCGGATGTCGCTTCGTAAACGTCCTGGCCATTGTTGCGAGGCAAGCGCACGCCAATTAAGCCTTCAATTGAGAATCGGCCTGCCACGAGAGAACACGTCGACTTGGATAACTCGATCCGGCTCCGCGGAGCTTTCGGTAGGATAGTAAACGTTAATTTTAACGACTAGAAAGCGAGCCGCGCGCACCAGCGGATCATACTTTGAAATAGAGGCATAACTGTACAGCTGGCTGGCGCTATCGTAAAAATGACATCTTCGGGCCCGAAGCACTTGCGAAACGAGGCGCAACGGGTTCGGCCGTCGCCGGCGGGAAGGAGGCGAGCGCGCACGGGGTGCACCTCGGCGGCAATCGTGACAAATTCAGAGAAACTCTCTCGGCGGCATTGAGGGATCCCGTCATGAGGGTCGATCGCGCGGAGAGCCAGCCGTCGAGCGCCAGAGCGAGAGGGAGCACATATAATTACGTGGGCGATTTAGATTTTTCGTGACCGGCGAGATCCGGATACGGAAAGGAGGGATCGTGACCGAGGCACCTCTTCGTGACCGAGGCACCGGCACATTAGCGCAATATGAGAATCGAAGAGGGCCCCCCTTTGTTTGTCACAGCTTGCCGCCATCTCGTTGCTGATGACTTATGGATGATGAGCCAAAGTGTCGTGGGGGCGCCTCGTGCTCGCCGACCAACAGCCGTCTTCGATTGCCAGATATTTATGTATGCCGATCCGTGCATTGGGTCGCTCGCTGACGCCAGCCCGCTCGCTCGCTCGCTCGCTCTCCTGTGCTCTTGCGAAAAATCTGTAATGACGATCCAAGTGCGATACTGCCGCAATAGACTTGTTACCCGTGAGAATCAGCAGGTCGCGCGCGCGATTACACATGCAATGACATTCACCCGCACAGTTCTCAAATTGCAGCCTGCACTTTTCTGGCTGTCAGCGGCAGAATCCAGGATCGCTTGCGCGCCGCTCCCCGCCGCTCTCCCGCCAATTAGGGATGGGAAATCGAAATCGGCGGAATTGCGCGCCGCCTGATCGGCCGAGGATGTAAGTAGCGGTTGGCCGCGATTAATTACTAATATGTTGGCCGAGAGGAGAGCAGGCAGGCAGGCAGCCGGCGCTGGCGTAACGTCGCCGTTAATCGCGCCAGCGCGCCCCCTTCGACGCTCCATTGGCGAAGACTCGGCGATGTGGAAAGCGCCGGCTATGATGGACGGCTCGGCGGCGTGATCGACTCGCTTGCAATTATTGCCGATATTCGTGGACCCCGCCCGCGGACACCGGCGCGCCGCCAGCCGGTCCGCGCCGAGAGGCCACCGTTGCGTCAGCCGATAATTAGTCTCATATTTTACCGGCTGGATTGCGGCGGACAATGGCTTCCGCGTGCCGTCGAGGGACGTCGGCGGGCTGAACGCCGATTTGACAGCTCGAAATAATCTGGCGCGCTCGACATTACGTGCATGCCATGCCGCCGACGTTCATCGCGCCGGGGCCAGCACCGCGAGAAGGATATTAATTGCTCCCGATGGCTGTCTCGTACTTTCGAAAACATTGCAAAATATCGAATGCTATCGGCCTCCGATGGCTTCCATTCACACGCCGCGGTGCCCGCTCCGCCAAGTATTACGTGCGAATCTGGCTAATCTCCGATATCTATCTATCGGCAACGCATTAAACTCGGCTCGTAAACCATCATCGTGCGCCGCGGCTCATCGAGGTGATTCATGCGTCGCGGTAAATCACGCGGCGCGCCGCCGGCGCTGCCTAGACGCCGATTATAAATATCCCCGGACGCGCGCGCGCAGCCGGGCGACAACCGAGTCGATCCCTCGGAACTCGGAGGCAGCTCGCGCGTGGCGGGCTGCAGCTGTCGATAGCCCGAGTTATAAATACCGATTTGCGCCGAGCAGTCGAAAATAGACGACGAGAGCCCGCGACGCAGATGTCGCGATCTTTCGGCTCTCCTTCGCCGGGCGCGGAAGGGCACGACCTCTCGTCGCGGCCCCGTCCGGACGCCAGCGACACCTCGCGCCGAGTGTTCCAAGCCCCTCGAGGCGTCGCGCGACCACCGACCAAGGCGTCGCGAGACGCGAGAAGATCGGCCGCCCCGACGACGCGCGACCTATAAATTCCTCGCGCACGCCTCCTCGGCTGCCTCGCGACTCACGGCTGGAGCGCGCGTCGAGCCGAGCTGCCCCAGCGAAATAGATCGTGGGGCTGGCTCGCAGCGGCTCCTGGCACGCGCCCCAAAGCAGCCTCGCGTATTGAAATCGTTAAGCGCAGCCGTGCCTTCCTTTCTCTCCTCCTCGCTCGCGCCCGCCACGTGTCCCTGCAACATGTTGCGCGAGACCGCGCGACGCGCTTCGACGAAAATGCACTCTGCCTCTCGGCCCTGGGCGAGCTCCGACAAATGGCTTCTCGGATTCCGCCGCTCCGAAAGAAAAAAGAGCAATAACGGAAAAACGGATGAAAGGAGGACGAAGGGAGGACGAAGGGAGGACGAAGGGAGGACGAAGGGAGGACGAAGGGAGGACGAAAGGAGGAGGGCGGTCGTCTGTTCGCGCGCGCGCCAAGGTCGATGACAATAATGAAATCGTCAGTGGACGGGCGAAAAGAGAGATCGCGAGTCGCCCACGCGCAGCCGGCGCTCGGCGATATTCTTGTCGGCCGAAAAAGAGATAAAGAGCGCGCGGCGCGAGTGGAATCCCGCGCGGCTTGTCGACCCTCTGGCTCGCGCCTCGCTCGGGTACACGCGATATAAAGCACACCGCGACACGGAAACGTACACGCGGCTCGTCCGCGATTCATTGCCGCGCCGATATAGCCAGAGCCAACCGCGGAGACACGAAAATCGCGGGAGACTACGTTCTTCAAGTTTTTTCAGTGCTTTATGCCTTCATTGAATGTAGGCCCGATTGTTGAATTGCACTTGTTTGTAGCAGCAAAAAGCGCGCGCACAAGAGGGCAAAGCACCTTGCTGCTTGAATGGCGCCGTAAACTATCCGCTATTTGTAAGACACGGCGAGTACACGTAGTCAAAGATTTGTAATTATAATGCAGCAATTAAGTAGACTATCGTGATTTCCAGAGATTTAGCTGACGAGATGAGAGAGCCGATTGCGAAGCGAGCCGCGGCACGGGCGTTCATCTGAAATGGTAAGTCCCGCCACGAGTTCGCTCGACCGTGCGCCCGCGTCCCGGCAAACAAAGAAAGCCCCTCCGACCACTGGCCCGTTCATTAACGTCTCCATCGACTCGCGCTCGTAAGGACATGGCTGCGATCCAATCGACTTTTACGGCGTCGCGCGATTATTAACGCGCCTGATCGACGCCCGCGCGAGAGCCAGGCATAACCGAGCGCAGCCCCAAAAGTACAAGGATCGCTCGCATAATTTACGCTCCGCGCGGCGCCGCCGAGGTGGTCGCCGCTGCTCGGCCGCGCCGCCGAGCCCTCTCTCGGCCGGCATTCCAGCGATGCCTTATCTAAGGCTCTGCCTTCTTCAGTAGGTAACTCGCCCGCATACTCGCGCGGCCACGCGCACCGGTGCTAATGAGAGTGCTTTCGTCGTTTTCTCCCCGCCGCCCCCGCATCGCGCGTCTCGCCAAAAATCAACATTCTCGCGCGGCCGTTAATAAATTCAGCGCCGCGAACGAATAATAAAGTGCAGGTGGGACTGTCGAGCGAGGCTTATCGGGCCGGGGCGCCGAGCCCCGACAGACACTCGCGAGCAAGGCTCGATAAAGGTGGCAGCCGTCGGGGATTCGGCTGAAGGCCGAGGCGGACTGTCCGGGCAAAGCGACTCGGCGCTTAAACTCGGCGATCCGATGCGAGGCGGGCAATATGCGCGCGCGCGCGCGCGCGGGGAGGGCTCGGACAGGCGCGCTCCGTTCGACACTTTCGCGAGATAAAGATGTCAGGGGAGCATGCGCATCGCCGATAGCTGCGGATAGCGAGTGGGCGGCGCGGCCCGCGCTAAAGATAGCGCTTTACGACTAGCCTGCGCCGGGCGGACGGGGAGAGCCGAGCATGTGCCGCCCGAGGGCCAATCGTAACTGGGCCGAGCATCTCGCCGGTGAGCGCGGAGAAATTTTCACGAGGCGCGCGCGCAATTATTGTTTTCCGGGCGGCCGCGGGCTGCTCGAAAAACGAGGAAACCATCGCACCGTGACCGATTCCGCCGCGGACTTTCACCGGTCGGAGCGGCATATTGCCGAGCACACTCGTATACAAGTGATAATCAATAAGCTGCTGGCACCGCGAGTTCGAATTTATTGTGGCTTGTAAGCGAGATTCGCCGGGTCGATAATGCGAGAAAGCAATGAGCATGCAAATCTCCGGCGCCGAATTAAATACAATGGCTTGTTATGCTATTTGAGCGTCTTGTTTTATATAACAGGGCGCATAAATAGAGCGCAGTTTACTGCCACTACAGCCGCGCGGCGCGCGCTATCAAGATCAATAATTTACCGGCTCGGGGCATAAACAAAAAGCTGCTTATCTCGGCGAGAAGGTGTCGTAGCTAGAGACCGGTCTCCCACACCTGTAAAACCGGATGCTCCATTGTGCGGATTTGGTGGGTGGGCGTCGATGACACGCTGCGAGCAGGTCAACGAGACTTTAAACGCAGCTTCCTCTCCTTCCTCGCTGCTCGCGCCGTGAAATCTTTGTGGCCCAAATATCGGAAGCCGGATGGGCGGGCCTTCTCTCACGCTATTTTGCACTCGACGACCGGACCTGCTGCACCTTGTTTCGTCTACCGCTGCCGAGTTCTTTCGCTGCCTTTTCAAGCTGCCGAAGCTCCGGCATTCATCGGGCCTCCTTTAATCGCGTCCTTTAATCCTGTCCGCCAGTCAATGTACACTTGCAATCGTCCGCAACGCTGTCGCTCTTCCAAATTAAATCTTTGCGGTTCTTACAAAATTCTGAAACATTGTACATTACAATTTTCGCCTTTCGAATTCAGTTTATTTATCGAAATTTTAGGAACATTTAATATTCTCTTCGCGTTGCAAGTTTTCATATCAGAACGACTGTCCATCCTCGTGGAACTTTCGAACGAGTTTTAACAATACGTATAAAGAGGGCCCGCCGGGTCTCGTCGAAAGCGAAACTAGGAGCCGATGAAAATGACCTGTAACAGCAGTTGCAAGTTCTAACTCAATGGAGATCGTGAAAGCGTAAGTGTGCTTACGGCGAGCTTCTTGGAAGGGCCAAGTCAAGCACCTATTTCCGAAAACTCGAAAATTCTGAAAAACAGCGGTGGATCCCAAAAACCGAAAGCGCTTACCACCCGCGCGCGCGGACACATGCGGGATCGCTTTGCGTGCTTTCGAGAACGAATGCATTAGTTCTAGCCGAGGCGCGCGTGCGTGGATCGCGTCGGCCGCTTGTGCGGCACATTGCGCGCGGCGCGAACTTTCGGCGGCTAGCTCGCGGGCCCGGTTAACGGCCGCGCGCAGCCCGCAAAAAATCACTCCGTGGCGAGATGAACGAGGCGGCGGGCGTGTCGTCACGGATCGCAGCCTCCGCGAAATCGATTGCAGGTCGCCCGAGGAATTCGCGCAACAACTTGATCGAGTGGTGACGAGGCGTTAAATGCGCCTCGAGCCTCGCAGGCCATGGAGCTCGCACGGGAAAGAGAGGAAAGCGACGAGGGGCGCGAAAGAAACAGAAGAAAAGAGAGAAAGAGAGAGAGAGAGAGAGAGAGAGAGAGAGAGAGAGAGAAAACAAACGGGCGCTGCTTTTTCAACGTCCAGCGTTTGACGGCTAAATTGCATTATGCTCGTCGACAAAACGTATCAATTACGGCTGCGCCGATTGCTCACGATAAATGCAAGCCCATCGATTGCAATAACGACGACGGCTTGGCCCGGCGACGGGGGACGTAACGTATCAATCGTGCGGCCCGCTCGCAATTCGGGCTGTCCCTCGTAATTATGGATTTTTACGAGAGGAGGTGGGGTAGGCTGCTCTCGCTCGTCTGCAGAAAAATAGCTCGAGCGAGATAGAGATCTGCGGCGTGGTCCGGTAGCGATGAGCCGCGCCCGCTCCTCCAACTGTCGTAAATATTCAGCCAGCCCCGGCCTTTTTAACGATTCTCACATAAATCTCGCGCTCGGTCTCTCGCACTCGAAAACGCTATCGTTGCGCAAAAGAGTGCGCCGTGCATGCACACATGCGCTTACGTGCGTCCCTGTCTCCCTCGCGATACGCTTTTTCACGTCGTACCTCATACGTCGCTTGCGCCACGAGCGATAGAGCGATAGGGCACGCTTTATTAATTAGTTGTCGATGTGGGCAGGCGACGGGCCATTCACGAGCAGCGCCGCGAGAGCAAGAGGCGCAAGTTTAATCACTCGTGCGGCGGCGACGACATCGCGGAGAAGCTACCGTGCTACGAACAAATTAACGTGCTCGGCGCGTCCGCTCGGGCGAGTTATCGACATTATCATCGTGCGCGCGGCCAGTAATCCTAGTGCATACTTGCGGCAGCGAGGCTCCCGACTGTTTACTGCTCTCTCTCTCTCTCTCTCTCTCTCTCTCTCTCTCTCTCTCTCTCTCTCTCTCTCTCTCTCTCTCTCTCTCTCTCTCTCTCTCTCTCTTGTGCACGACGATTTACAGTCGCTTATGGCTGAGTAACTACTGAATTACGCGATAGCGGCGAGCGTTTCAAGACAACCGGTTCTCTTGCTCTCGCGCCGCCGACGAGCTTGCAGACCTGGATCTGCGTTACTTTTATTTATCAGTGCCTTGGCTGTTTGCGCGACGACCCCGCGACGAACTGGCCGTCCGGCCGCGGTAGGCAGCGCCCGCCCTGCTCGTTTTACGATCGACGCTATCAATGCCGCCGCGCCGTTTCGACACTCGACGCGAATGAGCTTAGCAGCTCGGCCGGCCAGATAAATACGCCAGTGTTGCGCTCGGTTTCGCTTTCAATCACGAGTCTGAAAGCAGCAGCCGGCGAAGCAAAACAAAAGCCGAGTTGTTGCGAGGGAGAGAGAGCCGGACATGGAAGCCGAGAAGTGGCGGTCGTTAGAGAGGATTTTTCAGCGTGTGCACACATATCGGCTTATGGGACTGGCTGCTATTCGCGCGCTCTTCTCTCGCCAGAGATGAGTACCGACTCATAACACACACGGACACGGACGGCAAAGCCACTGACTCTCTCGCCCTCTCGCGCGCGAGTGCATATGAGATCCCGGATAAGGTGGCCCCGTGGGTGGGCTCGACTCGGCTCGCCGCGCGAGGATGCTCAGCAAGAATCTAGGAATACAGCGGCGCGCGAGATAAATTCGAAATTAATAATAAAGTGTGTTACGTATATCCTCGCTCGGCGGCGTTAAGTCGCTGGTGTTAAATGCCCGGCCGTGAGCTCGCGCGCCGTACAACCGGATACCCCGGCGCTGCAACGCGCGCGTTGTATAATGTCCGCCTGCAAAAAGATCCCCGCGAGCGGTGTATATAATTAAAGGATATTTACCGGGCACTTGGGAGTGCACCTGTAAAGGAATATCGCCCGAGGCGAGGGTGAGAGGCCGCCGCCGCCGCCGCCGGGGCCGCGGCCGCTCGTGCTCGCCGGGGTGACGGAGGAGGCGAACGAGCGAATAAAGCAGCAGCAGCAGCAGCAGGAGCAGCGTAGGCGAGAGAGTCTCCGGTTCCCTTTGTGTCTGCTACCTGTCTTGAGACACCGTCCGGCTCTTCCCCCCTCCCTGCCAGCGTGCCGAGTGTGCAGAAGCAGAGATCGCCGAGTGATAGCCCAGCATTCCTGCGCATTCGTCAGACATTTGATAGCTCACGGAGAGAGAGAGAGAGAGAGAGAGAGAGAGAGAGAGAGAGCTAGCGAGAGAGATAGACGGAGAAAAGTGAGAGAGAGAGAAGCTACCTTGCATTGCGCATAGGTGTCGATGCACGCAAATGCGCGCTGATAGATGCGCACACGCGCGTAAACGTGTGCTGCTGCCGGTACTGCTGATGCCATCGCCGCGTACGCGCAGAGACAGAGACGCAGTCGGAGAATTCCGGTGGCACGCAATTGTTAGGCTTGTAGGCAAAAGATCGCGTCTCGTAAATTTTGCGCTTTTCGGACGATGTTTACGCGAGCCGCCAATTTATATGGCCATCGCCGCGTTCCTCGCTGCCTTTTTATCGCCTTCTGATGAATTTCCGCAGTCGTCGCGACTATTCTCTACTGCTATATCCCTATGTTCCGCACTCGCCTGCCTTAACTCTGGAATCAATGTTGCGACCGACGGCTCTGATGAAGCTCCGCCGTTTGATTGAATTCATTGCGCAATCGGAAGACCAGCTCGCCGTTCAAGCCAGCGTTGTCCGACATTTCTCTGTGCGCCGTCTGGTTGTTCATCGCGTGCCCCCGCTTTGCTTGATCAATTGATCCGAGAAACGCCAACATTCAGGTATTCCGATGTGCGCGCGGCTTGCTAAAAGATTGATCAGAGCTTTTCGAACGAAAACAATCCATTACGCGACGAAAACCTTGCGCGAAAAGAGCCGATGAGAATCTTCGCGAGCAAGTGATCCTCGAAGCAATTAATGCCATTGCATTTTCAGCGCGGTTCTGCGGCAAGATTGCCAGATGAGCAAATTAATTCAGCGATCACATCAATGTTTACACACGACCTAACAGTTGAAGGAAAAAGTCCGCATACGCATCGGATAGCGAAATTCGCGTATAACAGTTGTCGGATGCAGGAAGTAAAGATAGGAGCTGGCAACATATGTATAATTCGCTTCGGCTAAGTACATACGGGGGCGCATTACAGCGGGTATTAGGAGTGCGCGAAGGGAGCTTGTCAGGCACGCGCGCAGCCGCATAAATAGAAACGTATATACGCATAATGCACCCGAGCGCGGAGAGCGAGACAGAGAGAGAGAGAGAGAGAGAGAGAGAGAGAGAGAGAGAGAGATCGGAACGCGGATAAATGCAAACGTGCGAGCGCGCACGTTCCCTCGGCGCAAGTACTTAGCGTCGAGAATAATTTTCCGGAAGCTGCTAATGTGAACAATGACGATTCGTTTGGCCATTCACGTGTCGGCTCGTCATTCGATATTTCAAATAGATTAATGCACGAACTCTGCGGGATTCGCTTGAATGACTTTTCGCCATGTCTACGTGCTTGGCTACGTTTACAACTATTGCAAAAATACGCAAAAAAATAATAAAACTCCACATGCAAGAACCAGCGTAAAGTATCGAAGCAGAAGCGACAACACAACAGCAGCAGCAGGAGCGCAGCAGCAGCGCAGCAGCAGTCATCTAGCATTAGTTTAGGAGCGTCATATGGGCACGCGTGGCCGAGATCGTACTCAGGATAAACAGTTCGCGCGAGCGTGTCGCGTGAGCGAGGGGCGGTGCGTGCGCGCGGCAATTGACTGCAATCGTGGTGTCGGAATATGAGGTCGCGGGGGAATTGGCGCTGCCGAGGGGTCGGTAACGAGAGCCTGCAATTGACGGTTTTATCGGCCGACTATCGGACGTTTGTCAGCGTTGGATTTCGGCTGTGCGCATGTGTGACACCTTGTCGTCAGATAAGATTTGTTTGCTTGCTCGTTAAGCTGCTGCTGCTGCTGCTGCTGCTGCCGCCGCCGCTGCTGCGCCCTTTCTTATGTTTGCTTAAAATTACGCGACAGGTTTTTGTCAGTCGATTGTCGCTCGCAGCCAGCAGCCGTGTCCTCGATTCATTTTGCCAGTGTACGGAGGCAGGTACAAATGATTTTTCCTGGCGTCGCGATAAAATCGCTCGTGTGGCCTTTATGATGCATGACCGATGGATTCGAGCGAATGCCAAATCAATCAATTTCGTAAGCTCATTGTTCGCCGCAGCATAAATTAATTGCCGCTCCATTACCGTACACGCAGGCCCTCCATAACTCGAGTTGGCTTTCTTTTTCTTTTTTGTTTTTTTTTCGTTTTGGGAGTCAGTTGGCGAAAAACGTTTGTATGCATATGCGCACGTGACGCACCTCCACATGGCGCCGCCCGCTGTAATCCACTTTATGGATGAGCCGTGTTTAACCAACCGACCTCCCCCGAGCATCGCCCGCACCGCTGCGTGCCCGCTGCTTGGCAGCCAATTGCCCGATCGATAATTAATTTGTATGACGCAAAGCCAACTAGCTGGGAATTACAGTGTTTTGCAGCACGGTCGTGCCGACAATCGAATCACTCTCGTATACGATGGATATTTGCGCCTTATTTATTGTCCGAAGCAGAGGACGCCCATTGTGCATGGGGCGTGTGTAGCGAGTATCGGCTTTTCAATGCCTTTCCAGATTTCAGGCCTTAAGTGGGAAAAGGCCGGCTGCCTATGGCCGGCAGTATCCGCGTGAAAGCGCCCGGAGTCACCGAAGATAGACTCCTAAGACGGCTCGGCGTCGGCCTCTATGCAGCCAATCAACAAATGCGAAACGAGCGAGCCCCGTGTACAAATAAGCGCCCCAATAAAGGAGGAAGGCCTATGGATATTTCGTGGGTGCAGGTCGGTCCATCGATTGCCGCGGGAAACGCGTGTGAGAGTTTCCGCCGCATACATCTTCATGCCTGCGTTTGCGGAGGAGTCAAAACAGTCTCGCTCCCACGTGAGGAAAAGCGGTGCGGCGGCGGCCCCCGGCACCTTGCATTGTGGCCCCGTCAAGAGATGAATTCGTCGGCCAGGCCAGCGGGGTGCTCCGCGCTGTCTCTCTCTCTCTCACTCTCTCTCTCTCTCTCTGTCGCGTAGCTCACTCTCAATGCACCGGAAGACGCTCGCGCGGCTAAAGATTTCCCATCGGTTGGTTCGCTCGTCGCCGACTCGAGCTTCGCACGACGCACTTCTGTCTCGTCCCTTTCATCTTCCTTTCGCGCGCTGCGCCACTCAACCATTTCGTACCTCATTCCCGATAATCAATTATTCATGTGCGCGTACGACACTGTTATTACGCGAGGAGGATAATGACCCAATTTTTAGAATGAAATTAAAGCCGAGATCGGCATATTAATAAAATAATTATAGCCGTTGTTGTCGCGCGAAACGCAGCTACTCGCGCGAGAACGAAACGCGCCGCACCCACGACACCGCGCGATGATGAAGCCGCCGGGAGCCTGACTGAAATTTCAAAAGACCGAATTTACGAAAAACAGTTATCCGCGCGCAGCATAATGAAATTAACAAGGAGAAAAAAGTAAAGGAGAAGGAGCCCTTTGACAAAGTGAGGCATCGACGCGGATCGCCTTTGAGATGCCGCGGCGCAGCGAAATTTCAGGCGCAATTAAGACGCGCGCGAATCCCTTTATCGAGGCCTGCTATCTGCGATGCACTTTTATTAGCGAAGGCGCGTATTATCGGTGCGCGGTGTCACTATGGCCCTCCGACGATGACTCACTAATGAGAGTGCCGCCGCCAGCAGCTTATCCAACATCTCGCACGTGACCCTATCGACGCTTCCCGACATACATTTTCCGCCCGAATCGAATTCACGCGGATGAGCGCACGGCTACGTACTACATGTGCGTTCGACGACGTAAAAAATCTTGGAACGAGTTACGGTCTCGTCCAATTAACGCCAAGAGGGAGGTGATTCAGCTCAGCGCAGTGCAGATGACTCCTCGATTACTATCTACCCCCGGGACGACACTCTGCGCCACCAGCAGGCACGTGCCGTCGACAGTTCAACCACGTGTCACGAAGCTATCCTTTCTCTTGACTTTTGTTGCGGGCATACGTGTTAATAGTACTTTTCACTTTGCGAGCGTACACTTGAACGAACACCAAAGTTTCATGCAAATCAGATTGTTCAAAAAACCACAAACGAGTATTTCAAATAATTATTTCGCATTTCAAGCTTTAAATTTATCATTACTTTAAATCTGATGGCTTCTTTGTATTCTTCTTACTCGACAACGTTTTTTTCGATATTTCATATCGTTTGATTAATCAATAACTTGGAAAAAAAATTGAAAGATTTCATAGAAGAGTGGATCGAAGAATATCATGCAAGAAATTTTTTTTTCACATTCAAATACAAGGACAATTATTATCAGTAAAAAAATGGACAAGTTAAGCAACTGCAAGCTTCACTTTTATGGAAGTACATTGTAGTTTTGCTTGTCATCTGTCGGTGTCAAGTTGAAACGTTTGACAGTGAGATAAGGAAATCTGAAATTTGTTGGATATCGTAATTGTTTCAAGTAAGTCGAACAAAAGACGAATGAAGAAATGAAAAAAAGTATATATTTTCTGTGAGTGATGTAGGTGTATCATTGGAATAAACGACGTAGTGCAAATAACGAGTGAAAAGGCAGTGTGCCGATGACAAACGGTGCCCACATGGCTCTCTCTCCCTCTCTCTCTCTCTCTCTCTCTCTCTCTCTTTCTCTCTCTCTCTCTCTGTTTCTCTCGTGGTCTGGTTCGCGCCATTCGACAGCGCTAACTAGCATTGGCGAGAGAAAAGCGAGAACGTGCGCTATGCCTCGGGCTGCTTTGCCGTGGCTGTGCTTGCGCTAATTGAGAATGACATATACGTTTGCACGTCGCCTTGATCTTTCCGCCCGCAGGCGCAGGCCTACATTACGAGTGTGCAGTGCACAAATTATTCAGCGCGGAGCGGAGCATGAGCAGAGCGTACGCTTGGCTTGAGCCCTGTGCGCGCGGCATTCCGAGAAACACCACGAAGACTCGACAATTCCAGCTCGAGTCGACTCCTCGAGCGCATCCGCGACTTGTTGTCTCTCGTATGCCACGATCCGAGCGGTCAATGCGCTCTCTCGCCCGAGGAGCAACACGTGTTTTTACTTCCCCATCTGCCTTCGTGTATCTAACAGCTCTCTGCAGCTTATATGCACAGCTCATTCTTTCCTCCTCCTCCGCCTCCTCCTGCTGCTACTCCTCCTTTTTTGCGCCTTCCTCTCGGTCCTTTTTCGACAAGGCGCGCCTATTTTCCACGCGCTCCTTCCCCGTTCGACGCTTTATTCTCATAAGAGTTAATAAGGCGCTCTCTTTTTCGCGCACCAGTATCTCTCGCGTCCCGGCGTGTGCACGGCCGCAGCAGGCCCGCGAGCGACTCGCTCGCCTCTGCTAGCATGATGTCCCGGCATCTCTTATCTCGTATATAGAGCCGCTCTCTTTTCACCTGCGTTCTCCGTATTGCTCGCTCCGTCCGTGCGATCCGGCGAAAATTAACGACACCCTTGCCGGTGAGCTCCGCTGCTGCTTCCCTTATCTGGCTCGCTCCGCTGCCTACCTCTTTTTACAGCGCACCCGGCTTTTAATAGCCGACGAGCTCGGACCACTTATCTTCCTCCGCGCTCGCCTACAAGCATTGTCGTCGCGATTGTCGATTGACTTATTCAAAAGCCGCGAAAATGCTCGTCGTGATAGATCGCCGGCGAAGCCACTTGATTTATATTTCAATTAAGATTGGCTTTTCGGCTGCTTTGGATAATCTATGTGCGCGCGAGCGGCCTGATATTCGAGCGGCGCGACGGAGAAAGACCGAATAAATCATGCTCGGGGGGATACAAAATTGAAAGAAAACAAATGTACACGTCGATAAAGCAATATTTTGTAACTCGACTACGATCTGAGAATCTCTCTTACGAGCGCTGCAACAGGCAAAAAATGACTTCATTGAATTCTCTCTCCCTCTTGCTCTCTCGCTCGGATAGAAGCGCAGCTCGAATCGACAGATCGGCTGCTGCGTTCGCTCGCGCGAGAGTTGTAGAGGTGAGCGCATCTCGATTGAGATAGCGTATGCAGGAAGTCGAGCGGCGATTTATAGCGCGGGCCGCGTGTGGGTCGGGGAGAGAGAGAGAGAGAGAGAAGAGAGAGAGAGAGAGAGAAAGAGAGAGAGAACGAGCAGCGGCAGCAGCAACGGCAGAGTCGTAACGCGATATGCGCATAAATGTTTGGCGAACAGCCGATCGATCGATTAATTTCGAAAGGCGGACGCACTATAGTAGCCACCTGTGCGTGCGCGCGATTGTTTTTCGCGTAGGTGCAGCTCTCGGTCTCCCGCTGTATCTACCCTACGTACCGTGCAGCCGCAGCTTCTCTTGGATCTGCGTTTGATCGCTGGTTTCCGGATTGGATTGCAGACTCGCGTCGGACTACTTACTACGTCGATACTTGCGATCACTTTTTCGTATCGTAAAACTGATTTACGTCCAGTGTGTTCCGTGCCGAATAAATGTAAAGCCGTCGATGAAACGGAAAGGAATAATGGAATAAAGTGCAGATTATTTGCCTTGAAAACGTACCAAGAAATGCTAAATTCCCCCTATAAAATCTCATAGCTCGTATTATACGATGTAATCCAGAAGTTGTTCGATTAAATATGTATACATCGCACTGAATGAGTTTCCCCAAGCAGACGGTTTTCTAAATCAACGGACAGGGTTCAACGTTTGCTCGTCTTTTCGATCGAGTCTTTATTATGATCTTCGCACTTCACGGCGCAAAACGAGAAGGCTTTGTGTGTCGCACGAGAGGCGCATTAGAGAGTACCTGAATTTTCCCGAGTACTATCTGAATCTTGGTGGAAGAAGCGTCACTGTCCGCGCGCGTGTCGCCGCGGCGCGCTTCCCCGAAGTCCTCTCTGTTGCCGTTGACGAGAGAGAGAAAAAGGGAGAGAGAGAGTGAGAGAGAGGCGAGTGAGCGGTAGCCGTCATCGAATTCAATATTCCATCGGATAGGCCGGGCCGCACGACTCCGCGCACGCCCGATGGATGTGCGCCTTCGGCCGACCACCGTCTCCTTTTCCAGGCTAACTGTGACAGCAGCAGCAGCAGCAGCAGCAGCAGCAGCAACGGCGACGATCTAGGAAAAGAAAGCCTCGTGGAAGCTCTCCGGTGCCGCTACAAATTCACGTTCACGGGCGCGCGGCGGTCGAGCCGCAGCCGCGGGCAGGTCACGAATTATAAATCGGGCCGTGCGATGAGAGCGAAACGAGGTTACACTCGCCGCGAACGCTTCCCTAATGGGCCTGCGCAGCTCTTTTGTGCAAGCGCGGAGCGGCGAGTCGCTCGCGCGAGGCATGTGTCTAATGACCGAAAAATAAGTTGCGTCAAGGTGTGCCACTCACGATACGCCGCCGACGCCGCCGCCGCCTGTGGCACACCCAGCGAGGATGTCCGCCTGCTGCATATTCAGCGGACGCGATAAGTGTCGGCTGGGAGGCAACGTCACGCGCTGCTCCCTCCTACCTATCCCTCTGGCCGTGCACCGCGCGCACCTTCGCTACCGCCTGACGACGTGTTAAGGTGTTTGTGGCTTTAAACCAGAGCACTTATTAGGCGTAGCCAGGCGTCCAACGCGCTATTAGCCGCTGTTACGACAGCCGCTGCTTACCGTTGAATTGCAGACGGCCGAGATGCCCCCCGAGCTCTAATTGATTGCCGAGTAGTTTTAGGGAGCGTTGGCCGCTCGGACGAGCACCGCCGTTTCGAGCAGGCGAAGGAGGCAGCGCCGGTCCACGGGTGTCTTCCGTTCGTCCCGTCTCGTATTCCGGCGATTCGTCTCGCCGGGGTGGTCCGTCGCGGGCACGCCGCAGCGGTGGTGCGCGATACACGTCCGCCCGGAAATCGGACGATTAGCCGATCACTGGTTGTCGCAGCTAGCCGCCGGAGAGCACGGCTCGCGATCCAAGCTCGTGCTCGCGGCATAAAGAAGAACCGGCCGACGGCGAACGAGAGCGGCGCCTTTCATGAAACTGGATCCCACCCTCCGACTGACGATAACAGGCCAATAATTCAGCGGGTTCACGATACCGCCAGATTAGTCACGGATGTATCCGCGCGCCAGAGCAGCCGGTGCACGAGAGAGAGAGAGAGAGAGAGAGAGAGAGAGAGAGAGAGAGAGAGAGAGAGAGAGAGAGAGAGAGAGAGAGAGAGAGCACAGTCGGCCAGCCGGTGCAGCTTTGTTGCGTGTCAAGCTCTCTTCTCCTCTCCGCTCTGTGTTTTCTACCGCCTGCCTATATCCTTTTTTGCGCTCCGAGGCTCAGTGGAGATCTTTGACGCCGAGATATTGTTCTTCGGTTTAGTAAAATCATTGCTCTTTCACAATCTTTGTCCGACGCTCGAAAGAATGTTGCGCGATGCTTTTTGTCCGGCCGAGAGACGCTGCTCCCTCGGCGCTTTCAGGTCTTCTTTTGCCTTCGATTCGCTCGGCCATCAGCAATAACGGAAAGCTAAGCTGGGAATCGCAGAGCGTGCAATTTTCCAGTGGTAAAGACCTCGAGCGAGATGGCACGGAGCTTCGTTAAGGACGATTTTGAACATCGGTGCACTCGGTATCGCCTACCACGACGTCCTCCTACACTCTTAAACAACTCCCGAGCAATGCCCTCCTATCCACGTGTGTCTTTACAGTGGACACCGATTTTCATAGCAATTTATTTAAGTACACGGGAGGCTGTCGTTTGAAGAAAAACGCCGGTGATCCGCAGCCTAATGCGTGTAATCTCGCAAATTATTCGGCCTTTCGTGTAATATCAATACTCGGCAATAACTCAATAACACGTCGAGCTCGTTATGCAAATCCCCGACAAATCGCTGTAAAATGGCCTAATGAAACTCTGGCTCGTCTCGTAAACATGGCTCAACATTAAATTAATAGACGAATGAAGTAACTGAATTTGCAAGTTACGCAAGCCCGACCGAAACTCGTCGTGTTCGTTCCTTTTTTCCCTTTTTTTCCTCTGCCTCTCGTGCTTCCTCTCCCGGGCGCGCATTATCGCGAGCGCTCGCTAAACGTCCATTAGAGCCTGCCGCTGCATAAATCAGCTCGCAGCGATTAAGGGGGCATCGCGAGCGGCTACTAGTTGGCGATTACGCAAACAGGATTATATCAGCGGCAGCGCTTGTAATGCACTTGCGACGCATCGATTACAATGCTTTTGTTTTTCGCGGGCAGGTTAGCGCTCTGGCAACGCGGCAAGAGCGGCTCTCCGGCGTAAGCCGATTACTCGCGGAAAAGTGCCCGAGAGCGCGCGCCTATCTGCGGAATGCCGAGGAATAAAGTCGTAGCGACTTAAATAACGCTTATTTTTCGAGCGTGCGTGCTGCCGCTGCGTCGCGTTAAGTCGCCGAGCCGATGCACGAGCCTCGCAAATTTGTTCGAGAGCTTGGCCGCGACTGTCGACGAGCACGCAACCTGCGGCTCCTTTCACGATATCCTCCATTACGCCGGACAGTTGGCCTATTCTCAACCAGCGACTAATGTAATTTTGACACTTTGACAAATCGGATCCGATATGCGTGGATGCGCCGCTATCTGACGTTCCCCATCGGCGCTGCCGAGCGCCGCGCGGCCCCTTCAAACAGTTTCCAGTTATCATTTTCAAGTACAGAACTGATTCAATGATCTCTCTCCTTGAATGTTTTCGAGAGATGCTGTTAGATGATCCTTCCTGCGTCCGCAAAAGATGCATTCGCCTCCAACGACTATTTTTGAGGAAGAGAGCAACGCCGAGAAAACGCAGGTCAAAAGTTATCGGCGCAGTCTGAAAGGTACACCTACAACGTAACGATTGCGAGCGAATCCTGTGCGCACTGGGCACAGATCGAGAGAGTTCTCGTTTATCCTCGCTCTCCGCGCAGGATCGATTGAGTGAGTACGCTATCCGCCTGGCTGCTAATATTATCAAAGCCATAAGCCGCACGAGTATGACGCATGCATGTTCAGTGCTCCCACTGGATAGTCAGCGAAACAGCCCTTGTAAAAGAAAAAGTCTGGCCGTAGTCTGGCATAGAAAAGTATAGCGAAAGGCTGGCTTTGGTCACTATGCCAGACTTTTTTTTAGTTTTGAAAAGTCGGAGAACAGCAATCCAGACTTTTTGCCTGACTTTTAATTTTATTAATAAAAGTCTGGGAAAAATTTACCAGTTTTTTGTTCAGTCTTTATATTTAATAAAAATGGTTTAAGGGAATTAATGCAAGTAGTTTTACCGAACAATTATATACAAAGATTGTTTTGAAAAAATGATTAAACTATTTATTGATAAAGGCTATTAAAATTTTACATGAGAGGTTGAAGATACTTAGAATAGTGATAGTTTCGATAGCAAATGATTTGGCAAAAAATCTGAGTTGCTGTTCCCACACTGAAATTAATATTGCGTAAAACTTACTGTGATCGTCATGGTCAAGCTGGGACGTGATAGCGGTTGATGAATTTTTTATGATGAAATCGGCCCAATTATTATGAACATAAAAATAAAAATTCGTGAAGTGGTCATAATGTCCCAGCTTTACCGAGATGCTTTGTAATGTTTATGTTGAAAATCATCGTAATTTTTATGAAACATTTCTTTCCGTGCAAAATTTTTTTGGGGGTAAAAAAAAATGTCTGGTGAAAAGTTTTAGAAACATTTCCCATCTTTTTAAAAATGAAAAAAAATACTAGCATAGTGGTCAAAGCCAGACTTCTGCCAGACTTTTCTATGTCAGACTATGACTAGACTTTGGCCAGACTTTTTTACACGGGAAACCCCCACTTATGATCGGCAACAGCATGCCGCACGCCCTCTGCCGCTCCGCATACCGATGAGCCGCGCCAAACTATCGAAGCTAGTGCGCGGGAAGAAATATTGAAATTCCTTTGGGCGCGCGCGCAGGACTGACGGATGAGTATTTGGTGCGGCAATAAATCCTCATCAGCCGATGCAGCGGCGGCGCAAAGACCCGCAAAATAATAGCACGCCCCGGGAATTTTAAACGAAAGTTCACGGAGATCAAATAAGTCGCGAGACCTAGTCGACACTCGATCAATGTCCTCTCCTCTCGAAAGCTGCGAGATATCTTTATGTTGCGCGACTTTTCCTCGGCGAAGCCGCGGAGAGTCGATCCCTCTCGGCGGATACAATAGGCTACTTTTTCAGCGATCGCGCGCAGCACTCTGCTTTGTGTACGACCGCGACGCTAATGTCGCGCGATAGACTGCGTGCGCGCGTGCGAGTAGCCGCGAGAGGGGGAAAAAAGTTGGCGTACGAGATATCCGCCAGACGCCGAGGTGTCGTAAACGTCGCGTCGAATCTCGCTTAGAGCGCGCGCCTGTTTTCTTTTTTGTTATTCTATCGCGCGCGCGAAAAACCTCTCTCGTCGTTGGCTCTTTCCTTTCCACGTGTACACTCTCGCGAGGCATGCAAACGCAACTGCAGTTTTTCCAAGCTCGTAAATCTTGAGCGGCTTTACTGCCATTGTAAATCTAGCCTCGGCGCTATTCTTTTCTCACTTTGCCGCCGTAGACGCGAGCACGTCTGTATGTGTGTGTGTGTGTGTGTGTATCCGTTTGATTGAATGTGCTCGGCGTTGAATTTATTGTAATTTTCCAAGTCGCTTCTGAAAATTACGCAATTGGTTGCTGTCCGAAAAGAAAAATTTCATACCCCAGGCTGCAATAATCTATGTGGTCGGGATTGATTTATCACCGTACGCAAGAGAGAAAGAGAGCGAGAGAGAGAGAGAGAGACGGATCGCCGGCGCTAGATGTACAAACGCGGATTAGATGAGTAAGAGCAGATAGACGCAGCTTTATCACGCGAAGGAATCCTTGCACTGGCCGGTAGTCAAGGTCGAGCGACGATAAGCCGCCTCTCGTTGACCGAGGACCATTAGGATGATTAATGTTGGGTTTTAGATATCCTTGCATAAATCAGCGACGACGCGCTTTATGAATTGGCTCGCACCTAGCGATAAATCAGCGCTGGTACACTTGTCACCACTCTCCGCCCGGCCACGGAGTGCGCTTTCACTTTTTAATCGACCATCAATACGCGTCCGAAATAATTCAGCTTCCCGGCAACGAGAGTGCGATCATTAGAGAACAATGAGCCGCGGGGGAGTATAAATTTCCGAGCTCTCCGTGCCGATCAGGAAGTCTCGCGAGCCGATTTTTTTCTTTTTCTCTTTTTCGTCTGCGCGGATAGATCGGCATAGCTCGTTAAGCGACGAGCGCGTGCGAGCGCTGCTCTATTTGTTTCTCCGAGCAGATAATCGCGTGGCCGCGAATGTGGGTGGAGCCGCCAGCGAGATCCGCTCGCATGCACTGGCTGCGTATCCGCCGAGAGCTTTTCCAGCGTCTTGGTCTTTGTTTACAGCACGACAATTTGCCGGGCGCGCGCCGCTATGCCTCGGCTCCCACTGCGTACGACGACGTCGGTCACGGCGGCCGCGCACGTAACGTCGTTACCATCCGTTCTGGTTGCGCGCGGCCGTGCGATGGCATTGCGTCGTCGCTCCGACTTCTGGCGCTCGTCAGTGCCCGCAGAGAAAGCAAACGAACGCATTCCGGGATCGCTTTATCGTAGCTGCCCTGTCGCGCCTATTGTCGACGTGCGCCTTCAAGGATGTCGAATGTGCACGCCCACTTGGTCACTTTTTTTTCGTGCTTTTTGTTTTCGCGACTGTGAAAGTCAGCCACCGCCGCGACGTACGCGCGAGGACAATGCCGCGCTTGACGGGGCTTAACTAACAGATAAGATCGTAATATTAACCTACTGTTGGGCGCCCGGAATATTCGGCTAAATAATATCCCGGAATATCGCATTGCCCCCCGTCCGCAACCGATCGTTCGACCAGTTTGGCCCGGATAGGCGCATTTCCACCATTGTTTGCAAGCAAGGTGTTGGCGCGTATTTTCGCGCTCCTCAGCGGAAACCACCACGTGCATACAACGATACACGACATTGTCTCGGCCTTGCCCCCCTCCCCCCCCCCCCCCCCCCCCTCGACCCGCGTCGCTCCTTCTCTGCTGCTCGATAACGCGGTTTATCCCGGAGGATTACGCGGATTTCGACGAGATGTTGGAATTCCTGTTGGAATCCCGTGCGCCCGTACTGTTACTCGGCTGAATGATTGCTTGGCATTGATTGATTTGGAGAGCGGCCCAGCGGCTGCTGCCGCGTTCGTGCGGCTTTATCCCGGGGAGCGAGCGCTTTGCTTAATTCGCTCGGCGGATCGCTGGAAAGTTAATGCGGGTATCGCGCAAATATTTGAAAACTCCTGGCGGTGTCTTGGATCGCGCGCAATTGTGCCAGACAGAATCGAAAGCGTTAATCTTGTTACCAACAATAGCGGAGCGTCCTGAAAATTCGCCGGAGGGCCTATTTTAGAGAGAGGGAGGGATAGAGAATAAAGGATGCACCGCGAAAAGAAGCGGAAGAGTGCCGCGCGCGCGCATATAGAGCAAAACACGAGGGCTGCATTCCTAGGTTAAGTGGATTCCGCGCGAAGCCAGTCGGATCGAGCTGCTGCCGCTGCTGCCGCTGCTGCTGCAAGTCGGTGCGCAGCTGCATGCACTTTGCCTCGTGCGCGCTCGTCGCGAGCTTGAGAACCGAGCTGCCGAGACAAAAGTCCGCGAGAGGATGCCTCTCCCTCTCTTCTATAATTAGTTACGCAAATTTCGCGGGGCCGCGCACTGCAAACTCGTCGGTCGATCCAGCGCGCCGCGTAATTAGCATAATGAAGGCAGCCGAGTGCTGGCGCTGGACGCATTTAACGGACGAGCAGTCGGCGCGAAGTTGTGCGCGCATCTTAATGCCCCTTCGCGCGCAATTGACGCGATACATAAACTTCAGACCGCTACAGCGAATCACACTTAGGGCCTCTCTGGCAAGGGTCGCGCGCTCTCCTTCTTTCACGCTCGCCGACACTCCCGCGCGCGTACGCCGCGTGAGCGGCCCGAGCTCACTCTCACCTATAACCCTCATCCCATTAGCGGTTCTCCATCGGCCAGTTGCATGAATTATTTATACGCGCCTATCTCTTTTTTCCGAAAAACCCGTGCCCGTCAATTAGCACTCGTTCTGCAGTCAAAATTGGCTCGCGGGCGAGAAGGGCCGCGGCGAGAGGAGAGGAGGGGAAGAAGAAGAACAAGTGGTGCCGGTCAGGTGCGAATTGCGGCGGCAGCGGGAACGTGTCCGATTAGCGAGGCAATCAATTCGGTACGTGGCTCGCTCGCTCTCGACTAATGAAACAGCGTGTCGGCTAGGCATCAAAATTCAAACAAGCGCCTCATCATCTCTGCGCAACGCCGAGGCGAGCTGCGCGCGAAAGCGAGAGCAAGCCCATTGCCGATGATGCGCGTGACGAAACCCGGACTCCGCTGGCTTTTTCTCTGGCACTGCGCCCTGGAATTCCGCCGCGCGGCTGCGAACGATCCAATTATACTCTTTTACGCTCTGCTACGCGGCTTTTTAGCGAACTGTTGTCCGAGCGCGCTGCGGGATCATCGCGCTTTTTTCTTCTCCTGCTGAAATTCCGATCGATTAAAGGCCAATCGGAAACGTACACCTCGTCGGTATTCGCGCGGGACGACTTTTCCTTGGGATCCAAGTCGAGAGCGCGCGTCGATTTGAATGTTCTCGTTAATTCCGAAAAATAAATGAAAGCTAGATTCTACTAAGCAGGGGATCTTGGGTCCACTTGTAGATGTCCACTTAATATTCTGAGAAGGGACGAGCTGTATCGCGCGACTTGCCTATGGGGCTAATCAATTCAAACTACGTTGCAGCAGCAGCAGCATCAGCAGCATCAGCAGCAGCGGGCGTTCGTGTAAATGCACACTTAGTCGCGGGGCTGTGCGTGCTCTCGAGCGTTCTCGGCTGTGCGCGAGCGAGATTTAGGAAACCATTAAATGAAGACCAGCGGGACACGGCGCGAGATCGTCTAATTGCGAAAAAGCAGCTTAGCGTGCGCGCGTCAGATAATTCAGCGGCGAATCGATGATTTCATATGCAAATGCCAGCCGCGCTCGAGCGAGCGAGGGAGAGATGGAAGGCATAAAGATCGGCAGGCATGAGAAACGACTTAGAAATTAGTTCACGCTCTTCCAGCATGTATCCTTGGGGGCCCGGGGCCACGACCGATAATGCACCTGCCGCTTTTGCGGCTGCTGCAACGCAACCTTTCCCTCCTGCGCTGCTCTCTGCACACCTATAATTTCCCGCTACACGTGTTTTCTCGACGGAGCGCGGCTTATACCCGGGATTTCCCGGAGGCCCACTGTAATTTACGGCAATGAGCCGTTTTCCGCGCGTAGTGCATCTCTCGCGAAATCCTCTCCGACGACGAGAGGCATAGCATTAACTGGACGTTGCCCGCCACCGGGCGAACAGGGAAAAGAGCCTCTATCCCGATTATGCAGCCACTCCGCGGAAAGAGAGAAAGAGAAAGAGAGAACGAGCGAAGGAGGAAGTTCCTATGCGCCACTGCTGCGAGCGCCTGCGGTTTCAGCCGCGGCCAGCCTGATTAAGCAGCTTCCGACTGTTCCTGCGCGCGCACAAGCCGTTGCGTCTCTCTCTCTCTCTCTCTCTCTCTATCTTACCGAGAAACACTTGATTCGCAGCTGAAAAAAACGGCTTGCTGCGCTTTTTTCGCAAGTGGCTCCTCGTGCAGTTCAACGTGAAATGATTGATGACATCGAATTGGAGGTTTCGTTGATGTCTAATTTAGCAAGGAAATTGAAATTTACTCAGCGGCGTCTTTGTGTGGTGGCAAAAGACTCGACGATATTTTACAACACAGTAATATTGATCAGAGGGAGGGGGCAGAAAAGAGCAATAAGTGACTGACTTCTTTATAACTATTCTAAAATTTATACTCCTACGCGTATTTTCATATTATCAGCGTCATAAATTGATCGAGCGTCCCGTAAATCTCATTTTCTTTCATGAGATACAATTATAAGTAAAATAAATAGACGGGAATAAATCAAAACACACGTAGTGCAGGTTCGCCTTGGCGCTGCAGCTCGTGGCTGTGCTTGGAGAAAAATGAGGAGCAATTGGCCAAGAGTCTCGGCAACGCACCAAAGTGCAATTTCTCATAGTATCACTCGTCAGCGCGCTTGTGCAGCGCTGAATCGTTAAGGAGGCGCCTGCCCGTCATCCGTGCGTATGCGCGGCCTGCGATGCAGTAGCCGAGTGCGTGTCAACGGTTGATTAATGAATTGGCCGCTCGCTCGCTTGGAAACCTCTATGAGAGGCGGCGACGGTGGCAAGTAATCGCCCGAGTTTTTGCCCAGCGCGCAGATCGATTAATTGTCCGTCGTGTAATTGACTGTTCTTTTTCGCGAGCTGCAATCGGTGGGGATCCATGAGGTCTGCAGGCTAGGAAAGTCCCCGAGGAGCGTGCAGGCCGCCCTCGACAAACGGTGCTGCTCGCTCGTGTGCCGCGCGGCGCCGCTTCCTTATAAAGGAGACTGGCAGCGCGGAAGCGAACCGGCGCGTCTTATTCAAGCGGCAGCCGTGCTCGTAATTGCAGCCCCGGGAATTTCGTATTCCGCCAGCGCCAGCGCGCCATTTTTGTCTCGTTTTTGCATGACGACGTACGAGCGTAGGAGTGACCACCTCCTCCGCGCACGGCATCCAATTTTTCCGCGCGCAGGTACGAGCGACAGGCACCTCGTCAGTGCAATCGTACTTTGCCGCCCAACGCCTTATTTACGAGGATATATCGACGCGAACGAAGCTTCGCTACATAAGCGTTGCTCTCTCAGGCGCTGGCATGTTAAATCGTCGAAAAGAGCATTATTGAATAGACTGTAAAGATGATGGATCGAGTGCATTGCAGTCGTCGATAATTCAATTAATTTCGAGTTTTCCGGCGGGTAATTGTGATTAACTAGCGGGAGGCAGAGAGAGTCCGCGATCGCATCGCGGCGAACGATGCATTAACGCAGCCGAGCGACAGCAATGTGCGCGCGCGCGTGCAGTGACAAAGATTACACAAACCCGTTATACTCTGGCCGGAGAGCAGTGAAATTCCGTGCTCGCGAGCAAGACCATTTACAAATCATTAATATCCATTACTTACATAAAGCCTCGGCAGGCAAGCGTGATTATCGAAGCACCTTTCGAGCAGAGAAACTTTCCAGGCGGCGAATCGATAAATCACCTTTTAGGATCAATCAATGACAGTTGATCTCCAATGTGGCATTAACAAAAAGAAAAAATAAAGAAAAAGGAAAAAGAAAAAAAAGGAGAGAGGAGGAGCAAAAGGAAAAAGCGAACGAGTCGACGCGAGCGAGACACACTGAGAGCCTAATTGTTTCGCGACGGTAATTCGCGATATCCTCCAGGGAATCCTTTACGTCCCGTTACGCTACTCGCCTCGGCAAAGACAGCGCGCGCGGAGATTCGATCTCCCTCTCTGGCGTTCTCGCGCTACTCGATCCCGGGCAGTGCGAGCGTTTCAACCGAGACCAGAAAATCTCGCGGGCGGACAGGTGATCGATTAATCAGTGCGCTCTCCCAGATTCATTCCAGTCCTTTTACTGTTATAGGGCAAAGGACACTCGTTCGAAAGTCTCAAGTGCCGAAAAGTAGTTTCGGAAATGTCCAGTTCGTCGTAGTTTTACGTGAACGTAAGTGGAACTAACATGCAAATCATTGCAAATGACTGTTGCGAGCATAACGACAAGCGAGAGCGCGAGCAATATACGATCTCTGCTGCTGCCTCTAATCGTGCGATCGTATGGCCGGCTGTCGGAGCGATCATAACGCGCGCCACCCATCGCGAAAACACTTAATTAGAAGCGTTCTCTTCCTCCGCCACCGCCACTGCCACTCCGGCACCCACGCGATATACACACGTGTGCAGAGGAAGAAGAGGACCGCGGGTGAACTGGGGACGGTGGGGAGAGGAGCCATTGGATGCATGCGTTATTCGTGCGCCCACGCCTTTATGCAAATGCACACAGGTGCGCCCGCGATCGGCCCCGATTAAGAGTACGCGACTCGCACTCTGCTCTGCTCTTTTTGTCGCGCGCGTGCTCTCCTTCCTCTGCACTTGCCTTTTTGCCGTTCGAGCCGAGCGGAGAGAGAGAGAGAGAGAGAGAGAGAGAGAGAGAGAGCGAGAGAGAGAGAGAGAGAGAGAGCGAGAGAGACCGAGAGCCCTCCCCGCGTCGCGTCACTTCGTTGATATTGTCCCTTTGCTAGCACTCTTTCGACCTTCGGATTTAGCAGATGAATCGGCGCTAACGGGGTCGGCTTCGAAACCCGCATGGCTCTCGCGACATTCGCAGCAGCCTGATCGCATTGCACTGTTGGAGCATCGGTCAGAGCGCCGAGTGCGCGCCTCGCCTAAGTGCACCGCGGAGCCATTGCGGCAAGATGAAAATCTCGCAAGGGCACAGCATCTGTAGCAACGGTACGATAATTAATCCTTGGCCACGGTGGCTGGCGTGGCCGAGCAAACAAACTTGGCGGACGGCGAGTCGAGCGGGTGAATAGGAGCCGCGGCAACGTATAAATGGAGCGCGCGAGCGCCGCGAAGATAGGCGCAGTATACCGCGGACGGGGGAGACCACCGTGCGAGCGCCCAGCGCCAGCGAAACAGCGCACGCAGCCACGAGACGGCCGTTCGCTGTCCGCGCAGAGCCGCGCGGCTAATACGACAGACTCGTAACTCATATCGAGCGCCCACGCCCTTAAGGTAGCCGCGGCGACAACCTCCACCTACATCGGACACCCAGCGCGAAGACACTCAATTAGGAGGGGGCATCGCGCCAGCCAGCCACCCAAACCTGAATAGAGAGAGAGGCAGACGTAGCAGGTTAAAAAGCGCACTGCGCTCGATAAAAGGGACAGCAAGAGAGACGGAGAGAGCCTGATAAACGGCTCGAGCGAAGTCGTAAATTTTGAGCGACTTTCAGGGGCGATCCTTATTCCAACGCATCTCATTGTCGGTCCTGTTTATTATTGTCAGATGCTCTCAGCTAGACTTCTTTTTCGGCCTATCCTTTTGCTGACGCTCTGCCAGTCCAGTTAACGTCCACTTATTCAGCTCGTCCGACCAGAAATACCCGATCGACCGAAATATCTATCTGGTCGCGTTACTTGGCAAGACTCGACACCTCCGTCTTGATGTTTCAGGTGCCGTCGGACGACGAATCCTCGCCGCGGCGATTCGATTACATCTGCGGCCAAAATCATGCAGTATTACGAAATTGACAGCTTTCCAGCGCGTGCGTTTACAGCGGTTGCCAAAGCAGCATTGCTCTAACGGCGTATTAGTGGCGAGCGGAGATCAATTTGCGCTCGGAGCAACAAACGAAGGGCAATATGAAAAAAGCCCGGCTAATATATCATAAATGTGAAAAATGATTGAGTTTCCATCCTCCCACGGCAGCTTGCTAATCTTTGCTAACCCACTGAAGTAGCGGAAGGTAATTACAGTCCGGCGCCTGGCTGTGCGAGCTCGCGCGCTCAGCTCGATATCTCTAGCTCGGCGAGAGCGAGAGGCGCCATTAGAGAATTGCCAAGTCCCGCAGCAGCACCTTATGATTGTAATTTCGTAACTTTCTCGCGTGTGTGTGTGTGCGCGCACGTGTGTGAGCGCATATCGATTACCGCTTCTTGCCACAAGGGTGCTGCTGTTGCTGCTACCTGTTCTCATCTAACCTTTCTCTCGCGCTTTCTCGACGGCGACGACGACGACGACGATGATGATGATGATGATGATGATGATGATGATGATGATGATGATGATGATGATGATGGTGCGCCAGCTACTGATTGATACGGCCACATGGCGCACGGCTCGGCGAAAAATCGCTGACCCTTTAACCCGTGCCGGCCGCGCGAGTCCCGTCGTCTCTCGACGTCGTCGCGTTACAATTGCGCCTCGGGTGGATTCAGGAAGATAGCCATACTTTTAATGCGCTGCTCGCGCTGTCCGAGGCGGAGGAGGGAATATATACGAGCGTGCAACCTGCCCGGTAATGAATGCAGGCCGTAAAACAAGGACGCCTTGATTTACTCGCGGCGAGCTCTAGCGCAAAGGCAGTATTAATAAATTATCGGTTATTAAGTGGCCACGCTCCGCGAAATTTTGGGAAGGGACGGGCGGCAAGAGGCGAGACGTCGCGCAGCCGACTTGGCGCTCGCGACAGGTACTCCGGTTAATTAAACGGACGGGCGCACGGACAACCAAATAAATAAAGGACTCGCGGGGGGGGGGGCTTGACGAACGCGAGCATTGTGCGCGCCTGGTGCGCGTGGGGCCGCTTTCCTATTTGTTGGACGTCCGCTAATTGATTGGCTCAGCGTTAATGCCATATAAGCGGACCGAGCCGCTAGGTTGTTGCCGTGGCCGGCGAAGGAGTCGCGCGGGCCTCAATTCCGCGATCGCGCGGCTAATTGACTTGTGCGGCCGCGGGAAAACCGAAAAACGGCGCGACGGGCTGCGGATAAGAGGCAGCGCGAAGGGAGAGAAAGCAGGCGGCGCGGCTCGCCGGCCGAATAAGGCGAACGAGAGGCAGCGGCGCGCCGGCGACGATTAACAGTCGGGGCCTGCGCTCGCGAACGAGCCGCGACGCGAGACGCATCGGCCCGCGACGACGCAGTCCGCTCGCGTGCGCGGCTGAACCAGCATCTATTATCTAGCGGAGGACTGATGTCAGCTCGGCAGCTGCACGGGCGAGCGCGCCGCGGAATCAGGTGTCGTCGTTTTGCTCGGCTCTCGAGAAATGTAACGGGGGTTCGGTTGTAGGACGCTCCCGCAAAAAGGCCGTGTTCACTTGCTAATTGATGTTGCTCGCTGCACAAGTACGCTACGTCGCACACTCGGTGCGTCATTCTTCGCGCGAGTCAGTTCGGCTCAGTTTGAGTGATCGAGCGAGCTCGCCGGCTCGCCACGCGCGCGCGTGCGTCTCGCGGCCAAGCCGCATCGACGTCTCGAAGCGCTTCGACCTGCGCTGTCTCGCTGCAACCTCATCGCCGCGGGCGCGGAGCGACGAGCGAGCGGCAAAAAAGCTTGCCGGCCGCAGGAATGCCGTTCATCATCGGCTGTGCGCGCGCGGGTGCGCGACTGGCACGGAGCGGCCGAAGATAGGCGCGGCCGTGGATCGTGGACGTTGCCGCGCCGATTCGGGCCCTTCGACTCGGTGCGCTCGATGCGCAATGGACCGCTCGAGTCGCAGACTCACCTGCCGCCAAGTGTTACGGGCTCGCGGCGTGCGCGGGCGCGGCCTATCGGCGGCCGAGGCGCTAATCTCCGGCAATTGAGATTCGATAGCAATTAAAAGGCCGCGCGCTGCGCCTCTAATGCGAGTCGGCCGCTAAAGCGCGATTTACCGAGTTCTTCAATTATTACGTACAAAGTCGGCGAGATTGCGCCTGCATATTGATTATCGGTTATGCCCATATTAAATGAGGCCGCTATCGGCTTGCGCGGAAGCCCGTCCCACTTGTAAATTCGAAAACTGACAAAAGAACCGGGTACTGGTAGCTTGTCAATGATTATCTGCACTTGCATGCTCAATTATCGGCTATGAAGAATGCGCGAGCCTGCCTCGTAAACACTCGGCCAACATTGTTGCAGCGCCGCATCCCGAGGACTATCGGTGCCACCGCGAGCACTTGGTAGCAGCGAGCGCTCCGCCGCGGAATAATTAACGTAATTGCAATGAAAACGGCGGCTGCGATTATTAATGGCGGTGCGGATGCACGTCGAGAGGGAAGGGCCGCGAAGGAGCGCGCGGCAATAGTCGGCGGCGCATCATCGATGCGAATTGACTCGATCAAGTGCACAGAACAAAGAAGGCAGCCTTGGCGGGAAGCGCCCTCGCACACCCACCTCGGCGGCGATCAGCAAAACCAATAGAGTTCGGTGCGTGCGGCGGTAATTGGCATGACGATATCATCGGAGAGCGTCTCTCACGACGACTCGTCCTCTCCTCCAGTCGGCGTGGCGGCGGCACCTTATCCTTCGCGTGCCATTGGCGAGACGCGAGGCGTGTCTAATGGGCTTCCTGCGCGCAAAATTTTCGCGACCGACCGACCGACCGACCGACGTGCATAGACGCGCGCCGTGCACGTGTGCACGCGGATTATAACGCGCATCGACGTAGCATGCCACCCAGCTCGTCCTCTCGCGAGCCAGCGATCCGTGAACCTGGCCGCGCGCATTTGCATTCGAGTTATGCGCGGGCTAATCCGGCGATACTCGATCCGCGGCCGCGTAGCTGGACCTTTCGTTTTGCTCGGCGCCGAGCGTAAGGGCGCCGCCGCGGAGCCAGCGGGGGAAAGCGCGCCGCGCGAGTTGCGCAAGCCGAGGTGGAAAACTGACATAAATAACCGGCAAATTGATATGGGCCGCGCGTTCGACAATCGTTCAATTATCAGCTTAACGACTGGCCTGGCTCTCGTGGACTCGCCGCGGACGGCGCAGCGCGGCTTTGATTTACGAAAGCGCCCGCGCGAGTCTTTATCATTGTCATCACCGGCTGACGTTTAAGGGCGAAAAATTTACGCCCCTGCGCACGCACTGACGAATCATTCGTTCGAAGCCGCGGAGCCGTGATTTACGTCGATCGTATATCTCCGGCATTAATGCGCGTTGACAATAAATTCGTGCGTTTACGTTTATTTAATAATCCTCGCTCGTGATATTCCCCGCGCCGGCAATGAGAGAGAGACGTATTAGCCGGGCACAAATCTCCAACCTAATGATCGGCGTGCGCGCGAGTTATGACAATGCTGCGACTGGGACAATGGTTGTAAATTAAAAAAGCCTTTTTTCGCATTTATTTACGACTGGCCTTCTCCGTATTTCTCGCCGCAACGTATATATCTGCACTTTGCTCGGAGGCTCGTTCAGGCTGGCTGCATCAGATATACGCCAGAGCAGTGGCCGCGGTGGTGCTGGCGGTGGCGTTTAACGAGGTCAGTTTTGAGCGGTCGGCGCGCACAGACTAGGATTCCCTTAATTTGTTTGAGCGAAACAATATCGAGTTACCGGCGATGGCTATCGCTCGCGCTCTCTCTCTCTCTCTCTCTCTCTCTCTCTCTCTCTCTCTCTCTCTCTCTCTACCCGTGAGCTCTCCGCGGCTACCGCGCACCCCACCTCGCTGCCCTTTTCTTCGTCTCTCTCGCTCGCTCTCTCTCTTTTTCTCTTTGAAAATTATCTGCAACGAATCTACTGGCACATTATATGCCGGGCGCGCGGCAAGAGCGCTCTCGCACAAAGAACGCGGAGGTGGAGATGAGACAGAGAGGGATAAAGTTGAACGACCCCGCGCGATGCACCTTCTTCTTTCGATTCGAGAGCGAAAGTATGCGTGCGCGGCCTCGGCCAATCGCACACCTCGATTCCCCCGCTGAGCGCTTTCGTGCCCAAAAATTCTTTCTCTCCGCCGGCTTCTCGCGCGCACTTTGCTCCTCTTCGTGCGACGACTCGCGCCCAAATTATTACGTTAATGCCAAGAGATTTTTCAAACTAATCTGCATAAAGGAGAAAAGACTCGATGTAATCTTGCAGCACTTGAGAAAATTTAAAAAAGCTCGTGTATCCGTAAAAGGTTGCAGCTACTCTTCTCTGAGATCTTTGACGAGCCGACGAGCCACCCGGTCGGCGAAAGGAGAGGCTGCTATCTTGAAATAAAAAAAAGTGCAATGTTGCGGATGACGGCGATGATGGATCCGCAGCCTTCGCGTTCGCCAAATTAGTGCCCGTCGGACCAGAGGCTTACGCGTCGAAAAATCGATCGGGTATAGCTTCTCGCACCTTTATTTGCTTCACTTTTGCGCTTTTCACATTCGAATCGACACTTTTCCAGGCCGTCACAAGATTTTTCACAACGTCGCCAGCAGATTCGCGTGCTTTATTTTCGAGCTCATTAAGGCGCGAGAGGTACTAAAACATTCGCAAAGCCCACTGGGATTGCTCGTTTGTTATCTTAAATATTGCCTTATGAATTAACCCCGCGTACGCTTGATCGTGGAGATGATTCACTGATTAGCTGCAAGCCCGAGCTGTACCCTTAATGACTATAAAATTCAATCAGGCGGTTGTTAATTGGCTGTAATGGTCGAATATTGTGCGTGTCGCCGTCGCTCAGAATCACGTTACGAAGTAATCTTATCTGGAAATACAAATCAGATGGAGATCGTTCGGTAAAATCATCTACGATAATTTCCATTTGAACGTAATTATTGATCTCACGATTGTTGAGCTTATCGGCTGCGGCTCGGATAGTATCGCCCAGCGCACATTCTCCGTGCAAGGTGGAGTTGTCAATGAACCGTAGTAAGAATACACTGGAGGTAATGGTTGTAGTATGAAAGAAGCCAAATTGAATGTTGCTACGCGGACTGACGCATTGACAGAGAGTACTTGTTGGGCCAGCGCTGCAAATTGCGCCATTCCCGGGTTTGGAGAAACGTTATCCTGAAATGTTCCAAGCACGCTTTTATTTTTATCGAGTTGTAAAAAACAAAATTCTTTCAATATATTTACATTGACCCGATAGAGAATGCCAACCACCGCAATTCCATCTGGATGTAACGAAGCCTCCGATACATTTTGATATTTTTCGTTGAAATGCACTAAATGCAACTCCGCGGCATATCTTTAGGTTAAAAAATGTACTAGCGCTCATCTAATACAGATCTTTTAACATTACTAACTTACTTTCGACCTTCAATGGCGTGTTCTGTCCCGTTATTATCAGCTGTACTCCAATGTAAATGAACGTTACTGATGGTATAAATTTCTCTTGAAAAAATTGCCCCCCTAATGCTAGGTTTACGTCTTCCCCAAGTGCCAGACAATTGCACTAAAATAATTATACTAGTAAATGGTAGCTCAATTTACTTTCTTTTAATGCTCCAATACCTGTATGCCCAGTATTTCTAATCTCCAGTTGTTGGGCTCCCTTGCCGTAATTTAAAAATTCTAAAGCTTTCTTGCCATGGTTGTCACCTATAACATGGCTTTGAAGATTAACAGGCGATTGATTTTGTCCCAAACTACAAGTTATTGAAATATTAGTCCACTCCTTCACATCATGAAAATTCCAAGAAATTCCTGAAAATTGTAAGCGCGAACTTTTGAACGAAAGTAAAATTGATAGACAAGCATTAATTCGAAAGTTGGCGAATTTCTTTGATTTGTATACTCATCTTGGCGATATCTTTACAATCATTTTGTAAAGCACCAAAAGTGTAAGTTTAAAAAACCAAACTTGTGCGGAAAATTAGCTCGTTTTAGGACGAAAAAAAAGTTGTAGGTTACGTTTTACGTTTGCGTACGAGTACAGTTGGCGGCACGTATAAACGTTAAAATGCATGCCGGGTAAGCGAGATAAAATTGTTGTTGGCACATTAGGCACTATTTTAAATAAGAAAGTTTGTATAATTACCTTGATTAAACGAGTTCCAAGTCAATAAAACAAATAGAAATCTATGAGGACAACTGAAGAGCATTTTCAAGTGAATTCACTCTTGGATCGTTCAAGACAAAGAGATTCAAAGGCTGTTCTCGTAGGAGAGTGCTCGCCGACTACTCGACGCAAAGTGTCTGCTCAAGAGCGCAAATCTACTTATTAGGGCGAAAGGTAGATAACAGCTTTGTCATTAAAACGTAGCTGAACGACTCAACTCAACGCGTAAACTTGTGAAACTGAGCATTATTTTTCTGCGTTTCCATTCTGTTGAGAGAAATACTGGTATTTCTTTATTTAGTTGCACATGTAAAAACAGTGATGCAAGCAAACAATATCTTTACTACCTAAAACTACTGTTCTCAACAATTGTGAATTATTTTCTTGGAATACCCTTGAGCGCAGGAATTGCGCTGGTATTTTTTGAAAACACTATTATCGTTAGTGAAAAGACAGAATCTGATGCTTTCTCAAGTACTAAACATTTATAATAATAAATAATGATATAATAATAATAAAAATAATAATAATTATATGAAGAAATAATGGATGTAAAAAATCACGTTTTCTCTACAATAATCAATATGTTGATATATGTTGATATATAGTTTAGAATATTTACTTAGAGTAGAGTATCGAATGGGAAAAAGTCACATTTAAAGTTCAGTTAAATAAATATTTCAAGAGAAATATAAATCTACGAGGCACTGCCTTATTTCTTGAGCATAAGTTTTCAAAATGCGTGCCCTATCGGTAAAATAATTGCAGTTCGATTAAAAATCAGTGCATTATTCGAAGATACGGATAATACACTTAGTCTTCGATTACGCGTTGTATTGCTCCCACTGAACAAAGTAAAGAATATAAAAAGATCTTTCTTAACATCCATATTTTAATTTATCGTACTTCACAAGCCTATCACTACAACGAGTTTCAAATTAAAAGTAGTATCGCGTACTCTGCATTTTCTGAACTTAATTTGCGCATATCAGTAACATTTAATTGAAAACGGCCGAGTAATAACCATTGAATGTTATCCGAGATCACTGCGAGTTTTCATTAAGAAACAGTGGCGTCAATTTGATCACGCTAACAAATGGAAATAGTGCGAGCCCTGAGAAAAATCATTGTATTGGAATAACGGCATTAAACTATTTGCCGCTGTCATTTTCACGGCGATCATCCTTTAATACAAATCCACGCTCGCTGCTCGCGATGCAAAACGCAAAGGTGCAAACATAGCCCATACGAGAATATGCGGGAAGTCGAGAATGCCAACAGGTCGAAAGGCGCTGTTGAATGACCGGATCTTTTTTTCTCTTGTTCTTTTCTTTTTGAGAGCGAGAGAGAGAGAGAGAGAGAGAGAGAGAGCCGGATGCGCGCGATGGGACAAGGCTCGTACGCGCGAATGGACGGGAAGTGGTCCCAAGCTCACGTAGGTATACACACATGAATGCGAGAATGAGATTAAGCCGTGCAGAGCGAGAACAGGTCTAAACAGAGACAGGTCTAAACTGATCTGAAATGATACTGCAGCTTTGAGCAACGCGAGTGCGCTTCCTCTCGAAATGCCACTGATATTTGTTAGAGGGAAAAGTCGTGCAGTACGAGGAGGCGCAGATCTGCAGTGATTATTAATTAATCAATTGTAGTGCTTAATGATCGACGTAATTTACGTGCCGGAGAGTCGGAGCTTGAAAAGAAGAGGAAGAAGAAGAAGAAGAAAGCGGGAAAGAAGGGGGTCCTTCGAGGGGCAGATAAGCAGGCGCAACCGGGAGACGAAGGACTAATTAGAAGACGCGCGAGCGCGAAATGCGCGCCGATGGTATATCGGCCGATGCAGGCTCGCGATTGTCGTGGTGCGCGCAAGTGTGTGTAGGTGCGCGGCTTCATTACGGGGCCGTGTTAATTAGTCGGCGATAGCCAGGGCTGCGCTGCTGCCGGCTGCAGGAACTCCCGCGAAAAAGACACATTGACCTCGTCGTCGTCTCGTTAACAAAGTGCACGCCGCATGAGCGAGAGACGGAGAGAGATTCTACCTGTGCACACGTGCGATTTAACGGACACGCCAGGCTATTTTTAGGCGCGGCTCCGGCTCTCTCTCTCTCGCTCTCGCGCGCGTTGCGACTCGCATTGTTTTTATTTGCAACCGGGGAAGAACCAGTTTTGCCCGGGCGCTCTTTCGCCGTACGTAAGCATCCTTCACTGCGCGCTGCCCCCGCAATTTTCACTCGCGTCAGATTTTAATTGCGTCATGTATCCCGCGCTGCAAGTGTTTCGGATGCAAAGCAGTTTCTTATGCGTCTTTAAGCCTCGTTTTGTATTCCAAAAACTGCGCGAACCACCTCGATAAATCGCCCTTTAAAAATCCCGGGCGAGAAATTGATAGTTACAAAAGAAAAGCCAAGAGCAAATGCAGTACCCAATTAGCAAACCGAATAAATAGAAACGAGGTGGAATCCGACGTGCGAGTTTTCAGAAGCAGCAAAAATCGTATACCCGCGTATTCGTCGAGTGCATTTTCTCGGACAATCGAGTGAATTCGACTCGCGACATGGCCAATAAAATTCTCTTTACGAGCTTCTTGAAACGATAAAATTAGCATTAAATGCTAATTAAACGGTAACGCTGACAAAGCTGCGCTCGGAGTATGAGCCAGTGAGGCTCGCGCCGTCGCGGCTTAAAGAGTATCCATCGCCTGGCTCTTTTCCGTGGTAGTGCATCGCGAAGAGGAAGCAAAAAAAAACAAGGCCTACCAGCGGGGAGACACGCCTACCGACAACCTGCGGCTCGCTCGCTCGGTGGCGGCGACTCGTCGCGCAATTAACATGAGAGCATCTCGCTCGCCGAGAGAGAGAGAGAGAGAGAGAGAGAGAGAGAGAGAGAGAGAGAGAGAGAGAGAGAGAGAGAGAGAGAGCTTTAATGTTAATTAACCAAACGAAATGTCGCGGCGGAGCGGAGGAAGCGTGCCACCTTGGTAGCGCATTGTTTATGGCGCCCGAGCACGTACACGCGGACGCGCCGAGAGCGCAACATATTGTCTCGATTTTATAGACACGTTTAGCCTTTAATTGGCCTATTAAATTGCTAATTGATCGCGGCGATGCTGCAAAATGATAATTGCCCTCGCGGCGGAGCAGCGGCAGCGCCGGCGGCCCATAACGCCGCTCGCAGCTGCCCATGCAAATTAGGCGAATTTGTTGAACATTACTTTGCGCTCGCTAATGCCCGGCCCGCGTCGATTCCGCTGAGCCTCGCTGCAATTGCCGAGGCATGATCGATCCTTCCGCTCTGCCTCTCGTGGCTGTTCGCGAGCGCGCGCCGGGTGATCGATTTTACTTTAATGCGCCCTTTCAGTCCACGGCGACTGCAAAGGAAAACCGATGTATTTCATTAATCGCGGCCTTTGATGCGCTCAGTCTAAATAGTACGCCGGCCCGCAGAAAATAAAGTGCGTAGGGTAGGTGAAATTTTCTGAATGGACACCCACGCTCGCGGCTGCGGCGCTTAATCACGCGCCGGGTAAAATAGAGACGAGGCCCGGCGCACGCACACACACACGCGATCTGCGAGCCTGAATGGGGGTCATTCATTCGCATTCAAGTGCAACCTGCCATTGTGCCCGGCCGAGAAATTAAGCCTTTAGCTCTTGTGTGCGCCGACAACGGGCAAAAAAACGCAGCCCCATCCGACGTTACACGGTCAAAACATTAGCAATATCTCCGCTCCCTCTTTTATTATTGTCTATGCGCTGCGCACTCCAACATAACGACATTGCGTTCAATGGAGGGGAGGCTGTGCTCTTTTGTTGCGCCCCATCACGTTTTCACCGCACCACGCCAAATTTGTCACTACTCCAGCCACGACTGCTCCGCGCCGAGTCAGTTTAATTTCATTAATCGGCCTCGTTCATCACGAGCCAGCCGCCTCTAGCTCGCGCTCTCGCGTCAAAGGCAGCTCTAATATCAAAATCATGCCGGTACACTGGTCGCCGACGCGTGTGGTCTCTCTCCCACTGCGAGTGCACGGAGACTAAATTCATCGTTCATAAAGTCCCACGCGAATGCCTACCGAGCCCCCGCGAAAATTCAAGCGCAGCTAGAAGCAGAGAGGAAGATGGCGAGGTGTGGTCCGCTCGTTTCCTTAATGCCAGCCACTAAATTTTCAGCTCTGCGCGAGCAGCAACCTGCGCGTCTAATTTCCCATTGTGTTGCGTAACGGGCTTTCATTGGACTGCCCCCTTCTCTCTCTCACTCTCGTGATTAGGCAGTGTTCTGTTGTTATGCTGTTACAGCGATCCGTGGGCGTCGCAACGAGGGAAGCGCTGCCGTGTGACATTATCCGAGAGCTGTTTCGCGTTGGTCCAGTCGTGCTGCGAAGCATAGCCTAGAATCGATCCCGCATCAACACCGACCGACTAATTGCCGTCAAATTGCTCGTCATTTTAATCCCTTGCCACGGTCTCTTCTCTTGTGGAGGCGGTGAACAATCGTCCAACGCCGGTACCGTTCGAGAGGGACAAAAATAAAGACCTCATTCGCGACTAATCGCTACCTCGGATTTCCTCCCTCGCTCCCTGTTAGTTGGCGCGCTCTGCTTTCTCGGCCCCGTCTTGTCGTCGTCAGCAGAAAACACGTAAATTAGAGTGTCAAAGCCCCGAAAAAGGGAGAGAGGGAGAGAGGGAGACAGGGAGATAGAGCGGCATCGACAGATCGAGGATCCCGTTAGAGAGGCGATCGCCAGAAAGTCAGGTGCCAAGCTCTCTTTCTGCCGAGACGGAGCCGATGGCTTATCTGATGCCGAGGCAGCGCGCTCGGAGTGAAAGTCCGTGCCACGCTCTACGGCGCGTGGCTGGCTCGCGAGCCGGAAAAGTGGCATCGCTGGGGAAAACAAAGATGTAAGTTTGTCGCTGAGACCCGAGCCGGCATCCAGTGTCCATTAGAGACGGGCGACAGGTGGACTCCGGAGGTAGCTGGGGGTGAAGCGTAGAGTGGATCGATTTATTATCGCGGGGGTTCGCCGGCGGCGCCTTCTCCATCTACGCGCGCTCGCCGGCACACGCCAGATGCGCGCGCTCGCACCCCCCGCCAATGAATTATGAAGCCCCGGAAAACGAAGGAAAACTAATGGACCACGAGCCGCGTACGTGCCGGGCGGCCTCGCCCAATTGGACGACGCATTTGAATGGCCGCCTGGCCGCTTTACGAGCTCGCTTTCTCATTGCCGGCTGTCGCAGGTGGTAACGCGCCCGCACTGAGTCACGAGGCTTAGTTTACCTATACGAGTCGCGCGAAAGGCCACGATCATCGAGCGGCATTCCCGAGTAGGCGCAGCGCCAGCGTACTTTTCATCGGACCGTCCGGTCGCCGCGCGCGCTCGTACGTGTTTGCTTTCTCGTCGATGAAACTCCAAAGATAAATAGAGCGGAAAATGAGAGTGAGACTAATGGCTCGGTAATAACAGCCTGTGCAAGCAAAAGCCCATTCAATTAATCACCACGATACGATACAGCTCACGCGCGGCTGCTCGTCATCGTGCGCGCGGGACGCAGCTCACCTGCGCGCACCTCCAGCAGGCGTATCGCGGCCGGTGCAGAGATGAAAATCGAGGCGCACCCGGTGCCCGAGAGCGCGCCGGCCGCGCGGGGGTGGCTGCCGGGCCGACAGTTGCGGCCACAAATGAGCCACATGGCGTAATTAAAAAAAAGAGCGAGCGCGCGGGGAGAGAGGGGCCGGCTCTTTGTGCGAGCCACGCGCCCTCCACGTAGCCAGCGCCATATGGTCCAGCATCCCTCAGTCTGCTGCCGACGTGGCTGTCGGCCGTGCACCGGCTCTCCGGACAAGCAGAGAGAAATAGAGCTGTGCTTTTGCATTGGCGCGGCACTTTGATATCCTCTGCATCGCTCTCCCTCTCTATCTATCTCTCTCCGACGGCGTCTGTTCATTTTTCGGTTCGACGACTTTTGCTCCTGGAATTTTCGTCGGTATGGGGGATACCCGCTGGTTTTTATTACGACCGACGAACGGCTTCTCGGTCTACCTATCTCGTATGTCGTCCGCGCAAGACGATTAGTCAGGCGCACGATAGCCGTCTGGCCGGGGCTGGAAATTACGCCAAGCCGAAGCGATCGAGGCTTAATCTCGAGGCAATTAATTAGAAAAGCCTCGCTTTCGCTGCGAGACGCCTGCCCGCGGCCGAGCCGAGCGCTTCTTCGCTCCCGAGGAAATTGCAGCGCTGCGCGGAACCGTCAATTAGACGTGACAGGCGAACGGCCGAGACGCCGAAAACAACGGCCGTTAGTCGTGATGGCGCCCGAGTGGCTGGCCGCCGGGCAGCGTTTGCTTCTTGCAAGTGCACGGCAGCGGTCCTCCGTCGGGGAGGGAAGCTCTGGCTCGCGCCTCGGGCTCGCGCCAGTCAGGTACCTCTGATAGATTATGATGCCAGATAATTTGCCGTTCGCGGGCAAAAACACGGGCCGATTCGAAGTAACGCCGAGGCTCGTAAGTAAGCCGGCGAACAATCGCATGCAAATCGACGTGCACATGTTAGGCTTTTTGCCGGCGATGCCCGCCGATAAGCTCGCTCTATCAAAACACTCCCGCCAGGAGGATAAACGTGAGAAGATGACGCCGCGATTAGGCGGCGCCGATTCTCCGAGATTTGAGCCGGTCGCGAGGGAGAGAGGGAAAAAAGAACGCGGACAATGCCGAAAACTCGCGTTCGAATCCGAGCGCAGGAGGGACAAGGCGCTCGCCCTCGTGTGAAAAGGTGATGCGTTGAAAGGATTGCGAAAGATTGCGCTGCGCACGAGAAGTAGGTGGGAAGTGGTTTTCCGTGGCCACCGTGCGTCCCGGCTTTTCCCATGTAGCCGCTTCTGCCAGCGTACGCACACGTAGACGGACGGAGGAAAAAAAACGCGACCAATAATAGAATGGGTTTCCAGGTTTCGGTGGGAAAAAGGAGCGCTCTGCCGTTGCTGCTAGGGCCTCTATTATAGGCCCAGTGCTGCGGGCCACACAAAGGATCGCCTCAAGGACATCTCTTCGCTGCGTTCTCCGAATAGCGGCGATGACAATTTCTCGTCATGCGAGCCTGGAGGTAGCCAACCGAAAGGATTGCTGCTCCCAATTGTCCTCCGCGGATGATAGGCTCAAAAAAGAGTTTCCTTTCTCTCGCCGGCTTCGGCGGTCCTTTCCTGCTTTTTTCACTGATTTTCTCATGAAATTACTCTTCGAGACGAGCTCGCGGCGGCTCTTTCCCCTGCACTTATCGCTTTTCATCGTTGGGAAAAAGACCATAAGGCCATTTTCCCAACGATGAAATTTTACCATTTTACCAACTGCTCTTTTGTCCGATTCCGTAAGTTCATCGGAAGAAGCCTTCGGAAAAGGAAAGAGCAGTGGTGATGTTTCCGCACAAGAGGAATGGCGCTGACTATAAAGTTCCCGTGCGGCGCGAACAGGTACACCCGAGAGCGATACGCATCATCTAGCGCGCTGCAAAAAGGGAGCGCCGCCGCCGCCGCCGCCGCCGCCGCCGCGCTCAGGTGTATTTTTGTTCCATTTTCTAAGAGAGACCGGGCGAGGGCGCAATTCGAAATTCCGCGCGAGGCTTAAAATCAGGTGTGCGCGAGCGAGCGGCGCCTTTGAGCCTCAGGTGTTGCGCTCCTAACAAAAGGCTCGAATCCGCGTGAGTTGATAGACAAGCCGGCAAGACTTCACACAGTCCTCGGCCGCGCTCGCACGTGACGCCCAATTTTTTATACGCGGGCCCGCGAACGAATACCCGACGCTTTCGCAATCCGAGATCTGTCATCTCTCCCTCGCAGACGCGCGTCCTTGCTCTCTCTTGTTCCTTAATCTAATTGTCGCCGTTTCAAGCTTCGTCGCTCGATGCGTCAATACTCAATTCGGAATATGATTTCTTATTGTGACGTAAATCGGCCCACAAAAACATTCCATTAGCGCAGTGAATGACGCGGAAACAGGTATATTAAAGCTGCTATATATTTTTTTTAAACCAGCCGAAATCCAAATAAGAAAAGGAAAATAATGTGGGTTAAGAGACGCGCGAAGAATGGGCGCCCCGTGGAAAAAACTTGGCGCGCGCGCGGGAAAAAGCTGCCAGATAAAAATCAACAACCTTATACGAGAGCCGAGAGCGTCGAAAACAAAGATGCGAATAGCGGGAGCAGCGTTCGGAGAAGATTACCGATACACCGTGACGACGCGACCTATTCAAGCTTTTCAGTGGCTCACACACTGGCCGTGAATGGGAAAAATTTTCGGAGCAAAAGCGTGCGCTCGCGCGCTATTGAAAAATCCGAGAGAGCGAGCGTAAGGTGCAGTCATTGTCGCGGGCGGCCATGAATGAACCGAGGGAACAAGTGTAGCGGCCACTCCAAGTCTGGTGTACGCGCGAAGAGTACGACAATGCTGGGAATTTGGCGTGATTTATAGCGCCTCCGCGGGCACATTCGAATAATTCGACTTGGCGCGCGAAAAAGCAAAACAAGCGGTACTGGCGAGGAGCAGAAGAGCTCGATGATAATTAGTGATCATTATTTCGGATGGAGACTTTGCGTTACCTTGATCTCGGTGTTTTCATCTTTTTTTGAGAAATTGGGTAATCGACGTGAAAAGTGGAGTCATTTTATGCAGCAGTTAAAAGTTTGTTCTCCGAAAAGTGGTCCTATTAATCTTGTCCATGACTTGCAGAACATTGGTAAAGCGACAGTTTCATCGATAGAATAATGAGAATGATCCAAGTCCGATGAATAGACATTGCGGCTGAATGGTCGGACTTAATTTTTCAGCGCGAACTTGACATTCGTAAATATTTGAGGCAGCTCGTTGTGCCGGCGAGCAGGCAAAGAATAAATCACGACGAGAGTGGCTTGATTGTGAGCTATTACATTGAACAAGAGGAAGAAGCAGGTCTAAAAAGACTTCTAGAAACAAGCTGTAAAGAGGTTGGTAAGAAGAAATGCCAGAGAGTGAGAGCGAGAGTCTCAATAGAGCTGGCGCGAGTGTGTATAGAGAGGAGGCGAGCTGCCGCTTCTTCTGCGCCCAAGTTATAAATTTTCCCTCAAGTGGTGAAGCGTCGGAGGGTATTTACCGCGCGAGAGAGGTGCTCTCTTCGCGCGGAGATTACAGAGGTCCGGAATGCAGCGTCTCTCGAGTGGCTCATTGTAACGAGGACAATGCCATTATAGAGGCCGCTTGTCGCTCTCGCACAGCAGCGCCGAATAACACCATTATTCGCCGCTTGCGCCCGCAGGGCCAACTCGCGGCCGGAGCAGCGCCTTACATGCAACTCTGCCTGCCTGCTTTCGTCGATCGCTCGCGCACCGTGGCGCTCGCTCTCCGCGTATCTCCGCTTTTCCAGGGGAAGTTAACGGTCGACGGCGAATCAAGGCTCCGAGGAGCGCAACAAGCGCCGCCAAGGGGGAGCGCGAGTGGGAGATGTCGCGCGATAGCCGTGAACGGAGCGTCGTCAGCGATAGAGCGACGGACAGGTACTACTCCCCCGGAGAAGGAGCGGAGGGTAAAAAAGAGTAGCCGAGTGAAAAAGAGAGCCGTGCGTGTTCCGCGGCACAATGGCATCGGATGTTGTTTTCGTGCGCGGGCAACCGAGCGCACCAGCCAAATCTGCCTCGCTCTCTCAGCGCCGGCACAAAGCTTCATTGAGTGGGTGGAGACTTATAAAGTGACCTTTTACGTTACACTTCGGATTGAATTTTCCTTTGTCGCCTCGAGCCTTTCCCAAAATGTCTCCGGAACGCAGATAAATCTTGTTTTCTCGTGCGCCGCATTAAGAAGTGCTTAGCGCAGTTCGTGCACATGCACTGCGCGATCGGGCCAACGGCGAGCAACAAAGTAGCCCGCTCGCTCTCGATCAAAAGCGCGCGCGTTTCATTCACGTTGGTGTTTTGATTTCTTTACGCCGAACCGTTCGTCTCCTCCTGAGCTTTCCCGACCGTTTTCTCACCTCTCTCTCTCTCTCTCTCTCTCTCTCTCTCTCTTTCTCTGTCTCACGCACACGCGCACACGCGCGGGACCTTTCTCGCTTTTCCTTTACGAGGGAAAATAATGCTCTGTCCGTTGTCAGCGCGTCGTAAAAGTTTAATTTGAAAATTTACCACGCACTCGAATGAATTGGTCGATAAATAAAGCCATCTCGAGATCTAAACACGTTGAAAGGGTCGGCTGCGAGCGTCGGATTATTCAGTGGGGCATCGCACGCGCTGAGAGAGAGAGAGAGCGCGCCAGCCGGACGAACGCACGCGAGACCGCTCGGGGATGCGCGTCACGCACCTTATTAGATTTATGGAAAAAGCTACCGAATGTAGTCGGCGGCGCGACGCGGCCTTCATTAACATCCAAAGCAGGGCCCGACGGCGCATCGCTCGCGTGGGGTCGTATCTTCGCCCTAATCGCGTTAATCAGTCAATCGAACTGACGACCAAAGATCCAGTCGGCTTTCTGCAACGCCGTAAACTGCTTAGCAAACACGTGGGCGAACTAACCTGTTCCTCTAGCTTACTTGCCTGCGCGGATCATTTGGCTTTGCACAAATTATGGATCATTTGACTTTGCACAATGTCAGGCAAAACGAGCTTTCTATAAAATATCAGGTAAATTTATTGTTTACATTGTGAAAAATGTGAATAGTGTCAGGACAAGTCGTAGTGATGAGGTAGCTCTTGCAGAAAATTTGTTTTGCCTTATGCATGGCTTAGTGGATTGTTCGATTCATTGTCCAATATATAACTATATAATTATCTAAAACCGCAAATCATCGAGACGCGATGGCGCTAGTAATTACATTATTTTAGCAGTGCCCTCAATTTTTTCGTTTAATCGTTTGTTTGTTTAGACAATCTGCACGAGCGGTGGTCATAATTGTCAGAGAAGTAAAAGTATTGTAACAATAAATTGGTCGCGTTTGATTTTCATTCTTTTGTTCAGTCAGTGCAATCTAAAGGAGCTAAATAAATAATTGTAGTATCAAGATTTTTCGTCCAGGTCAAGACAGTACCCGCAAGTCTCGAGGCATGTTTATTCGCTTGAGCAAGTATCTCGCGGCCTGCACGTACGCGCGCGCGACGGGCGCTCACCGCGATCGACCAATTATCCGCCAGTCATTTGATTTATCGACTCTCTCTCTCTCTCTCTCTCTTTCTCTCTCTCTCTCTCTCTCTCTCTCTCTCTCTCTCTCTCTCTCTCTCTCTTTCTGTTGCTGGTTCGTTCGAGCCTCCTCGTAAAATCGCGTAACGGGGCCCCGCGTGCAACAATGATAAAACAAAAGCCGTATAAAGTCCCGCGAGCTTTGTGCGACAGTCGGTACTCGCCCGATTTTTGTCTAGGCCCAAGTTTCAACGCTAGTCGGTGGCCTAGCCGACGCACATTACGACAGCTCGCGCAAACAATGAGGCCGTAACTCTCTCGCCATTACGATATTATATTTGTAAGGGGGGCCAATCAGTCAGCGCGCGCGCTCCGTTAGACGTTGCATGCTACGACGGAAAAGGAGAAAAAGCTGGGCGCAAGAGCGGAGGGGCTCCCGCGACAGCGGCGCACGAGGCTCGTGAGTGGCCGGCGCCGCGCTTACCGAAAAGCCGCATCTGGCCGTGCGCCGCGGAGGAGTTCTCATAACGGCAGAGTGGCTGCCGCTGCCGCGCAGTGACACCTGATCCGTGGGGCCGCCGCGTGACCCGGAACGGCTCTCTCTCTCTCTCTCTCTGCATACACACTCGCTCCGCGAATCCGGACGGGCGAGCCGCGACGGATGGGCCGAGCTCGGATCGAGTTTTCTCGGCGGCGTCCACCCTCGCCGCGCCTCACCCCGAGCGCGCGCCGGCGCAGCACTGTCGGGAGAAAGGCAGGCGCGATCGCCGAGGTCAAGCGGCTCCGAGGCATCGTGCCACGACCGGCGCGCGGCTTGATCCCGGAAATGCCCGGCGGCCCTCATTTTCCGTTACCGTTCTCCTTTTTCTCTCTCCTGACTGAGCGCCGTGGCGACTCGGCCGGGGCAGCAACGGCGAAGAGAAAAAAGCACCAAACAACGAGGCCGAAAAATTGCGGCTGATTATCCGGACACGAGCCTGGGTTAGCCGATCCGCGCGGATCGCGCGACTAGCGGACTCGGAAAGTGCGCTTATGAGAAACACTTGCCGCGGCCGCCGGTATACGCAGCGTCTCCATCGGCTCAATCGGCCGAGGGGTGTAGCGAGCGGGCAGGCACTCCTTGCTCGCACTTCCTTCCTCCGCGACTCCGGCAATTAGGTCGCTCGAGCGCGCGACTTATCGAAGTACATCGACTGGGGCGATCTTGATTTATGACGGCATTGTGTCTCGCGCGTTTCCGTAATAAGGCACGGCCCGATGCATCCAGGATATTTAGGTGGAGACGATTCGCGACATTGCCCTCTGTGATTGAGCGGCGCGCGCGAGCTCCGCGGCTGGCACGTCGTGATCGTCCGAGCGCGGACGTGACTCGTCGCGGTGAGGCGCGATTGACGGATACGACGTCGTCCACTCTCGCCGAGCGCGAGTCGAAGGCACGGGCGCCGCGCCTCGAGACCGGCAGGCAGAGGCAGCCTTATCGCCGCGGCCGGGAGCCGAAGCGAGCCGAGCGAGGAGCCGCGCTCTCGCCACGGCGCAAGCTCATTAGTCGACTGATGTCTTACTCTTAATTGCCCGCGCGAGCCTCTCGCCGCCGCTTATTTATTGGCGCCGATCGCGATCGGCGGCCGGCACTGCGCTGCGCCGGTCGCCACCGCCCTTTCCTGTCTGCGCCTCGGGTGCGCGCGCACCGCCGCAATCTCGCAGTGCCTCGCAGGGCAAATCAGGTTCGCCTGCGATCGCGAGGAGGAAGCGCGAGGCCCGAATAAATTGCGGGATAAGGCTTGCAAATGAATATCGCGCTAACTGTAAAATTTCAAGCGTCCGCGGCCGCCGTTGCCCGCGTTATCTAAGGCGAGCGTGTCGCGCGGCTCGGCCGGCTGACCAGGTGCATCGAATATCGCGCACGGGACCAATTTACCGCGAGCCGCCGGCTGCAGGCTTGTTTCGAGAAAAGTGGCCGGTAGCTCGCTCTCGCGGTTCTCACGTGCTCGCGAACGGCTATCCTGCCGGGCAATCGGATGTTTATACCCATAACAGCGCTTTTCGACTTCTCGCAGGCAAACGAGGGACACGGACCAATTATAGATGCGCCGCGCACAACAATGATCCGGCTCCTTTCCTGCCGCTAAATCCGCGCGCTTTTCTCGCGCAGCTCGTTACCAGCTTTTTCGCCCCCCTCTCCCCATCCTCCTAGCGATTTATCTGCGGACCTGAATTATGGAGATGGCTCGCGCTGCAACAATGCCTCCTTGTCGGCCGCGGCCGAGATAAGCGAGCTTGCGAAATTCGTGGCTCGTGCGAACGTCGTCGGCGCCGCGGAATTACGCGTGCACGACGCTCGGCCCGATCAATCGCCGGGCGCGCGCGCCGACGGGGGTGACTGTAACGAGCGCTTGCTCAACCTGCGCGAGCCGATTAACTCATTGTTCTGGCCGGCGATAATTCTTCGATTGCGCGTGCGCGCGAGCCCCCGGACTTGCGAAACTCGCGCCCAACTTTCGTGTACAAGTCGCTCGGCTCGCGCGCGCATACGGATGCACGCGGGCGCAGCGGGACGATAAGGGCCGAACTGTGTCACTTCGGCGCAAGAGAAAGACCGAGCGATTCTCCGCCGGTCTGAGTTATGCAAACATTCGACTGGCGGGCCACGTGTACCTGCGTACCGCGGTGCTTTATTGAATTGGGTTGCATGATTTAGCGGCCAACCGATTTTCGAAGATGCACTCGCATGAGCTGCCGCATGGGGCTCCCCTCCATTCAAGTGACGAGGTGACAAATGCGACGAGGGGACCGCTTTTAGCCTGCCGGAGCAGCCCAACTGGTCCATGCAGAGTCATCGAACGCTGACACGATGCGCGACTTTTTTTTCTTCTCTTATCGCGAGTTTTACCTTCGCTCGTGTTCGCCATAAACATCGCTTTCGCCGTGGCCGGGCGTAGGACTGCTTTTTCCAGTCCGGCAAACGAGCGACAAATACTCGATTACTCACCGGCCAAGAGACAACTTCATTAGTCTTTCTTCGACTTCTCGCGAGTGAAGTGCCTTGCAAAAGTAATGGCTTACACGCGCGAGTGCGTAAAGTCTTTGCGCGAGGTTATTCATTAGCAGAGGAGCAAAGGTAGCGCTTAGACTCAAGCGATCGTCGGATATGAAGTCTCGACTTTCGCACCTGAAAATACGCGTATCCCGAAGAAGTCGCGCCTTCGGCTGCCCGACTGAATCTAAGCGTCGCGCGAGGGGAAGTCGCTCGCCGAATGTCCGAATGTAACATAAGCTTGCCTGTACGTGCGCGCTAAAAAATTTTATCCGCGAGGCGCGTCTCGTTCTCTCTCTTCGGTCGCACAGACACAGCCTTCGGCGAGCGCGCAGGCGACTCGCGGCTGGATGCCGCCACTGTGGCGCCGCGCAACTCTCAGTCGTTATGGTATGTATACGCAGGGGACGAGTGAGCGATAGTGTTTGCAAGGGAGAGAAGTTGCCCGTCGCACCTGACTCCTCACTGTGACCTGCTGCTGACGATACGTGAGCATGGAAAAACACGGAAAATAGCGTTGGCTTATCGACAATTCTCTGTGGCTACCGCACGCCAAGTAAGACGGCAGATTGACGACGATAATCCATTTCTGAAATTCCAAGGATGTTTACAATGGAGCGAAACAACTTTTGTCAAATAAATCAGGTGCGCTCGTTCTTAAAGGCTGTTTTCGGCAGGGAACAAGTACAGTCACGAATATCAGAGTGAAAATATCTACATTGTCCGTTCAAAAAATTTGTCAAGTAAATAAATGAGCAAGAATTTCGAGGTCGAACGCTTGTCGATCTGTACGTTAAGTTCCGTATAAAGCCGGGTCGGGAAGCTCTTCGGAGCGCAGCCGGGTCTCTCCCTCTCTCGCGCGGGGCCGAAAACGGTAAAAAACCAGAAGCCGCGTCGAGGGGCTTTATCAAATCGCGCGATTTAATTTGCGGCCGCGTAATTCTTTCGCAGGGGAAGAGCCGGCAGCAGCAGCGAATCAGCTGGCCGCGATCTTGACAAATCGCTCGCCTCGCTTGCTCTCGCTTCGCGCCAGCGCGTATGCAAAGTCGCGCAGAACGAGAGAGACAGAGAGCGAGAGAGAGAAAGAGAGAGAGAGAGAGAGATGCAGGTCGATCGATTTGGCACGCTGCCGCTGCCGTTGCCGGGCTACTGAATTACATGACAGCCGAATAAGAGGCCGATCCGAGACGCCCCGAGTCTGCTTGTCGGCGCCTTTTTTCTTCCTCGCTTTATCTCTCGGACGCCTGCTTTTTCGGCACTTTTTGCCCGCTCTACCCGTTTATGGCCGCAATAGAGCCTGAATGATCGGGGTTAAGGAACTTTGTGCTCCTCCCAGAGCTTTTGTTGTTTTTAGCTAAATAGTGCGCAGTTATCGTGATCGCGTAAGATATATTTCCACTTTTGTTACTTCTTCAGCGTTGAAGAGTACAAATTCTTTGATGAGTACGTTGCTAACACTTGCCTTTGTCGCAGAAGCATGCGTATTGCTTTCTCGAAAAACATAGAACACGAATCTCCAGCGACGAAAAATCTTTTCCCCTGCACTTTCGTTGGTTCGTCATTCCCTCGTGCATCTTAAAAGTCCGCAATATCGCTGCAAGATTCTAAATATAGAAAGAAAAACTAATTTCTTTGAAAAATCTGTTCTACCGTAACATAACCGTAATAAGTAACGCTGCCAGTCTTTAAAGAAACAGGATCATTGAAAATTCTGGAAAACTTATGTAAACGCACGCAACGAGCGTTATTAAAAGATTAGGGTGATTTTTATCGAGCTAAAAGAGGAGAGAGCCGGCATGGAAATTAACTAGCGAAGGCAGTCAGTTAGCTCGAAGATGGGCATACGCGCATAGCTCTGGCGTATGGAAGCGAGTGGCTGCTTAATATGAACGAACGGAACGGCAAAACGCGTGCTCGGCGAAAAGGTGTTGGTATTGGCCTCCGGCGGCATTATGCACACATCATCTTGCCGTCATGCTGTTTCGCTGCGTTGCAGGCTTATCTAAACGACGGCTCGACGACGAGTGGAGCCTTAGTGTGCGGCTCTCTTTTGAGAACTGCCGCCCGCGAATGTCTACACGCGACAGTTAAAGGGAATCATCGTCGTCGTCGGCGGCGGCGGCGGCGGCGGCGGCGGCGGCGGCGGCGGCGGCGGCGGCACACGATCTTCACGAACTCTCGCGTAGTAGTGCAAACAGCAGACGTGGCTAGTCGCTGTAGCAGCCGAGATATATGGTCGCGTGATGCATTATGCATTTGAGAATTACATTAATGGGAAAGTGCACAACTTTCCCATAAATTCCTCGGCGCGGTCTCGCGCCGCATTATGGCTTAACGAGCGCGATGGCTCAATACGCCGCGAACCTGAAAAGTCGCCGATTGAATCACGCCGTGAGAGTGACTCGCAGCTGATGCAAGCGGGCGCGATTCGCGGGAGATGCTCGCAGGAGGCTCGCGCACCTGCCTCGCGGCTGCGAGTGCAGCGCTGCGGCTTCGATTCGATTCGAGGAGCCGCGGCGTCCGAGGCGAGGGCGAGCCAATCAAGCGGATTCGAATCGCGGGGGGCTCAGCGACGCGCGCGGGCCCCGGATCTGCCCGCCGATTTAATTATAGATTGTGTCTCCGCGCTGCCGGGGCTGACCTCTCGCTCGCGGCCGCGACCCTTATCCGCGCCCCATCGCGCCCGTCGCAATTATCGCGCGCCTAACGGACGCACTCGTAGAGCCGAATCGTGCAGCGAGTCCGATAACGCCCTTCGGCCCCGCAACGATCGAGGATGCAGCCACGCGTTCCATCGGAGTCGTTCCCGCTGTATTGCTTTTTTCCGGACGAGCCGTCGTGCCGCAGACAAAAAACCTCGGTGTGAGATTAGACGATTTGGTATTCGGTGTATTTCCCAGTAGCGGGAAAAAGAGACCGGCGAGTGCGGGGGGAGCTGACAAAGCGGGCGAAAAAGGCTGCCCGCCGGTGCGGAAGAAGTGCGCTCTGCTCGATAGCGAGAGCGAGAGAGAGGCAGACACGCGCACGCACGAGCAGCCAACACACGCGCAGGTCGAGTGCACGTGAGGGAGGAACACGAGAAAGGCTCATAATATAAGACCTGCTACAACACGGTCCGTGCGAGCGAGAGAGAGAGAGAGAGAGAGAGAGAGAGAGGAAAGGAGAGAATCGGGGTGGTCTGGGCGTCAGTGCTCTGACTAAATACAAAACGACAGACTGCCATGCTCGCTCGCAGCTCGCCATGGTTCTATTACCTCGGACGGATAACAAATTAATGTTCGCTCGGTGCGCATCCGATTTTTAGCAGCGGCGGCCTTACGCAAGCGAGCTTTCTAGCGTGCACCTGATAGAGACTAACGAGCCCGCGCTAATCGAATGATACTTCAGCGCCCCGCTTTCCTCTCGGCCGGGGCAATAATCTGAAAAGCCAAGCATATTTGTATATACGAGATGCCGGCGTCGGATAAGATTAGAACAGTAGGTCGGTAAATTAAACGGGCGGACTTTCACTAACTACGGCGAACTTCTTTTGCGCGCAGTACGTATGGCGCGGCGCATTATCAGTGCGAGGTTGTGTAATTACCGGTCGGCATTGCAGCAGTCGTGTGTGCTCGCATCTCGTTGACCTCGATGAGCGAACAGCGAGAGCTATCGGGAGCGCGAAATTTATAGGCGAGCGATAAAAAGAAAAGAAGACAAAAAGAAAGAAAAGGAACGGCGCGCCGCGCTACGGTCGGTCGGATGAGCCTGGCGGAGCTGCAGTGATCCACGATTATGGCCGAGCGCACGCGCTTGTTCTCCTCGATTTCGGCCGATAAGTGAGCTATCCTTTTTCAACCGCTATTTATACAGCTGACCAACGCCGAATATCTCTTAGCCCGAGAGAGCGCGAGCGAAAATTCGACTCCTAACAGTTATACGCCCGACCCCCGAAAACGGGAATTATGTTGTCAAACCTTAAGTGAGGACATGCCTGACGCGTGAAAAAACACTGGCGATTTTTTTTGTAGCCCCGGGACACCAACTCTCTAAATTTCACGGCCGGATTTAAAATAAGTAATTTGCCGGGATTTTTTTGCGCCGAGATAAATGATTGTGATTTCTTTCCGAGAGAGGCGACGCAAATTTGGAGAGTCGATCAATCGACCTTACCAAAAACTGTGCCTAACGTGCACTGGAATTTCTGTCCGCAAGTTCGCAAAGCAACGGTATTCGCTGGACATTTCTCGGATGTTTCAGGTGAAGCACTTGTAAATATTTTTCGGCGTTTCCAAAGTAATTCGTACAATCGATCAAGCTCTTTATGTCTCAGTTATACCCATGCGCAGAGCCGAGAAACACGCAACTTGAAAATTCAAATCAATATTTCACTTCGATTTACAAATTTCGCCATCAAAAAAATTAAACGCTCTAGGGAAGAGCGACTGCGGAGCACGAGAAGAAAAAAACACGAAAAACAGAGAATCCTCGATTCGAGGCAAGTCTTTTCAACGAATAAGCAAGTAAATAAATTCTCGGAGAATAATTGACGCGAGCGCAGGCCATTCTCTCACAGTTCAATTATTCAATAATTTATCATACGCACAAACGGGAGCCGTGCTTTCGAACGACAAACTGAACTTTCTCATTCGATCTCCATGCAGCCGTAAAGTCTGCGGCGAGAGAGACCCTTTGCTCTCTATCATTGTTATAAGCGCCGAATTTTTGCGGCTGGCCGCGCTCGCGACTTTCTTCCGGCCGTTTATGGAAAGGCGAGAACGGCGGGAAAGAAAGGCGTTGCACAACGAGGCGGAGAACGAGGAAAGCACACCTGCGCGGCGGCATCTAGCAGCGGCGGCGCTCGCGAGATATCGCCTATGCATATCGCGGCGACGCCAGCGAGCTTCGCCAAAGCGCAGAGATCGTGCACCTGAGGGCGATATTTATGCGGCGTGCTTGACGTTGATGCCCGTCGTTTGCAGCCATGGCAACGCCGATACGCCTACCTCGACAATCGACTTCCTATGGGACTCCGCTGCGGCTGCGCTATAACCTGGCTTTCTATGGAATACATTAGGACGATTAAACGCCAGGCTAATGCGAGCTTTCCAGAGCACGCGTTTAATGCGCACACGCGTACTTTCCTTCTGAATTGTAAACTGCAAATCTACCTCTGTATTCCCTATGATTTCGCGTAACGCCGAGCGTAGATTGCCGAGGAGGAGTCTGTTTGGTGGGTCAGTAATGCGAGAACCCTGGCCAAGCGTCCGATCGAACCTTGCACGGCGAGCCAGCAAAAGAAGAAAGCAAGCGTCGACCGTCGTCGCGGTTTCTCACCGCAAATCATTCGCATTGCAACGCTCGCCAAGCTCATAATCGCTACAGAGCAGTGCCTGGCACTCGAACATCCGTAACGAGGTGCCGGTCCTCGCACGCAAACAGCCGCTCGACTGTGCGTAAAAGTCGCGCGCGACATCGGTCTCGGTTAACGAGCCTGGAACATGCAGCATCGGTACTTGCAGATTATAGAGATGTTAAAAGACCTTATATCTACAGATGTGTATATATATATATATATATATATATATATATATATATATATATATATATATATATATATATCGAGAGCCTCCCGCGACGGTTATTGTTATTGGCATGGCAGACTTTTTTCGCTTTTACATCCGTCGAGTGGCGCGTGTTGAAGATAAGCCCCGCCGACAATTATCCGGAGCTTGTATGCGCGATCTTTATGTGGCGTGCGTTGGGAGAAGAGAAAAAAGAGAGGAGACCATTGTTGTGTCGCGCGTGGCTCGTCCAAAACGGTACTGCTCGCGAGATTGAGCCGTGTTTCGAGAGGCTCTTTCGCCTGATTTTTTTTTTTCGAGCGGGAATTCCCCTCTTCGCGCACTAATTTGACTTTTAATGGTGAAAGTTGCGTTCGATTTACTAACGTACAACGCACGGGGGGGGGGGGGGGTGAGGACAATTGACGCAAGCGCCACGGTGTCGCTGCACGTCGCAGCGCGTGCGCGTGAGCACATATCCGTGAGTGGATCGCACAAATGGAATACGAGTGGTAAAACGAAGCCGAGCTCGTAAAAAGCAGCCAAAGTCGCGGTGACAAGCGGCTATGAAGCTTAAATTTATGAGCCACGGGGTCAGAGTTGCTTGCGCGCGGGTGGAATCGTGAACACACCGCGGGACGTTGACTATCACTGTCCGACTTTCCGTTTCAATCAGCCGTAAAAAGCCGCCTTCGTGCGCATTTTTACCGAAAGCCAATTAACGTAAATGTATAATTTATCTTGTTGCAATTAATTGATACTTAACGACGGCGCAGATGGGTGCGCGCGGCCGACATCAAACGGGCTGCACTGCCAGTCGGAAAATCGACAAGTGTCACAATCATATTTTTAACACCTGAAAGCAGCTTCTGTTGCGATTGCCAGCGCGCAGCGGGGGCACACGCGAAAAAAGCTAAAAAATAAATACGCACCGAGATTGCAGTAGCTGCTTCAGCAGCAGCAGCAGCAGCTTGTAAAAGGCGCTTTCAGCCCACACGCACTTAATGGCTGATCAACCATGAATTCACTTTATGTATACGGCAGCGGAGAACTGCTTAAGTATACTAAAATTTATGATGCGATATTCAGTGGAGATCCCCATCTCTAGAATCATTTGCACTTCTCAGAAACAGCGACAGGTTGGGCAGGTAAAAATGCCAGTCCAGTTTTATTCATTAACGCGTAAAAGCATCGGGTCTCGTATGCTCGTGTCACTTATCATTTTCACGATATGCAAGTGCGCAGAAAATGCCGATCCTGCAAAGCAGAACAATAAATGCACAAGAGGGCTAAATTTCGTCATGAAGGTGTAGCTGCATTGTGCGGCATAGGCGACTGCGCCAGTGGCGGCAGTTAAAAAGATTATTCTCGCGTTGAGATTTTGCGCGTAGGCCGTGTGACAGCGGGCGCCACCGTGTCGGGCAATTGGAGGCTGTTGCGCGACGTCGACGACGACGGCGACGACTACGACGTCGCGTTGACAATGAGCTATACGTGCAAGCAACGTTCTCGCGACAGGATCTATCTCTCTCTCGCTCTCTTTGTCGCTCTCTCTCTGTCTCTCTCTCTCTCTCTCTGCCTAACTATATCGCCTGAATATACCTTGAAAATCCTATGAAAAGTCAGTTGGCGAGCGCGCGCTCACATTTATCCTGCTTAGCTCGAGCCGACGCAGTGTCAGTCAGTTTGTAACGTTTTATCTGTATGCCTTATCGCGCGCGCGAGTGCGGATAAAAAAATTGCATCTGTCGGCGAAATTCCGCAACAATCGCGGAAATGAGATTGGCGTGAAAGGCGGTATATTTTTGTCTCGCCCGCGGAGCATAGGCATACATGAAAGAGAGAGAGAGAAAGGGCTAGAGAGTTCTGATGCAATCTATGAAAAAGGTCTAATGCGCCTAATAAGGAAGCAAAACAGACGCAGCGAGCCCGTGCAAAGTGTGTCACGAACGAGGAAAAAGATAAAGTTATCCGTGGTCGCGGTGGCCGAGAGTAGGCGCGGGCAGTTGGCGGAAAACCTAAGGCTGTGACTTAATGATCCTAACAGTAAGACATCGTGCGCCGATCGGAGCAAATAACTGGGCATAGCCGTATAAATAGGAAGAGCTTTGCCAGGAGCAAAGCGGATCAGCAAGCTCGCGATACCGTTCGGATCAGCGCGGTCAAGCCAGCATACGTACACACGTATATATGTACACACACACACACACACACACACACACACACCGCATACACGACGCTACTGCTGCTCCTTGCCTCAGCTGCGCGAGACCAGTTCACTGATGTGATCGTGATCGATGTAGATCGTTTCTCCGATCTATCGATAGGGAGAAAGAGAGGAGAAAGATCCGATGCGAACGCGCCGGTGGCGTTGTCTCCTTGACTGATCGCTATAAATGACGAGAACTGCTTCCCATTTCTTTCTGGGTCACGTTGCTCAATCTTCCTTATGATCACACCTACGCCCTCCTCATTACTTCGATTACTTTCTGTTGTTGCTTTTTTAGACAATCGTTCTGGCTTTTTTCTTAAAATGACAATGTCGGGGTTCAAATGTTCCTACTGTGAAATTCACGGGGGTATATACGGTTGCTGGAAAAGGGGGCCTCGTCCGAAACATTCTCTTTCTCTCGAGGGCTCAACGAGGCGGCAAAACAGGTATCTTGGTTATCGGCAGCGTTCGGATTAACGTTACACGATCATATACCCCATGCTAAACTAGTAGATATTTATTTTATGTAGCATTGTTGAATTTAACCGGCAGATGGATCGAGGGATTTTTTTAACGGCCATGTTGAATGTAATCACAGTAAGCCAAGTCAAACAAGTGCGAGCAGTTGAACGTTTAGCGTCTTTATAAACAAATGTTGATGAATGAATCTAGACGCTGTTTTAGTACTCCCTCGTGGAGTGCACTCATAAACTTTCGAAAATTCACTGGAAGTTCATTCAAATGAGTAAGTAGAGTGTTATAAGCACGTTAAATATTTATATACAATTATATATGTGGGCAATTCTGTATTATCGGTAGCACACCTGTCACACGTGTGTTTACAATTTTTTTTAAACTGAAATCCGCGATTTTTTACTCTGTCTGCTATCAGTTGTCCATTTTCATTAATTCAATTAAACATTTTGGAAAATTATGGCTTATTGTCTAACGTATGTACACACATACAAAAAATCTTGTGAAATATGTAGATGATAGGTATGCCATATAAGAAGAACCATCTTCCTACGCAGTGACGGGTGTTTTACTCATCGAAAAATAAATGTTTTTTTATGTTTTATATAAAAAATATAGTAAGTTATATTATTGGTTGTTTCAGCCTCAAATTAAAAAATGAATTCACACGTTTATAAGGTATTGACTTTTCTCGTATTTTTAACCACCGTTGATGCTAGTAATTATTCAGATATTGATTTGCCGGAGAGTCACATAAAATATTATTTCAACTCATTTCCTGTTGTTGCCGAGAAATGTCGCAATGATCCCTCATGCCCCTACAAGGTTCGAAAATATTCTTATTGAAAGTTAACGAAAAAATATTAAATTTACCGTTACGTCGTTTTAACCAATCCCGTAGGTTCATTTAGATAAAGAAGTATGTTGGGGATACGAAACTGAATGTAAATCTGAACATTCATTTTCAAAGCCCCGCTGTCCTGGAGACCATAAAGGATGGGTCGCTACGAAGAAGGCGCAGTTAGATACATTTTATGCTCAAGGAGACTTTGGCTATGTGAGAGATCAGCGTAATGAGATGATGTTATTATGCCAGCCATTATTTTTGGTAGGTCAGCTTACAATAAATGTCAAGTAACTAATTTTCATTTTAATCAGCAACATTAACATTTTGTCAAAGGATGATTCGTCTTTGGAATGTTCAGAACACTTACGATTTTGTCGGGGTCGAAATCTTATGATAAATTTTACGGATCTGTTAAATAGAAAGGATCCTATTAGATATAAAATGGATGTCTTGAAAGAAGGTCAGATTGGTGGGTTTTGTACGTAAGTATAAAATAAAATCTTAAATTTTTTCGACATTTCAAGTAATATACGATAATAAATTATTATAATGATATTTTTATAGACTGGATGATCAAAAGTTGAAAGAAAATGCTGATCACATTAGTCCATTACAATCCTGGGGTCCAGAAATAAGAAATTTTAAAAAACTACCTCGTAAACCGATAGTAGATGGCGACTGTGATGTTATTGTTGAAAAACCAACGTATATTCTTAAAATTGATGCTGGTAATTTTATTTTTTGAAAAGCCTTAAACACCACACTTGATAATTAAAAAAAGTATTCATTACATTTCAGCTGTAAACATGTATCACCATTTCTGTGATTTTTTCAATTTGTATGCTTCATTACACGTCAATCTTACCCATCCATCCGTATTCAGTACTGATAACCATATCATGATTTGGGAAAGTTACAGGTTTTATTTTTTAATTTAAGAAATTTGAATAAAATTTTGAATAATTTATATGTAAACTTTCTTTTGTGCATTTACATTTGCAGCTACCGATCTGCATTTCAAGATACTTTTGAGGCATTTACGAAACATCCGTTATGGGATTTAAAAAGTTTTAAAGGAAAAACTGTATGTTTTAAAAATGTGGTTTTTCCGTTATTACCTAGAATGATATTTGGGTTATTTTATAATACACCCTTAGTAAGTTTCAACTTTTCCTAACCATCCTGAAAATTAGTTATATAAAATTGTTGTGGTTTATGAAATTATTCTCTTATCTTTTCAGATTTACGGCTGTGAAGATAGTGGACTTTTTACGGCATTTTCAGACTATATATTACATAGACTACGAATACCTTTACACAATAGAAACAATACTAAAATTCGCGTAACTTTATTAAGCAGAGATACTCAGTATCGTCGAATTTTGAACGAAGATGAATTAGTAAACGCTTTGAATATAAATTCGAACTATGAAGTCAATAAGGTAGATTTTTTATCTCTAATAATAATAAATATAATAATAATAATAATAATAAATATAATAATAATAATAAATAATAATAATAAATAATAATAATTAATAATAAAAAATAAGTTGATAATAGATTTAATGATATACATTTCTAGGTCATATATAATAAATTCATGCCCTTCAAAAAACAACTAGAAATAACCAAAAACTCTGATATTTTCATTGGTATCCATGGGGCTGGACTTACTCACTTTTTATTTCTTCCAAAGTGGGCGGTTGGATTTGAATTGTGAGTATAAGTATTTGTAATTTCAAATTAGATCTATAGTCCAAGTAACTTCATTTTTCAATTGTGTTATTTAGATATAATTGTGAAGACCCCAGTTGCTATAAAGATTTAGCCAGACTTAAAGGTATTAAGTATTTAACATGGGAAGACACAAATAAATTGATAGAAGATGATCCGGTAAAATCATTGCCATAGTAATTTTTTTATTAAATAAAATATTTTTAATACTAAATGTTCATAACTTTTGCAGGGAACACATCAATATGGTGGTGGTGCCCATGCAAAATTCACTAACTATAAATTTGATGTTGAAGAATTTATAAGAATCGTATCAAACGCTGAAAAATATGTTAAAAATCATGACGCGTTCAAAAAGTTTTTAAAATATGGGAACGAGAAAAAATATCTAAAGGATGAATTATGACACACAGTTTATTATACAAAATAGTTAAAAATTACACTTACTTATAACCATGACTGTAAAATATCACAAAGTTAACTATCGACCTTTGTTAAGATTAAGTTTGAACGTAGCTTTGTTAATGTACATTATATCAAAATATGTTGGAAATTGCTTTGGTTTGTAGTAATTTACTAAAAAACTGTTATTATTTTTATAAATAATTTAATAGAACTAGTAAATCAAATACAATTAGTAATTTACTACCAACACACTATATCACACGATCTATGATTCTCCGAGTTAAAATAATTAAATAGCAATTTCTATAGGAAACACCAACTTTTATACGGATTCTTGTGCGTATTATAGCACTATATCTATAAATTAATAATACTTGTGTAGTTAAAATTTCCTCTAATTGTTCTTCTTGGCATGAAGTAAGTATTTGGCTTTTTGACGAAGTAGAACAAAAGTAAAATTTACAGCCATGTAGGCTAACATAATCATTACAGCTCTGGGCTCCTCTTGTCTAAGTGTTTTGATGGACATATTGATGGCACCAGTTAACAGATTGGCAAAAATAAAAAATAACAAACCATTATTATTAACAGCTTCAAATATTTCTAACGTTTTAACTATGCTTATATTTGATTTGCTATTCAAATCATCTCGTCGTAGATGTTTAGAAATCTTTCTACGACTTTTTTCTTTCAAGCAACCAGTAATTATTTCTAAAAATATTTCTATTACCACCAAAAAAGTCAGAAGCAAAGAACTTAACGTAAGTATCCACACACAGTATCCTGAATTTGCCAATCTTCTAGATATACCAAAATACTGTTCACAATAGTAGGTTACACAGTAACAAACGGAAGCAACAAAATACAACTTTAATGCGAGTAACATTAACTTGGTGTAGCCTATACGACAATTAGGAGTTATTTCAAAAACTAGTTCGTTGTCGTTATTTTGATACGTTGTGTGAATTAGCCGCCCTAGAGCGATGCCAAGTAAGTACAATCCGACGTATCCCGGAATAGACACCCATCCTTCTCGGTTTGCTGATATAAAATTATTCCGTGGTTCATCGCTCATTACCCACTCTTTTAAACCCTGTGTACTCAAACCATACTCATGCATTACGAGAATCCACAAACCCGTTACAAAAGAATATCTCGAGTTCAAATTCTTTGACAAAAGACCTGTAAATAATTTCACACAGGCAAGTGTTAAAAAGAAATTCCAATGCACCCCGTATTCGGTAACGTGCTTTTGGTAGCCCAAAAATTCTACAGCCAAGTATCTACCCATACCCAACACTAATAACGGCAAGCAGTCTTTAAATGTTCTGGTTAATCCAGCGAAAAAGGAAATTTTCAAATCTGAATCAATACGTCGAGCTTCGGGTGCGACTAAAGCGTTTGCAATCATAAAAAGACCTACACCGGTATCCATCAAACTGTAACCATAAGTTTCAGTTTTTACAAACTTTCTTGGGAAACACGTAAAATCGACGGCCAAAATACAAATTACAGTTATGATATTTGTTAACGCTCGAAAATTCGTAATAAACGCAAGTTTACTAATACTATGAGTTGACTGAGTTTTGAAAGCATCTCGGTGTCTCCAAGCAAGGATTGATAAAATATTTGCCGTAGAAATTATGAGGAAAATTAACGATACTTCAATCACCTTTGTATGGAGGACAGTACAACAGAGAATACTCGGTAAAATCACGAAGCAAAATTCCAAAATAATCTTGGATTGCCGGCTAGTTTGCGGTCCAAGTAACGTTGTGAGAGTGAGAGTGAGTAAAAGACTACAGATGTTTGGAAAAATCACAAAAATTACTTCGCTGGCAGAGCTCCCGGATTTATTTGAAACGGCTTCTTCCTGCTCCCGTCGATAGCGCTGATGTTCGTCTTCCATGTTTACAGCTGAAGCCTGGCCCGCTTTTGCGAGTTGAATACACTGAATTATTTTAGAAAATACGCGGAATGATACAAAACTAAAGTAATGTATGTAGGTTAAAAACTTACTTCGATTAGGCAGAAGACAATTAAGTACAATTTATCACCGATACACAACTAAGTTTTGCTGTTGTTTCAAGCGCGAGACAGAGACGTCAGAGTTCATGCTGCGCCTTCCGAATGTTTTCACTATACTATCTCCATCTATCGTCTGCTTTCGACTTATCGAACTAATGTATGTAAACGCGGTCGTACGCGTGTGAACAGATTGGCTGTGAGCTAATATAAGTGCATTTTAACTAGATACTTTTGCAGACATGAATGAATGAAAAAATCAGTGACCACTGACCGGTCAAAATATAATTTTTCCAAATTATAATAAAAATTGAAAGATAACAAACAGGTACGATTAAATTAAAATTATTATTTCAATATGATAGTTTCATTTAAAATTAACGAATAAATGAAAATAATGTATATCTGAAAATAATCGACATTGAAAAATAGTAACAAATAATTTTTACAGAAAGTAGTTATGACAACAAATGGAAAAAGACTAAAAAGACTTTCTCCTTTCACATCTAAAATTCAAGAATCTCCACCTTCAAAAAAATCAAAAACACTAGATAACATTCAATATCAAATTACAACTAATACAAATATATCAAATACTAACATCAGTATGAATAATTTTCAAGGCCAAACCAAAACAAATTCAAATTTCCAAAATAATTATGCACCTTTAGCAGAAAAAATGAGGCCTCAAAATTTAAATGATTATATTGGGCAAAAGCACCTTCTTGGACCAAATACTTTACTGAATGATTTATTAAAAAATGGTGAAATTCCAAGCATGATTTTATGGGGACCACCTGGTTGTGGAAAGGTTATTTGATATTGATATTTTATTTAAAATAAAATTGGTAATTAATACGATTCTGTTATTGAAATCTATTATTTCTAGACTTCATTGATCAATGTTATAATTCAAGAAAGTAAAAGAAATTCTGATATTCCAATAAAATTTATTAAACTCTCTGCAACTACTGCTGGTATTAATGATGTAAAAAAAGCTGTCACGGAGGCAGAAATCCAATTAAAACAAAATAAACGTACTATAGTTTTTATGGACGAGGTGCACAGATTCAACAAACTGCAACAAGATGTTTTTCTACCTTATGTAGAATCTGGAACATTTACCTTAATTGGAGCTACAACTGAAAATCCATCTTTTAGTTTGAATTCTGCATTATTAAGTAGGTGTAGAGTATTTGTTTTAAAGAAACTGAGTAAAGAAGATATAATACATATTCTTTTAAGAGCAATAGAATTAATGGGTGGAGAGGTAGGTACAAAAATAAAAAAGAAAGAACAAAGTCAAATGCAACCAAAATTTTTTATCGATATAAGAAGTATAGAATGGCTAGCAGAAGTTTGTGATGGAGATGCGAGAATAGCTTTAGGAGGTCTAGAAATGGCTGTGGAAGTGAAAGTAGGAAATAATTATGAAAATATAAATATTATTAATCTAAGTGATATAAAAAGTCATTTGGAAATAGCTTCTGGTTTGTCCGACAGTAAAAGCAGTAATGTTAATCATTTATACAATGCGTTACATCACAGTATTATTGGTAACAATGATAATGCTGCTCTATATTGGCTTGCAAGAATACTCGAGTGTAAAGAGGATCCTGTACTTATCGCCCAGAGATTAGTCAATATAGCTACTGAAAATATTGCTTTTGATAATGATTTAGCTTTAGGTATGTCTCATTTTCTAATGTTTAAAAATTTAAATTTTTTAATGCTTTTAAATATTTTGTTAAATATTTTTAGATATGGCTATGCATACTTTGGATGCTTGCAAAATGATAGGCATGCCAGAATCGGATGTTATGTTGGCCCAATGTGTTTTATATTTAACAAGAGCAGAAAAATGCAGGAAAATACCAAATGCTTTAATAAGAGCTCAATGTGCCATTGAAAATTATGTAGGGCCCCAACCAAAAGTTCCACTATTTATTAAAGATACCACAGCTCAAGGAAAATTGAAAGCTACCCAAGGTGTGAATTGATAAATATACAATATTGATAATATCAATACAATATTGATTAATTTTTTTCAATTTTAAAATTATATTAGGTGCTAATTATAAAAATATATTGCAACAAGAAAATTTGGAAAAGAATCACTTACCTTTTGGGATGGAAAATGCTGATTTTTTTCAAGATTCTTCATGATTCAGAATCAATATACTATTTATTTATGTAAAACTTTTATATAAAACTTTTATAAGATTTTTTTAACTTACTGCTGTCAGGTTACAGCATAACTCGAGAATCTACATAAATTATTAAAAAACACATTAATAAATTTTGACTGTTTTCATTTAATGTAATTTCTTTTTTACTTTTCATTCTGCACAAAATGTATTATTTATCTTTGACGTTAAAAATCACTGAAATTATAGCACTTACTCGTCATTCGTCAACGATTTTTCACTTCTGAGAAAGTTCAAATTTCAAAAGAAACAGTTTAAAAATTCTATAATTGTTCTGCAGAATTTGAATTGTATAAGTTAGCGCCACCTAGCGGTTAACTTTTCAATTTACAAAAGATTTGATAGATGAGAATGATGAGATATGCATCATACTGGTAATGTGATGTATATTCAAGGTTTCAAGGTCAAAATCATTGACCCACCACCCACATTTAAGGTACTTACAGACGATCACTTTTTGTAGTGGGGTCGAGAGAAAAGTATTGACGTGGTGGGAGTTAATAAAAATTAGCATTGCAGTAACTGTTCTGAATAGGTCTTTCTCTTACATCAGGTCTCTGATGTTAGGTTGTAGCAGCGCAGTGCACCTAACCTAATAAAGAATCATCTCTCGTAGCTCCCGTCGTCTGCAACTGACAAATTATAGTGTTTATCTGTTTTTTCAAACGTGAAAATGAAAGTGTGGATGTCAGAACATGTATTCAAGTGAGTGTTTTATGATTTTTTATACTGCATTAAAGTGTATTTGTAACTAGAGTTTGTTTTCATTGATTGGTCACTGGTTATTCTATGAGCTCTCTTGTAAATTAAATTTCATATTAAATTTGGACTAATTGTAATATTTTATGCTATAGCCATTCTTGGGAAACTGTAGCATCAGCTGCTTGGAGGAAATATCCTAATCCAATAACTCCATCAGTGCTAGGGACTGATGTCATTGATAGGAAAGTAGTCAATGGTATTTTACACACACATCGGCTTGTTTCCAGTCAATGGGGATTTCCAAGATGGACAAAACCAGTGAGTTTTTATTTAAAACTTAAAAGCTTTAGCAAATATATTTACAAAGTATGCATGACGCAAAACCAAAATATTTTATTCTAATTTTGGTAGTTACTAAAGATTACGTAAATTGATAGAAGCTTTGTATATCAAAGTAAATTATACTTATTCTTATTAAACCAGAGAATTATTTTCTTGCCTGTTATTGTTTATTAAATCAGAGTATAGTATTGATAAAAGATATTGTCGAAATTAAAAAATTTTAATTTATCAATACTTGAAACCCTTTGTAGTTTTAATCACTCCCAATTTTTGTAGTAATTTGTTGTAACAATGTTTCATTATCTAATTAAAGTGATTCATATCATTACAAGTGAGTCAAGAAAACCAAAGTACATATGTAATATACGTTTAGTAGTAATACAAAAATTGACCAGGAATTGAATTGTATTGTTATAAAATTCCTATATTATAAAGAATTAAGATGTATTCTTTTTATCAAGCTTTTATCAGTGATATATAAGTTCTAATTAGTCCTCTTACTGTTAAAATTATTAAAATAATATAATAATCCAGTTATCTCTTACATCATGAACGTCATAGATCTTTATCGTTATCACAATCTTTAAATTTTTTCAGCACCGATCTACGTATAATGGATGTATACAAAAAAAATTACGCTTGCATCACATAATGTTTTAGTATACATAAATAGAATAAAATTTATGAGTAACAGATTAGCAGTAACGAATGTCAAACAGATTGATAGTGAAACGCGAGAGTGAATTAAAAATTCTCGTTCAAGCACACTCATAGTTCACGTGGCTTTTCGTATTATGCAAGGTCGAGGTCGTTCAGATGTCTACAATGCGCAGTGAAAGTTGATTGGCACAGTCATTATGTCTGGTGCAATGGCACAAGAAAAATCATGCTTTGATCTGTATTGAAGTTGAATCTTGTAACGTCGTTTATTTTTACGCTTCTATTTTTTTTTACAAGCAACTTTATTTCTTAAACCCTTATTCTGCCAATTGTCTTAAAATAATTAAAAGCAAACGAATACACGTAAATTATTGTGAAATAAATAGCCTTTATTGATACTGTAGCAGGAGAATATCTTAGATAAAAAATATAAGCTGAAAATATGAAATCAACATGAAGCGTGAAACATTAGGCATGCCAAATGGGTTTTCACGATTCGTCACAAAAAACTTGATCGACTCGAAAAAAGAAAAAAGCGTGCAGAGTCGAGAGATAAACTATCGCTGATCTCTTGGGTGAAGCGTTTTGCAATCCTCCTCGACAATGGTGCCCTTTTTGGCGTTTTTCCCGAGGCGGTAGGGCAAGGAAATCGGAGAAAAGGGATGAGCGATGTCGCGCACCAGGGGCCAGAGAGAGCGTGTTAGGTGCTAACATCGCTAACGCGAATTCATTGTCGCGCCGTCCTAATCCCGTAAAAAAGAAGGGCTGAAGCGAAGTTATCCCGGGCCGGAAATTCTCCCGAAGTGAGCGTGTCGCAATTTCAAAACAACGCTCGCGCAGTCGTATCAGCTTTCATAATGAGCGCGCTCAATGTTACGTCCGTTGGCCGAGTTCCAGCTGCACTTCTCCCAATTCTTTTTATTCGTCGCGCCGTCGAGAAGTTGTCGCGTTGCGCTCGCGCAATTCCTATCCCCCTCCCTCGCCCGTCGTTTTTGTCGACCTCTTTTTTTAATCACCGCTTTTTCCGCGACCGCCTCTCTCGCTAGACATTGTTCTCCCGTGCAGTTTTTTCGAATGATTATTCGTACACTCGGCAAGTTGGAGTAATAAGCCAGTAGAGGGGTCTGTAATATTTAAATGGGGATTGTCTGTTTTTACGCGAGCGTTATTCGACAAAGAAAAGCCTCCTTCCCTCCTTGTCTGTGTATTTTAGTATGCATTAAACAATTTTAAGATTCATGAAATGCAAAAGATAAAAAAGTGGTAGTTTAGCGTAAAACAGTTTACGCTTGCGCCAGGAGAGAGAGAGAATCATCAGATTAAGAAGTTGAATAGTGAGGGTGCGCAGGGCGAGATTCATCCAGAAAAATGAATATTTTACGATACACATGGTTATCTAAAGACGCTGTAGCCCGTCTCGACGGAGTAAAAGCCTCGATTCAGGCCGTAAAAACGTTATGGATGTCGACTGCAGTAAATCTGCGCTGCGATAAAGCGCAATTTCACATGACGTTATATGCCTAGGCGATTTGCCATCGGCCCCGCTCGAGCGTCCATACGTCTAAAGCGCTTCCGCTGTGCGTCACGTGAGCGACTATTGCAAGTGAACTGTAGCGTTCGCGGCGAGCTGCTTTTTGATTGGTCCCTTACGTCGTTAGCGCACACTCACCTGGGCGAACTTGCAGCCCGGACGGCAAGTGAACGGCAGCTTATCTGCCAGGGATGCTCTCCTCGTCAGAGTGAGGCACCAACGCGGAAATTACAAATGAGCAGTCGCGATCTGATGGGCTTCTAATTGCTCTGTTTTTATTATAATTACCTGCGCTAATTGCCCCCATCAATTTCAACTCGGAGTTTTTTAGCGGGAGATAGTACGCGAGGTAGAGTGACAGCCCGATGGCAAATTAATTTCTGTCGATCACACTTTTACATTCTGCTCTAACCCCTTGCTTCTTTTTGTTGCAGCTCATCGGAGACGCGAACATCTGCTATGCCAGCGAGAGGAGTGAGGTCGATCCCAGCAACAGGCTGATGGTTCTCAAGACCAGAAATGTAAGTGTCTCTCTGTTTCTCTCTCTCCTTACCTAATGCATGCAGCTCGCTCAACTATTATCGTTCGATCCAACTGTCGCATCGCGTGTAAAGCCATTACGTTAGTCTGCGTCGGTCTCTCTATACTCCAAGACCATAATTCAGCTCTAATGCGTCAGAGCAATCGAAACTGCCAGAGTATGACAGACGGCTCCGGTGATAAGCTCTCTAGCCTCCGGATGCCTCTAGAAACAATTGGAATATAACTTTTCTCTCGGCGCTAGTGCGAGCTTTTAGATCAAAGGTGCTTTAACGAGTTGAGAGCCATGGGAGGGGAGGGGGGGCACATTAGAGCGAAAATTAGAGAGCGGGAAGTAATCGCGATTGGGATCGGGTAGCGTGGAAGCTAGCTCGAGCGAAATAGTTAGCCATGATATATCAAGTCCGTACGAACTCGCGTTTTAGAGAATGGACTTCCATCAGACCACCTAGAATGGTTCAATCAAGCGCGGTTTTATGACAGTAAGCGTTTTACGGTCACGACTCGACTCGACTCGTCTCGCTCACACACCAAGTGCACAACGCGGCATTGCTCTGCGCGCACGTTGAATATGACAGCGAGCTGCGAATACGCCGTTCGAGTCGAATGAGATTGCGCGCACTCGCGTGGCCAACTACATTATTTTCTCGTTTGACGGGGCATTATTTGGTGATAGCGAGCGGCCGCGGTGGATAATTGGGGGGGGGGGGGGGGGGGGAGGTGGCTGGCTGGCTGGCTGGCTGGCTTCCTTTCCGTTGAATCATCGAAACGAGCCGAGCGAAAATAAAGGGGAGAAACGCCGGATAAATCCTGCGACCCGGAAGGGATAGACGTGTGCGCAATGCGAAACAGCTACCGCTGATTTTTCGCTCGAGACAATCGGATTCTCCTGCCCTCCGAAGGTAAGAGTCGCTGCTGCTGCTGCTCCTGCTATTGCTACTGTCCGTTGAAAAATGATTTCCAAGTCCTGTGGCTGACGAAGCCGGCCGAGCCGAAACAGTCGTAAAAGCCTGGCAGACCGGGCAACCTTTATGACCACGGTGAAAAATTCTGACCATTCGCGAGTACTCAATTTTTATGAGTCGAACGTAAAAGCAGGTGGAAAAGAAATAGATGGATAAAGCTGAAAATTCAAATGTGCGATAAAGATCGCGCGACAAACGCAGTCTATATCTGCCTATATCGCTGGCTCCCCGGTGGAACGCGCGCGAGATACACGATATCAATCTTGGGGGAAAAATTGCAGCCGGCCGATTGACGTTTAATTTAATACAGCGAGACAAGCGCGCACGCGAACCCACCGAGACCCGCTCGGCAATATTTTTCGATTAAGCCGATCGCCTCCCAAGATTTTTCATGTATCCCTTTATATATACTGTGCTGCCTGTCGGAATTTGATCGGATCGAAAGAGAGGGGGGGAGATCTTTCTATTGTTTTTCGTGAAAACTTGATTTTTCACTGTCAGCTTTTTTAGCGTCAGGTTTTTAAACTCAGCTACGCTATACTCTTGCCAACGAGATCAATATCCAGTTGCACGCACGTGGGCTACGAACGCACGAACGCAGTGCAAAAATCGCAGTTGTCTGTTCAAGCGCTAACGAGATTCGCCGCTTTTTTCTCTGCTCGCGATTGTTCTATCGGCGACCAAGTATCAGATAGTCTTCATTCAATATTCGCTGACTCATTTTCCCGGGTTTGCTCTCCCAATCGGAGCGGAACAAGAAGTCAGTTTCCCCGAGTGGAGAAGCGAGAATATCTCTCACTCTCTCCCCCGCTCGCCGAGAGATCAACACGACTTAGGCGGCTCGCAAAGTTTTGATGGATCATCGGCGGCTTCGGAATTATTCGTGTTTGCCTGTATGCTTCGCTAATCTTCAGCGCTAGCCTCTTCCGCGCCGACCAATATTTGCGATATGATCCGGGATTTCACAACGGATATGTGTTTGCATATATACACTTCAGTGCGCGCCCCTAACTTTTCAATTTAGCCCAAAAGTTTATCAATCAAATCAACGGAAATCGAATGAAAAATTAACGAATTTAGTTTATAGTTGTCAATCAACGATACTCGTTTTTCTCTTTGATTGACTTTGCGTTTTACGGATTTTGCTGGAAACATTCATCATGACACTGCTGTAATTCTGTCTTTGCTTACCATTCAGCCGAATTTACAGAGCTGTTGAATTACTGAAAATTCAGTAATGGAAAATTTGCGAGAGCACTGAAAGCATATTTACCGATTCCACGATTCGTTTGTAATTTGAAAAATTGCTCGACGAGTGTATTTAAAGTTTATAATCTAATAAAAAGTACGTGTCTTTGTTGTCTGTCGAACAAAAGAGTACCGAAAAGGAAAAATAAGTTAGGGAGGGGGGGATTTGAAGAGAACTCGTGGACAAGTTGCTGTTTATCGCACGTCGTGCGGACGCGCCACTCGGCTACTCGAGTGCTTTGCTCTTTCGGAGAGCTTGTTGCGCTCTCGCCAAATGAAAAGCAAACGCGGCGCGCGCTACTCGTTCGTCAGCGCGTTTGCCTGATGGACTACGCTGCCGTCGCCGTTTTGCGCGTGTAAATGTGTGTGCGTGCGTGCGTGTGTGCTCGCGTGTGCTTCGTCAAAAATTCGCTCCAACTATTGAATTTTTCAGTGGTGTTTCCAATGCGCCTCCGAAATTCAAATTCGAAATGGCCGTTGCGGATTTAACCGCGCCATTATTCATACGTCGGAAAAAGCCGCTGTCGCACGAATGGTACAAGCAGCGGATGGAAAAAAAACAAGGCTTGATCGAAATCAATCAGCGAGAGCGTGGAGCCGTCCTCGCGTGCCGAGGCTCGCGATCTGTCGAGCATCGACGAGTGGAAGTCAAAAAGGGAGAAACAGGGCGTTTGTTCGATTAAGTGACGCACGCGCGCGCAGAACCGCCGGCGTGCGGACGGACGCGGGCCGGCCGAGAGTAAATTGAGCGAACGCGGGAGAGCATAACGCGCTCGAGCCGCTGTCAAACCGAGAGATCGATCGCGGCCCATTTCGTACACGAGCTCGAGCATCTCGTGACACACTTGTGCTGCGCACACGTGTGCCGTGCGTTGAGTAATCGCGATCGCGAGCGTTTCAATGGGCCAGCAGCGGCCAGCGACAGGCGAACGCTCGCGTTCAATAAACAAAGCGCCGGCGAGCTTTCGATTGGCCCGGACAGGCCAGCTGCACGCGCGCGACAAACTCGCGGCGCTTTCGTGTGTTTTTCCAAGTGAGCAATATTGATTGGATGAGCATTTTTGAGCCGCGGAGCGACTGCCCGGAATACGGAAATGCGCGTCAATTAAATTGCGATAAGCCAATTGCCAAGCGGCGAGGCTGACGTGTATGACGGCGCCGAGTCGAGTCGGACGAGCGCGCCCGGCGCAAGAGCAGCCATTTCCAGTTCATTAGCATCGAGCGGCCGATCTCGAAAGTAAATTGAACATAACGCGCTGGAATAGCTGTCTCGACACATCGTTAACGTTTATTAGCGCCAGGTTGCGCGTCCCGCGCGCGACTTTCAATTTGCCGCCTCGCCTCGTGGTCGTCGTTCGCGCGCCAGCGCAACAATGGGACGAGCTGATGCGCCAATTAGGAGGCGCTGAAGTTTCTTCAACGCGAGCGTCCTCTCACGTGAATTTTTTAGCAGCCGATTTCCCCCTAAAGCAAAGGCGGAGCGTCGCATGACAAACGAGACGAAAATTAAACTTTAAATTAGTTTGGGCTCGCGAGCGCGGCAAAGCTCGCCATCTCTTGCCCGGGGAAAGTGTAATATTCCGGCCGCGAGAGAAAAGAAAGAATTGTAGCTAAATTAGAAGAAAAGTAAGGAGAAAAATCCATAGTTGCCTTGGCCATCAGGCGGCCCGGCGAAACTTTGCCGAGAAGTCGCGACGGCCGGCAGCGCGCCTCCTTAATCGCAGTACGGGACATCTTGTCTTTGTCCCTTGGCTCGTTGCTGCTGCCAACTAGTTATCAATTACCATGCTAGCCGGTCGTCCGAGCGCCGCCTCGCGCCAAGACAGTGCTAATCAAGAAACTACGCCGATCAATCGAGGCCGTCCGGTAGCTCGATTAGCGAGCTTTTACCGCCGCGGATTTCAGGAGTCGCGAGAAGGACTCAGCAGCGAGTGACGTCCGATCGTTAAGCCTGCGATTGCCGCGGGAAAACTTGAAGCGAAGAAAAGCAGGCCAAACGTAAGAAATAGGATGAGCACGCAGCATGCGGCACTGCGCGCAGAACTGCAGTCGATCAAAATCCCGTGGCACCTTCGCCGAAATATAATCGACGCGCCCCTGGCGCGCTTGGCGCAAACTCGATCGGCTGAATAAACAAAACGTTGTTTATCGAGCGCTATTGTTCCGGTGAATAATTACGTTGCCTTGAGCCGAGTTGCCACCGGCGTCGCTGCCGCTGTTGTTACTGCTGCTGCTGCTGCAAGCTGCGCGAGCGATCGACGGAAAATTTCATCGGCGATGCCATTTTTCACATTGCCAAGCGAAGCTTGCGACGACGACACTCCATATTTCAACCGCTAAACTGCCTGCGCAATTCCGAAAACGCCGGCGATGTTGCTTGACGAGCTGGCCGCGGGTTTTACAATTGTCAAGTACCGCTGTGTTCCCCCATTGTTCGGTAGACTAAGATAATCAGCCGCGGCTCTTGGGGGCGCAAACAAGCAGAAAGCCACGGCGGCTCTCGAAGGCAGAAAGCTCGTTTGGCAGGGACGGTCGATGCGCGCCTCGCATCGCGCCACTCGCGGTCGGATGAATCTGAAGAGGTAGCGTGATGAACGAGCGCCAGGTGCAACTCTCTTTCTCCAGTCAATCTAAAGCGCTCGCTCATCATTTTTCAATTTGGAGGCGAACGCCACTCCGCATTATTTATCCGTGGAGCTACGCGTGTCGTCGTCTGTCGATGTATTACACTGTGCGCGCCCGGAAAGAATTCTCGGCTGATAGCCAATGTAGCTGAGCGCAATCTTTCAGTATTGCTGCCGCGACAATGCCGCCGTAGGCGTTAATTTCCAAGCGCGCGAAGCGCATTGCTTCCCTGCCATTCAATTGTTTCCAGCTCGCTCTCATATTCTCGTGCGTTTCTTCAACAGACGACGCGTGTTGTTGGTGGCAGGCACCAGCTCGAAAGGGATAGAGGCAGAGAGGGGTGGGGAGCTTAATCGAAAAAAGCTCGGCGTACACTTTCGTGCAAGAGGTGCGTCAAATCGTTTCGTGAAAATTAAATTTCCTCTCTGGACTCTCTTCGCAAAGAAACCGAGAAAAGGCTTTTTCGAGATCAACGCCTTACTTCTCCGTTGTTGGCGTGGGGGCTCGATCGTTATGCGCTCACAATTATCCGCGCACTGACTCGCGTTGATCTGCAACGAAACGTCATTGCGGTTGATAAATTTAATTGCTCGGCTTTGAAAACGAATTTCGTATCTCCTAGTGCAAGTTGCCACTGAAGTTTAGCCCATTAATCAGGCCAACGGTGGCGCTGCTGCTGCCACTAGCTTCTTAACTCGGATTTCATTTCATTGAATATGCATTACTTTGGCTCTGCCCCGGATATCGAGCAACAGTTTAAAAAACCATTTGCTGTAGGGCGCATCATCAATTTATCATAAGACTCATGTCTCGTATCGATTTTCTTTAGCGCAACGAAGAAGAACCTTATAAAGAACAAAGTCTTGAAAGCTCAGGCACATAGCGAGCGGGCAATCGTATGGGGCAAGCGTACAATAAAAGTTTGATTGCCAGCCACTTAGGAATTAAGTGATGGATTGAATTTAACGGGGCCTTTTTACTGTTTCAGTTGACTTTCTACAATTACATCACGGTCGACGAGACGGTCACATATACCCCGCATCCCGAGGACAAAGCCAAGACACTTTTGACCCAGGAGGCGGTCGTAAAGGTCCACGGCGTGCCGCTCACCCATTATATGGAGGATCTCCTCACATCCAAGATTTCCTTCAATGCCGGCAAGGTATAGCTATGCTCTATATGAGCCCTCCTATTATACCTAATAAACTTTCACAGACATTCTGCTGTACTGCTCGTGACTAATTGCTCTCTTCCATTGCATTTTATCGCGTTTAATTAATCTATTGACCCTCTGAAATTGCGCGGATAGCATCTTGCTATGGCTTAATTATAATGGGACATCCGATAATCAGCTCTCCCTCTCTCTCTTTCTCGCCCGCAATTCTGATATTAGTCTTAATATAAATCATCGGCACCAGCAATTTATGGGAATACCGATAGTTTTGTTTTCAATTAGCCAATAAATTATGTGCCAAATTACATTGCCCGCAGTTGTATATTTTTGCGAATATTCCTATTGGCACGAGTCGTAGTATTTGAAAAGTCGAAAAAGTGAGCACACTGAAGCCATTTGAAAGTCGACAAGTAAGCTTGACTGTGGAGCTAAAAACGCAATGAAAAAAACCGATGAAGAGATCTCAATGAAAAGTGTTTATAATGGAAATGATTCGTAGGGTCGACAAGCAATCGAGTGGGCGATCGACAAGATCGACACAGAGATGAAGGACCTGGCGAACAGCGCCGCCAAGACGACCGACGAGCTGCTGACCTCGACTCGGCGGCAAATCGACGACCTGACCGAAATGACGAAGCGCAGCATGGACGAGATCCAGAGCGCTGCCAAGAAATCTTTCGACGAGGTTCACAATCTCACTTCCTCGCCGTCCTCCTCGTCCATGCCGAAATTATAGCTATGGTTCCGCACTAGCTTCAATCTTTTCAATTAAAGCCCCGCGCGCGCTCGCACCAATTGGCTCGAGCAATTGCAACTTTCTCGCTCTCTCCCCGCCCATCTACAGGGCAGCAATTTTCTCAGAGCCGAAATCGTAAGGATTCGCTGGGAGACGCCGTGTTACGCCGAGTGAATCTTACGACTGCGCGAATAGACTACATGAAATGAACCCCATCGGCTCAACCCCTTTTTTCCTCTTTCCGTTACTTTCGGTTCTCGAAAAATGTGCTTTTTGTTTACTTTTAGATTTGCGGTCGCGAATACCGATTATCAAAATTTCAAATTGCCAAATCCTTTATCTTGTGATCGGCCCTTTTATGCGGTTCGTATCACCCATAAATTACATACGTAATTCAACAAATAGAAAATAGTTAATGATACGAAATTAATTTTCCGACGAGCTGGACATACTCGTTGGTAAAGCTTTAATCAAATTATAGGCCAAATTCTTTAGATAATTTTAATGATGTATAAATACTGCAAGCGCGATTCTAATACAAGTCATTTTATGCGTGGAACAGGCGTCTAAAAATATTCAAGCAAAAAATAAGAGAATAAACTGTGCTAATATAATTTAGGTGCCTTTTTTGATAGGTATTACAAACAGCAAACCATTTATAAATATTTACTAACTGCTCAATCTTACGTAGTATGTATCAAAAGCCGGTAAAGTCTAAATAATTTTGACAATGGTATGTAAAAAGTTTCTTTTCAGGCCATGCGTTATGTTTTCGAAAGTTGTCGAATGTCATCTAGTATTCACGTCAACTTTAGCTGGAATTTATTGAACTCTAATTGATAAAACACAAACATATGGCACTGAAGTAGCTCAACGGTAACGTAAATACCAGCTGAAGTAGATTCAATTTAACGTAATATTTATATACGTGTAATAAAATACCAATAGATTGTAAAGTAAATAGCCCACGTACTGTTTTTTATCAGTTGGTCAGATGTTGTATTTTTCGAACTAAAGTGAATTTATATATCAATGAATGCGATAAAATAAATTGATACAGGTGTAGAACAAAACGATTCGCATTCAAAGCGGGTGCAATTAAATGTAGCAATATTTGCTGAAGAGAACGCGCTCGACTGCTAGGCAATGAGGAGGCTAGCTGGATTTGCGATGTTCAGTAAGGCCGAAATATAAAACTATGTATGATCACGTTTTTAATATTTCACGCATAGACATATAGGCACAACGGCTGAAAGTATATGTACATTTTAGTAAAACATCTTCAAATGAGTGATCGACTATGTACACTTGTATTTTTTTTATAAGCTCCACGAAGGCTGTATTATTTTGTTATAATTATTTAAAAGTGAACAAAGTTGAAATTAGTATCGAGTACGCGGATGTTTATAATTGTTACAATAAAGCACGATATTCGTGAATGTAAAAAAGAGCATTATATATGTTCCTTGAACCAGCACATCGCACGCATATACTGGCGAGCATCCGAGTAATTAGCGTGGCGGCTCAAGTGTGCAATGGTGCGTGCGGATCGATTTCTCTCGAAATTCCGAGCGCGCAATTGCAATTTCGAGCGGCAGCGGTGGTCATTACGGAGTGGCGGCTTTCGAGAGACAATTTCCTGGTGGTTTGGCAGCGCTCGCAGGCAGGCAACCTCGCTTGCTCGTCCGCGTGTCCAGGTGTTGCGTGAGGTCAAGTGTCTGCGCGCTACAGAGTAGAGATAATTGACGATCGCCGCTTTAATATCGTCGCCCCGCCGCTCGATAGCCTTTGTCCTCTGCCGCCTAATGGATGTAAGGCCCTTTTTCATCGCTCGCTTATACGAGGTTGATGAGAATTCAATCGGGGATGCACGTGGACTGCGCGGTTGTATTGAAACTCGAGTGGAAAGGAACGATCAAACATTGCGGACGGCGTGAAACCAATTGCTTTTTCAATGGGAAGTTCGGCGGATTGTTTACTCGAAAGCTCAAAAGGCTTCGTTTTTTCGTGTATTTGGCGAAAATCACGCACTCGGTGCGTATATTTGTTGTTTTCATGCATTTTTGCGGTACGCCAAAATGTTGTAAACGATGATACATGCTATTTTTATTATTATCCACACCATGAAAAGCTAATAAAAAATAAGTGATGAATAATTTGTTGATGCAGTAACAGTGAGATAATTGTGCGATTTGCCGCGAATCGGACGCGATCGCTGGAGAGCAACGTGTAAGAGGGTAATCCAATAGTAAGAGGAGAATCCTCGAGAACACTAGACAATCATGATCAGGCGTTGCAGGACAACTGATGCAGTGTAGCCGCAAAGCAATATATCTGGATGGCGGTGGCGGGCCCGCAACTAGCGCTTTATCGAAATCCCAGGGATATTGATAAGCCGCGCAGCTGCCATTAGCGTTGGCGGCCACACAACTCTTGTCGAAGACACGCTGACCGAGGACGCGATGGCAACTTGGTTCGTTTCTAGTTTGCGCGCATCACAATGAAAAGGGAGGCGTTGTTCTGGTCAGCGCCGCCGTCGTCGTCATACTTTGAGCGTATAACAAGTTTGTCGGCCACGAGAAATTGGATTATCCCACGTCAAGTGGCCGAAGAGACGCTGATTGACCCACTGCCCACGTTCCCCCGACAAAATCGAATTAGGCTTCCTGACCCTGGTCCTCCGATCAAATCCTCCACGGAATTTCGAGCTAGAAATTAAAGCTCGCGATCGAACCGATGAAATTCTCCAATTCAACGACGCCGTAAAAGAACTCTCGTTTACGCTTTCTCTTTCTCTCTGACTTTTAGATCCATAGGACGTTGATGCCTCATGGTTTACACATCGACTGGCTGTTCGTCACCCCGTAAAAGCTCCGGTTTTTCTTCGTCCACCTCAGACAGCAGATCCTACTTCGATTCACGACCTCGACGTTCCTCTTTTTTTTCTCTCTCCTTTATTTCTTTCTTTCTATTTCTTTTATGTTTCTTTATTTTTTCTTTACCTATTTGTACGCCTCAAAACTTTTGGTTTGCCGTTTGTTTTACGGCCGCGCGCGACGATAGCGAAATTAAATTTTTGATCGAAACTCGAGGATTTGATTACTCGCTCGTAGCTATCTCATCGTTTTGTTTATCGAAGCTTGCAATTTACCGGCAGCACGCGCAAGCACTCGAGTGCAGTTCCGAGCCATTCACGCGTGAAAGATTCGCTCGCGCGGACAAAGGTGCATGCGGAAAAAACGGTTAATTTGCGCGAGCTGGCAACGAGTGCAGTACATAGAAAAAAAATATACCTGGTAGGTATGAGAACACTCGCTGGGATCATTCATGGGGCTTTGATTCACCGAGAATTTTGATGCGAATGCTGGTAAATATCTGTTGGTCTTATTGAGAATAAAACGGTTCTCTGACTTCAGAAGTGCAGTTGGACTGTTCGATTGGCTTTTTTATTGTTTCTATTATTAATAGAATAGACGGGCTTATGCTGGCAAAATGAAAGGTTTGATCGCAAAGCAGTGGATCAAATAAATTTTTATCAAGCAGTTAGTTTATTTTCAATTTGTTGAAGTAGTTTATATCCGAGCGTAGTGAGGCTGAGGTTTGCTTGATTTTCCGGAACAAGTATAAAATGAAATGGCTACAAGTGTGCAACGAAGGTGGGTGCCATTGACATAAAAGGAATGAAAGTAGCAGCGGTACAACTCTTAGGTTGAACTGTTTCGGCCCGAGGTCATAAACTTTGCCAGACGAAGGAGATGCGTTTTTACTGTTGGGAAATTAGTCAGCAGCCAAACTTTGCTCGGTCGATTTGCTGTCGCAGCGAGTGAGTTGAATGGAGTTGAGAGAAGCAAGGGCCTGGGAAGCAACGGGAGGAAGTGGCGTTCGAGCGCATATGGCGCTTATTCGCGAGCTATTATCATACAATTACCCTTACGGCGTCTTTTACGATTCATATTTAGTGTACAGCGGGAGCAGCAGTTTAGAGTCTGTCGGTTTGCCGCTTTTATGGGGCGCTCGCGGCTTTGCGCGCGCGCCGCGCAAACGCCAGGAGACATTTGCGTGCAAATTGCCGTGAACACGACTTCTACTCTGTACACTGCGGAAGCGCAGGGTTTCAGCTCTCTCCCACTTACTCTACTCTCGAGAGCGAGCGAGTCGATAAAACCGATCGTGCACTACTCTGTTGCTATAAAACATTACGTAAACCCTCCCTTGGGGCTCGCACGGAAACCCTCTGCCGCTAGTTTAGCTTGATTTATTCCTAAATGAAGATTATGAAGGACTTGTTTTAACGACACTTGCGCTGCTGCCTCGCTAAATCTATTAACTAGACAATCATTCTAATGGCTTTGCAAATGTTAACAAACGGCGCTGGCACTTTCCAAACCGGCGTTATCGGGCAGACCCGCTGAAAGTTTTATTTCCTCGCGCTCGGCGCCCGGGCGCGCCGCGGAATGCGATGCAGCCAGCGAGCGCTGATTCGATTAACGCATCTGCAGGTGAAATTGCCATTCCAGCAGTCTCGAGCGCTACTCGCGGGAAAAGTCCCGCAAAATCGTTGTTTTCAATTATTCCGCCGCGAAGGTAGCGCGATGTGCGCGCCCTTGCCGTCCGGCTAAAGTGGCGATGCGCATATTTCAAAATTAATCGTTACGAATAAATACGCCCGGCCTGGCTGTTTGTCCACCAAATGAAACGCCCGGACGAGCGTGGACTTTATTTGCCTCCGCCATTTTTTAATACGCCCATCGCGCTTCATCCCCGACGACCGGCCGCCAGGTCATTAATTTTCCCGAGGGCATGCGGCGTAAAAAGACAAAAAAGAGAGAAAACGGACAAACGTTCTTGATTGTGTTGACAGCGCTGTTAATTCGCCGCGCTGCGTCGTTATTTTTTTAGTTTCCACGATGCTGCAGGTTTACCGGCCGTCCGGACGATTTCAAAATCGAGACTCATTTCACGCTGATTGCACTCGCGTATGCGGCTTTCGCTAGATTTCTTTTGATTTTCGTGCCAACGTCCGTTAAAACACTTATATAGGTAAAACTTTTGTATTCTCTTATCTTTTTTTGGCTGTCCCGAATTGAAAGTAAAAAAAATGTTCAATTTATTTGTCGCTTAACAGCGTTGCTTACGTTAAAGATCTCTTGAAGATGACACATATAGTTATTAGAATGTAAATCAACCGCATGGAAGTAATGAAACCTTAAACCTTTGTGCAGATCATACCGTTACACAACTATGTATTGCCAAGACAATCAGAGAAATCTCAATAGCTTTAACTTTTCGATGAATATTTCGTTTTTCAATATCGTTACATGTACGTATATACTAAATTATTTTCCACTTTATAAGTAATGAAGAAGAATATTATTTTTAAAATTCAGGGAAATCTAAAGAAAAGTAATTTTCAAGAGAACGTCTTCAATACACAGTTTTTTTACTTATAATAAAATAAATTGAATATCACATTTATGATTTCGCGAAAATTTTTACATAAAATCTGTTATTTACGACAGGGAATATTTCTGTTGAGCAATACTTTTTGACGTTCAATGTAATCAAAGTAGATTCCGTCCACTATAAAAACTGGAAAATCGAGATCGGAAGCTCGAATTTAATAACCGTTCATGAACGATCGTTGCAATCGATAGAACGTTGTCGTGTAATGAAAAGCCTGCAGAGAAAGTTTGTGTGCGTTAGCTATATAGATTTGTGGAGCGGACGATGAGACACAGAGAAAGAGAGAGAGACAGAGAGAGAGAGAGCGTTAGTGAACTAACAAAAAGGCAAACGCTGGTACAAAACTCAAAGACAACTGCTTTCTCGCAATCTAAAATTCGACTGGCAATGTGCGCGCGTCGAGCAGGCAGGCAGTCGACTGGCGTGGCGTGGCTCGCACATTTGCTTGAGTGACGTTAAAGCCTATTAACCTTAGGCGGATCAATTAGCGCAGTCTGACAATGAGGTCGCTCGCGTTCACGCTCCGCTCTACTCTCCAATGCACCGGATACAGCAGCAACAGCAGCAGCAGCAGCAGCCTCGGGCTAAAGCTGCCCCCAAAATCCGCTCTTTGTCGCGCGTTTGCAAGCTCTACCAAGCGTTTAGTTTCCTGGCTTGCTTTAAACAAATCGTCGTTACGAACTTTTGCTGAACGTCGCCGCTTTTTTTTTCTCGTCGCGATTCCGTACTTTGTAAAACAAAAACTTCTTGGTGTTCGCAAGCAAAAATGAATTTCGAATTATCGCACTGTTGTCTTGCCTTTTCATTCTGAAGGCGATCTCGTTTGTAAGAGTTTCCGGTGGCACCGGTGATCGTGAGCTTTGTGCTCACGCATGCCATCGCAAAAGCAGAGGCTGACAAAGGAGAAGAAAAAAATGGAACAAGTATGCACAAGCCCTAATAACAGTTCTCTCGCTCGAGCTCTCGACTGTATATTTTCAGGCAGTTGCGTCCGCGCGTGTGGGAGATCTTGGGCTCACCTCGCCGAGTACACATAACCGTAGACATAGAGGCGAACGAGGCGACGAGAGTTCGATGGCAACTTTGATTCCGGCGGCGGCTGCGCGTGTAGTTTTAGCCGTGGGGCAGAGTAGAAAGAGGAGGCGGCGCGCATCGTCGCCGGAGGCGGCGGCCGCGAATAGCTAATAACGAACGTGCCAGGAATACTAATGGCGCATCCGAGCGCGAAGACAAGAGGGAGAGAGAGAGAGAGAGAGTCGAGCAGATTTGGCCATTATGCATTCTGCGCCCGATAATCCGGCACAATGAAAGCACCCGCACTTAGGCTCCTCGCCTGTCCCTCTCTCCCTCTTTCTCCTTTGCTGCTGAAATTATAGCAGCTGAATAAATCGAGCGCAAACAGCATCTGCGTACAGAGTACGTGTACGTGGCAAAGCCTCGATATAATTGGCTAGTGCGCGCGGCTGCTTGGAAGTCGCCTTGCTAGCAATCCTTTATGTCTGCCGTGTGAGTGCGCTCGCGCGCGCGCGCGCGAGAGAGAGAGTGCAGAGTCGCGCTGTCATCCGGCGTAAAGCGCTCGCGTACACAATGGCTCGAGTGCTCCGGCAAGGCGCGCGGTTTGCCGACTCTCGGCTGCGTATGCGTGTGCCTCCTTCGAAAGCCCGCTCCCACGAGATATCCACGCGCTTAGCATACGAGCTGGCGAACGCGGCCGCGCTGCGAAAGAAACCGAGCCGAGCGCGCCGTTATTCCGAGTGTACGTCTGCGTGCCGCTCGGCTTTCCTTTGCCAACGTAGGCGGCCCGCGCGCACGCGAACCGCTCGTACGCGCGCTCCGTCTGACTCGAGCTCTTGCTCTACTACTTGAAAATCCATTTGGTATGCGCGGCGCCGCGCGCGATCGGTTTTTCGTCATCGCTAATCTTCACGCTGGGCTTTTGTCCGTCGGGCTGTTTGGCGCGTGTTGCGAGCAAACTTTCACCGCAAAAGATGCAGTTAGCAGGTATAGCGAGCGAGCTCGAGTGGATGGTCGGTCAAAGCAAGCCAGGGTAAAGCCGAGTGAACATCCCCGAGCGTGTAACACGACATCGCCACGCTTAAAGCTGGGCAGCAAAGTTTTCTTGTAAACATAGGTGCGGCGGTGGCTGCGAATCGCCGGGTCGCCGACGCGGCGGCCTGTTGTCCCAGGGAGGTGATGTCGCGAGCTAACTAATAGCCCCTTAAACTTGGCTTATGCGGGGGATCAACTAGCTACTGCTGCTGTTGTACTCACGCCGAGTCCAAATTTAATTTCAATATCGCTTGACCGAAGCTTCTTTTAATTAGCCTTTGTCCGGTGAAGATAGGCAGCGTCGCGCGTCCTCGTCCCCGAGCTATTTGCCGCGCGTAAATATGCACAAGGGAATATCTCGTTACTGCGCGGCAGGTTTGTTTATTCGGATTTAAGGGTGGCAAATTTAATTTGCATTTTAAAAGGGTGCGCGCGAAGGCGAAAGAGGCAGCGGGAGCGGAGGCACGAGGGCGTCCTCTGAAAAAGTAACGATAAAATAGCGTGACGAGCGTCCGCCGGGAGCGCGATTGGGCGGGCTGAGCTAATTTATTTAGTGGCCCCAAGGAGAGACGAGCCAGCGGGATGGCGCGAGCGAGCGCACGCAAGAGGCACCATTGTATCGACAGCTTTTCAGCCCTTTTGAAATATCGCCCGCCCTCGCAACCTGCGCCGCTGCCAGTCGCTGCCTGCCTCTCAGAGGGCTCAAATTAATTTCGGAGCGGCCGAAGCCAGCGACACGTCCAGGCCAGCGCTAATGTTGATTAAAGTGCTGCGGTTATTCCAGTCGACGTCTAATTTTCAACTGGCGTGCGCGACTTGGACTGCCGAGCGGATCGCCGCCGACACGCCAGGCTTAGCGGTTTATCGAGAACGTGACTATGGCTCGCGACAATCAATTCAGGCATCGAGGACTAAGACGTATCCGAGCCGAGCGAACGTCGCCGTGGAGAAAACTGCTGGCAATCATCGTTACCGCGGCCATCCTGGCGGAAAACAAAGAGCAGCTCGCTGCCCGGCGCGTGTCCCTCGAATCCAATGAGGCCGCTCGCGCGCCTGTATCCGGAATACGAATAGCCGCGACCGAGCGATTTTACGCGAGTGGATCTCGAGAGTCAATAATTCGTGGCGGCGGCGGCGGCGGCGGCGGCGGCGGCGGCGACTCGCGAGCGCCCAACGACGCTCGATCGAACCAATATTGCCAAAGTTTTTCCCGCGACGCTCGGACTTTGCCCTGTCCCAAGTTTGCCACGAGTACGCCCTCTTCGCGCGGACACTCTCATGAATTTCATGTACAGAAATTTTATACTTGGTCGGGGAAGCGCCCGGCGGCTCTCGATCTAAATTAAGTTTGCTTCTTTTCCAATCTCGACGCCCTTCCAACAAGTCAAGGTGCTGCTCCCGCCACCCGATGGGACTTTTATTTTAGTTTAACTTTTCCGCGCGACTGTCAAAGATCGCAGTTCTTTTCGTCGCTCCTTTATGCTGTCATTTCGAAGAATATGGCCATTTTCAAATGCAAACTTATATCTTAGTCTTGCGCACTTCGAAACTAATTGTTGGAACTTTGTTTTTCCTTGCTCTCGACTTTGACGCCGGAAAGAACGGAGCTTTCGGCTTCTCGTTCGTTATTCATGCCTCGGCAATCGAGTGTCTGGTGTAACCACTGCAACGCGAAGCGGCGCTCGCGCGCCTATTATCAATCGCGCGAATATTCCAGAAGACGTAAGGATTTACAGGCCAATTAAAGGCCTCGTAAAACGAAGGCCCACGAGGAAAAGTCGCAGAAGCGCCGTGGATAATCCAGTCATCGCGATAAAAGACGACGGCGGTCGCCGGCTATTCTTGCGTTATTCTTTCATTTGCGTGACAGAGCACGAAACGCCGTTTGCCGATGATGGCTCGTAAAAGCGAGCCTCGTAGACGGTCGTTGCGCCATATAAATACTCGGCTACGATGCCGAGTGGGGGACAGTTTTATGTTCGCTCGACACGTCAACCCAACGAAAAAAAAAAAAAAAAAAAAAAAAAAAACAGCTTATTCACACGCGACGAAGTGTGTGCAGTAAAGGAAAATTAGTATCTTTAACTGAGATAGCTTAGTAGTAGTTAGCGATGTGAGCGCCATTGCCGATCCGATAAAAAGAAAGAAAAAGGATAAGGGAAAGGAGCAAAGTGTAGAGCATCAATGATAGATACTGACGCGCGAGGCTATTCCGTGAGACGGCTGTAGTTGCCTCTCTTAGATCGAGCGGTTCAGTGTGATAGACGAGAGAGTCAGGTAAAATATGTCGGAGCGCAGATGGACCCGGAGCGGGAGAGGCAAGACGAGCTTAGTGAACTAGTCATAAGTTTTCTCGCTGCGGCAAGTTTGGCTTTGTGCCCCAGCGCCGCGCGCCCAGTTCGACGTAGCGCACACGTATATACGCATACCTAGGCGCGGATCGCATTCGGCGAGCGCTTTAAAGTTGGCGTCTGATAAAGCCAGGGAAAACCTCAGAGCCAGTGACGGGCTAAGCACGCGTTGCATATTACTGCTGCTCTGCCACTGTCTGCTGCCGCTGGCCAGAAAGTTTAGTGCGCGTCGTAAACTGCTGCATCGAACACATCGCCGATGAGCCGTGCCCCGTTGATAAAAGAGCTGTTTTAACGATCTTACAGCTCTCGTCGAGTTCGGACGTCGCGCTGCCAGCTGGGATCGCGGGCTCATCGGAAGAATTGCTTTTGTCCGGGCTGGCCACGCCACCCGTAACGTCCGTGCGCTCCCTGCCGAATCCTTTGAGCAAGATAAATCACGAGCACGCCTGCGTGGGCAAATATTTGCGACGAGTTTGCGGGCTACGGCGGCCGCGTCGCGCGAGAGCTGGCGCGACAGGGGAGTATACAAGCTGACGCCGCCCGTGTTTATTATAATCAGCGGCTTCCATGCGGAGCTGATGAAAAATTGGAGTGCAAATATCTGCTCGCCTTTCACCTTCGCACCGAAGCCGGCGAGTAATCGAAATTTCTCCTTGTTTTTCGCTCGGCGCTCGCGTGCCACTGCCGCCGCGAGCCTGCTGAATTAATATCAGTTTCGAGAGCGTTGTGAAATCACTCGCAGAGGCATAAACATGATTCAGTGCGAACACAACATTTAGTTCAAAATTTAATTAAGTTCCAGAGACCGAGTAACTAACAACTTGTATACGAGCTTGTGAAGTCAACCGCAATTTATGTTCTTTTAATGTTCAATTTCAATGACAACAACAACACAACTACAACAACAACGATTTCAATATAATGAGCTTTGCGCACTAAACGAACTTTCGTTCGTGAGCTCACTGGCTATGGATTCGCTTTTTCAGACTGAAGTTGAACTGAATGAATGCAGCGAGGTCGTCGTGTTCCGAAATCAAGTGGCAGACTCGTCGAGCGGCAACAACGGAGACGCGCGGGGCAAGCGCGACTCGTTACGCATTATTAACGGGACAGAGTCGTCGTCGCAGGCATATCACAATCGCAAACTGTTCCGCGGCCGAGTCGTTGCGTAAGAAACCGCGCTGCACGACGCGTTTCTCACGAGAGCGTTACAAAGTTCAACAGCACGCCTCTCGGAGTGCGGCTTATATCTCCCCACTCGCGGCGCTCTTATCTGCGCTGCGTATGTAGCGCCGAGTTGGAAAAAAGTTTGTCGACGGGCCAGTCAAGCGTCGTCCACGCGCCGCCGCGACGACTTTGCGTACACATTGCTCCGACTGTGCGTACGTGCGCACATGTACGTATACGTGGATATAGTGGTGCGGGGCAGGTGCGTGTCATCCAGAGAATTCGGGACTGGCGCTATTATGCTATTGGCCTCGCGTACCGAGAGAGCGCGAGAGGGAGAGGGAGGAAGAGCGACGCATACCGTTAATTAATCCTCTCGCGTCGCATATGTCTGTCTGCTGTACGCTCGAATAAAATGACCAACTCGTTTGTTCGCCTGAGATAATTGCTCGCGAGCCTTTGATGATTTCAGTTTTATCGGCTCGCGCTCGCGTGCCCTGTTATCGAGTGTCGTTAGCGCTGACTATCATCGGAAATCGATATATGCCTCGCGTATCATATGCAAAGTTTAGGTTGAGAAAGGTGCCAATATAGTTGCCTCTCTCAGTTCAACTGCGCCTTTTTATTTTATCTTGGACGTTGGCTTGCGCGCTATATAAAACTCATGTGTATCAAGGACGAATTTGGAAAGCTGACCAAGTAATTCTCGTAGACATATGATGTAACGTTTTCCTCCATCGTAGAACTAACAATTTTTATTTCAACGCCTTGATCGCTAAGGTCAAGCATTACTAACATGCTTTTATTCAAACAATCACGCTCTCTCTCTCTCTCTCTCGTCAACGTAATTATTAATAGTAAAACATAAAGAAAACAATTTTTACTAGATTTAGATATATATTTACTTGATAGAGTAAAAATACCAGTAATTCCGATAGACGGCACTGACGAGGAAAAAATATCCATGCATTTTTCAGAGCCATCGTGCACGAAGGTGAACTGTTTTTATTATTTGCCGGCAAAAAACCGCAGCACCAGCAGCGCGGCGCGTCGTCTGCCGGTGTATATATTTACTCGGGAGCGAGCTGCGTGCACGGGAGTGCGAGAGCGGAAGAGATATAGTACGCGGCACGGTGCAAGTAAGGAGAGCCTAACCTCAAAAGTTGGGCCGTTCGGCCACAGCGAGGCAGTGGTCGTCGATCGCGGGTGTGTTTGGTGTTTGCTCGAGAGGATAAAAAAAGAGGCGAAGGATGAAAGGCAACGGCGAACACGAGAGTGGCATGAGACTGAGGAGGACGAAAAGCGTCACCCGGGCCGAGGAGATACAGAAGGCCGAGCAGATGGCACGCCGGTCACAGCCGGATAAACCGTGAGTATCAGTGTCGCGCGTTATTATTGTCCTTCGCGCGTGCAGCCACATGCAACATTTCATTCCGGCAAAGCACGCACTACACGTATACTTTGATGTATAGCACTCGCCCAATCAATAATGTTTTACTGCTGCAATTATCCATCACTCAATTCTTTACTACTTCTTTGAGCAATCACGTCAACACTTTCAATTTTTTTTCAACCTTTACAATATTTTATCTTTTAACAAATTAATATTGCTTTTAATAATGTAAACATGTGAATATAAACGTTTAGTGTGACGGCACACATTTATTCAGTGTTTAAAGAATGCTATTGTTTACATTTGAAAGAATGTTGAATAGTTTGAAAAATTGATCTGTTTGTAGAGACTAATTGTATATTAACGACGATAAAATTAGAAAAAAAATATTTTCAACGCTAGTATTCCATAGCTTATTATTTATTTACGTTGCTTAATCTTAGATTTTCGTCTGCTAGACTGGCAACTCTATAGTACTTGCAAGCTCCTACTCTACATTAAATATAGAAATGAATGCTTTCAGTAGTTTCAAGCTGTTCGATCATTCCTCGCAAAGCGTAAAGGTTTGAAGAACAGGTTTCATTACGAATGTCCAGAAAGCCGGAAGGGCTAACCTATCGCGCGATAACAACTCGAAAATCAGGCAAGTTGTTGAGCAACGAACCGGCTGTGGAACTACTGCGCCGGCGTGGCGTCACGAACTCGCTTTACAAGCGTCGTCTCCTATCTCTCATCGGCGAACGCGCGACATTTGACTGCTCCGAGCAGTTAGGCGTATTTTGTTCGTGCAAAAAAACAATGTAACCGGGGATTTGGCCTCGATAAGATATCAATGATATGGAGAAAAAGTTGCCGAAAGCTCTTGATAAGACGTAGCCTCGGTTCCTCTCGCAGCAATAAATTTTATTGGACTTTGGCCGGGTCAACGAGAGAACTAATTTAGAACTCGAATTTCGTTTCGGTTTTGTTGTCTCTCTTTCCACTATCTCTGTCTCGTTGCCGCTCTTTTTTCTTGTTTTTCGCTGGCGCGAGCGCACGGGAATTAATTCACCGGTGGTTTTCGTAGGAAAATTGCATCGTACTCTGGTTGTCCAGTCTCTCGGATAACCAATTTTCCAGCCTATTTCGACGCGCTCGTGAGAAATTCTAGCGTTACTTTTAAAGAATGGTTTTTGTCGTTTAGCCCACAGCTATTACGCCCAACTTGGTCGCGCACTCCGCGTCGGCATTTTTCTGAAAAGTTGCTGCACATCTTTCTCAAGGCTATAATTAGCTGACAATGTATTTTTTTATTCTGCCGTTTTATCGCTCATCTTTGCCGATTCCATTATCGTTTATCGCAAGAGCACGCGGCCATTAACGCGCAGTCATTGAAGCTTGGCACTGCAACTCAATCGCAATTGAAAATTGCGTAATCTGGTATTTTCTCTGGCAGGTAAGAGAGAGACCCGACTATTAATAATGCCTTGTGCAGGTTGCGCGGTCAGAGAGCACGCGATCGATTCGTGTTCAGCTGGATTTCGCAATTAAGTTAAGTCGAGAGAGAAACTGAGCAGAGAGCGCGCGCATTGTAAATATTGGCTCGTTATAAATATCACTGACCGGCACCGCAGCTCGATATACACGCCCGAAATATTATTAAAATATTCTCCAACTGCAATGATCATCGAAATCCAATTACGAGATTGGCGATCGCGTTTATCCCGCGGCGTGCAGTCACTTCCATTTATCATACGTTTTACTTTTGCATAGCGCCGTTCGATAGACACTTTTGCATGTTCAATTCGTGCTCGCGAAAGTCAAGCTGAGCCATGAATTATTCAGTCAAATTGTCGTTGGGGATGAATTGCAACAGCCACAGAGCGAGATGACGAATGTTTGACGTACTTTTGCATTAGTCTTCGCCCACGCAGTCAAATGATAGAGTGACACAGGCAGACGCATATTTCTTCATTGCGAACGCACTGCCTCCGACTTTTCAGTTATTTCTCTTTTTGGGTCGACGAAAATTAAATATATTTGATAAGCATGCGGATCAACTTCCGGGCTCGATTATATTGGATTTTACTTGTTGATAAATTCTTCGCTTACAGTAGACTTTACAGAGAGATTGCTGCAATTTGTGAACTTTCATAGTTTGAAGTGAGTGCAATATCATGTTAAAAATGACAATGTTCTTGGGAGCACAACTTGGCAGTTATAAGAAGACAGTAATGTATTACATGCTTAGAGTTGTAAATTGCTCGTTGCTATTTCATGAACCCGCCAGTCAAACTGTTATCGAATAATCGTCATATTTTTATAGCGTGAAACAATATAATATCGCAAAGACAACCGATGAATTCAATCTTTAATAATGTTTATGTAATAGTAAATGAGATTCCTGAAAAAAATGAACGTTGAATCATAAAGTAAAATGATTTTGCTACAAAAACGTGATTTGGAATTATTGCTGACATCAACCGCGCATAAATTCTTGGATACTAACAAAATTTTTTTCAGTTGTCGAGGCGCGCGCTTACATCATTCCATCATAGCGTCTTACAAGTTATATGAAACCTGTTCATTTCTAATCACCTTGGCGCAACTTTGATGAGCATAATACTCTTCGTTTCTTTTTTCGTAATAAGCAGGTGTGATTGGTACTCTTTTTATATGTCCTAGTTTGTAATCAACACATCTGTCGCTCGTATGATTTATTGTCTTGCACTAAAATCGCCGTCTGCTGCTGAATTTTCCATTCAGACTTTTGAGGTAATAATTCTTGCAGATAGATTAATTTCGAAAATTTGAAGATATCGAAAGGATTAAAAATACAATTTGAAATTGGAATGTTGCGCTCGCGAAAAGAGTTATTTCATCGGGCTCCTTATGGCACGTTGAATAAAGCTGGATCTCCGTAGAATCTATTTTTTAGCTAGCGTGAAAAGAGCCTTTTAGCGAAAGAAATCCAATAACTTTTGGATTCAGCCGCCCGGCTAAAGCTCGGCCGATATTACTCGGCGTGCTTGCAAAAATAAAACACTGGTACCCGAGGAGAGTCTTTGCTCGTCAGAGCAGCTGATACTCCCCCTGCACGGCGGAATTGCAAAAAGCCACTTTCACGATGCTAGATAAATTTATTAATCTCCCGAAATGGCAAACGACTCGCCGGCCGACTCTCGAATGCAAATGCCTCTTCACACTCGGCAGAAAGCGAAAGGATGGAATGCGTAATGCTAAAGTGCCGCGCTCGCACTCCCTCCATATAATTAATCGAGTTTCCTCGCCTCTCGCAAGGGCGTCCCTCTTTCTGCATTCATGCTGTCGAGTGTTGCTGCTCTCTCTCTCTCTCTCTCTCTCTCTCTCTCTCTCTCTCTCTCTCTCTCTCTCTCTCTCTCTCTCTCTCTCTTTGCCGCGCGCATGATACCTTTGCATTTCCCTATTGCCAAATGCTATTTGTTTTTTAATTAATTGGCTGGCTCTTTCAAGCACAAAGCTGCAGTTTGAAAGACACGCAGAGCTGTACTGTCCGTTCGCGACGAGCTGCTGATTTTCCTGAGAAAACTAACCGAGCGCAGAGAAACATTTTCGCAAAACGAATAAAGTTTTAACTTTGCAGTTGCTTCGCCTCGACCCTGCCGACTCAGTGTCTTTCGAAATTGTAATTATCTCGATTGGATGAAAGTGTAAGATGTTAAAAGGTGTCATTAATGTACATTTGAAAAATTAGCCCCCTTCGAAAACAGGAGGAAACGAAGGCAAGAAAGTCCGACAAAGTCAAACAGAGTAACGAAGTTGGAGTTTAAACGATACAATGGGCCTCTAGCAGTGCTCAAAGTGAGATGGAAGAAGGGATAGAATATTGGCCCGTAATGAGCTGCAAATAAGAGATTCTCCGTTGGCAAGATTCATTTCGCCGGGGTTACCGTTTTTCCCCCTGTCGATCCTTCATCACACGAGTCACCCCGAGAGATACTCTGTACACGAGCGCACTCTGACGAACGGAAGTTATATTTACTTGGGGCTGCTGTTTGCCGAGCACTCCTTGTTTTCATCCAACTTTGCAATTAGACGCGCGATAGGTGGAAACGCGCAGCTCCTCTCTCTTTTCTTTCTCATCTCTCTCGCTCTCTCTCTCTCTCTCTCTCGCTCTTGCTCTCGCTCTCTCTCTCTCTCTCTTTTATTTTTCACATCGACGATCTCGTCCGTATGAGGGCTCGCGGTGATTACTTTCCGCGTTTGTTCTCCTTTCTTTGTTTTTTTTTTTCGTCGGCAGTCTTGATCACCGCGGAGATTCCGCACTCGCAAGCTCACTCCAAAAGAAATAATCTTGACAAGAAACCTTCGGGATTTTTATTTGAAAGACGATCTATCGGTTCAATTGAACGCTTCGAATTCAGCAATCAAACCTTTCTTCCACCGGTCACTATCTTTTCAAGTCAAAGCATGAAAAAATAAAGTATTAATTGTGGAAAGGGAAATAGTATAATTCGAATAACTTTAAAAATAGCAGCGATCATGCGAGGATTTGGCAGATTAGCGAATCTCGAGTTTAGCATAATCGGTGTGTGCCATCCTCTAGAAATATTTTCTTTCGTCGTCGCAGTGGCGGCCGCGACGGCGCCGTCGGAGTAATCGGATTTGCTCGCTGACAAATTATTTTAATGAGAATCGCACTTTATTTTCCACTTATTTTCGCTGCTGTAAAATAAAGGCAAAGCTGCTGTGTCGTCGGCGAAGAAAGAAAAAAATGACGACGCGATAACCGGAGCAACGGCGGCGGCGCTGCGAAACGAAACTTTTAATCTCCAGCTGAATGAGGGTTCCTCGCGCGCGCACATTCGCACAAAAAGGGCTCTTGCGCGCGCTCGCGTGTCGTACTTGCTGCGCGTTTTTTAGCAGCTCGAGAGTGCCGGGATTATCGAGGCTCGTTTTGCGCTGCTACGCCGGAATAAAAATAGATTTTATATCGATAACATTTTTCTCCGCGCTATCGTTCAAAGGCACGTACATCTAAAGGCAGAAATAACTGGGAGAGCAAAAGGTAGATTTCAGCAAAAATAAACATTGTGCTGCCGATACAAATAGAAACTTATAATTGGCTTCTTTCACAGCGTCTCCCTATAAAATATCCCGTTCCATTAGCGGGTAAGTGCAAGCTGTGACACGCTGGCGCACCGTGTATTGACGAAGCAGAAGCAGCGCCAGAAGAAGAAAAGGAAGCCGAGCCACCTAATACCGCAACGGCAAAAGCATTAAAATTGCATGAGAAGGTATCCGAACGCGGGTTTTTATTCGCGAAAAGCTATTTGCATAAACGAGGAGGTGCTTCAAAAGTACCGGATTCGAACAGCTGCTCTAGCGGCCCGCTTTCTAAATACATATATTCAAGACGCCCAGGCAAATTTCCGATTTCGAGCGCCAGCAGCGGCCTTCTGTCTGCCGAATATTACTGCCTCGCTAGCTCCTTCGCGTCCCCTCCTCGCGCCCTCTCACTCTCTCTCTCTCTCTCTCTCGCTCTCTCTCGATGCTTCGGCGACGACGACGATCCGGCATCCTCGATTTTCTCTAGTACAAGAACATCCGCGAGTGAGTGCTTCGCTTTCGCCGACGAGTGGTGCTTTTTGTTTACTTAGCTGGACCCGCTTCTTCGTCTTCTGCTTCCATCTTGCTATTTCTCGGATACCTTCGTACAACTTTGTGCCAGATTATTGCTGTTTCGCGTTCTCTTGAAAGCAGCCTCGACCATCCATCAAATACCACTTGCTCCGTCTCCGTGCCTCTCTCAATAATTTTCATCTTCGAGATGCGCGAGGGAAGTTGGCTATAAAAAATTAGTAAACAGATAAAAATGAAATCTCGCTTAATGAGAACATGTGCCTTATCTCGTTGTACAGTTTGCATTCGACCACGCCACCATCCGATACTTTTTTCTTACATGTTGTGAATTGAATGGGGATGGGAGCGATAAAAACTCACAAGTAGCCTGCATATTGAGTCGATCGGACAAAAATCTTTGAAAAATTTAATTTTAATCAAGATTCAGCTTCAATTTCCCCGAAGCGGGTATGAAATGCTGAAAAGGAGGGCCCGAAACTGCTTCCATCTGAAATTCCAGGTGTCTGTCCGTATCTCGGAGCATTCGGTATGAAAGCGGGCTCTCGGCAGGCGGCACGACGTCGAGTGACTACGCGGAGAAACAAAAGATTTAGCACCTTTATCTTTTACGAGAGCTGGCGCGTTCGAGCAGCGTCAGCGGCAGCTTTTAGTCGGAGCTGCTCCGCTGGGATTTCGAGGCGGCGGCACCTTTGCCATGCATCCCATAAACGGAGCTCGCCACGCTGCTAAGCAAATAGTCGCGCTGCAATTCTTTGTCCGGCGATCGCGATAAAGCCGAGAGTACCGAGCCGGCGCAGGCTAAATGGAAATTCCGCCGGAGCTTACTTTACGCCAGCTTTTCGCGTAATACACAGAAATTACGAAAATTCAATTTTCGATTCCCAATGCCGTCGGCCGCGCGAGTGCAGACCCGCAGCACGCGATTGTGTTACGCACAAAAGCGGTGCTTATCTTGCTCCAGGATCTGGCTGTGCGAGCGCCCCGACAGAGCACGCCCGTAATTGAATTTTTAACGGGTGCAGTTCGCCCTGCAAACGCATCGACATTCAGAAGTGCGTTAATGCATTTACTGACATTTTCGGCTCTCCTCCTGTCCGACTGCATCCGCGCGTCACAATGCATTTGGCCAAGCGATGTTCATAATTTTTGAAAAGTCGCGCTCGCCGATAATTCTAACGAAATTGCCGTCGCGCGGCGCGCCCTTTGCTCGCGAACGAGACGAGCGAGACTGGCGTTTGAGCCCGGACGGGCGCATCAGCGACGCGCAATTTCAAAATTGATCTTCGACTCGCGACGGCGAATGATCGCGTGAGAAACGCGCTCGTGTTTTTTCCGTCGTTTGGCCGCAATCAGCGATGCACGTCAGCGCCGTCAACGGGCTCCCACGGATCGTTTGTATTTATTCGAGCGCCGGTATTTCATTCGTCGGAAGATCGCTCGTAAAGCAAAACAATAAAAGGGAGAAAAATTCACGAGCGGCTGGACTCGCTCACTGTCTCTGCCGCGTACGCCCGAGTAATTATGGCCAAAACAGCGCTGCAGCGGCCGATGGCAGCTATTATTTTGGAGCGCTCGTTCAGAGCTCGCGCGCGCGCTGTAATCCTTGAGCTCGGCCGAGCTTTATTTCGAGTGTCGGTATTGTGTGTATCGCTATCGACAGATTAGATGAAAGGCTCGGCCGTCGGGGCGCACAATGGCGCGGCTCGTCTTTTTGTTCGCTCGCGCATTGGGCGGTTTTTCCTTTTTTTTCTGCCTCGCTGGCGGAAGCTTATCTCTCTCCGCGGTGGCGTTGCGGCGGCAGCCATAAATCAGACGAGACGCGAAACGCCTAATGCTCGCGCTAAGAGCAGCCGCGCGAGAGAAGTACATTTCCCAGCGTATCAAGGATCAATCAGCCTCGCGCGTTCGCGATCGCTCGGGACGAGCGGAGCTAGCATCGCTTGATTTATTACGAGCCCGCTTGGCGTTAATTTCCGTTAAAACTATCGCGAGATAATGCGCTTTGCGTCGAGGACGACGTCGACGAGTCTCGTTCTATTAATTAGCGGCGAAATGCGCGCGGCGCTCGCTCGTCGACGCGAAAGGCGCTCGTCTGGGTAATTAGCTTAGGCGCCGTACGAGTAAACCAGCCACGGGGATTAGTGCGTGCATTCATCCTGCAGCGGAGCAGCAGCTTCGCTTTGAGTATTTCAGTTGGCAGCCGATCGAGCCAAGGCCAGATCGCTCGTCGGATTCGCGCGTCTGTCGCCGGCGACCTTTGAATGTTCGCGCCACCATGTTGAATCTTTCACGTTTGATTCATGGACCGCATAGGCTATTCGTTACCAAGTTGGCTCTGTTTATCAAAGTCGCGCTATCAGACAAATTTCCCATTGCATCTTGCTTTATTCAGTCTCGAGATTTGTCTGCTCCCGTTTTCTTCAAAGGACTGCAGATCTTTGATAACAATACCTAGAACTAATGCAAGACAAGCAATTCCTAGATGGTCTTTCAGAAAATGAGCTCGCTTCTCTCGTCCTTCTTCGTAGTAATTAAAAATATTTTATCAATAATTTGTTATTCCCTTCTCCTCGAGAGAAAGTGCGCACTACGAGCTTCGTCACCTCTGAACTGTAGTCGTACCTTTGGCATCTGGCTGCTGAACTAAAAATAAGAAAAGAAAATGTGCGCGGACTTGCTTCTTGTGCAGCGACTCGGCACGGCGACGGCCCTCGAGGGATATCAGTTGCGCCTCGGCTCCTCCTAGTTTTTCTTGCCTAATTGCCCTTCCTACTTTCTCGCCCTTTCATTATGCTCCGTATACACAGAGACGCGAGCATTCATAAGTGCCTCTTCGTTCTCCCTTGCGCGCGCACTGAGACATTCTAATACGCACTCCTCGTCGTTCATCACTTCTAAGCTAATATTGTTCGAATTCGTGCTCACTTCTACATTTTAAATCGTGCTCCTTCTCACGTGCTGACACTTCCTACCAATTACCGTTGCCGGCATTTCAAAATATTTCTTCGAGTATAATTCCGTCAAAGCGGAGAAAATGAATAATTTGCAAGCGCGTTGCCGTCTTTTTGATATTCCAAATTCTCCACTTGGGCATTTTCCATTAGAGCCAGGGAAACGTTTTTGCACCCGTAGATTTGAAAATAAACGAAACTCAAAGCATCAACGAGTTGGGCAATCTGCTGACCATGATAAATGTTTAAGCGCCTGCTGGTAGTTTTGGTTTTGTCGGCGATCGTAGCACCTCTTTTCATCGCTCAGCTTTTGTCTGAATCTATTGTCAGGCAAGCTTTATGTAGCGTAATTCTTACTACGTCTGCGGCTTTCTCTTTTCGCTCACGGCTGCTATTCAGCGCGGTTAATGTGTGCTGCGCGCAAGTCTGCGCGCCGAGAGAGAGAGCAACACGATCGGGCAAATACTTGGTTTAAAGCGGCGTGGCCCGCTTCTGCTTGGCGATCGCGTTAATGCGAATTTCGAGAGCAAATGCCGGAGAACAAATTGAATCGTTTCCTCGCAATGTGTTGTTATTTTGCTCACTTGCGCGCGAGAAGACTCGGCCGCTATCGCAGGAGCGGGATTAAATATTCTCCAGTTGTACAAATAAAAGTCCAACCTGGCGCCTAAGTTCCCGGTTGAAGTTGCATATTCTCTTCGACGACTTCTACGGGTCGCTCCGCGCTGGAGGCAGAAACGCGTCGTGTGTTTTCCCGCTTCTTAATACATTTTAAGTTGGGGCGCAGTGCAGCTAGAAAAATCTTTCGCTCGCAGCCTCCTGCGCGCGAGCACAACTTTTCACTAGGCTTTTCACTTTAAAGCGCAAAGTCTAAAGGTATGTACCGCCGGCCTATAGAGCTCCGGCTATTCAGCTTTACCTTGAAAACGCCAGGCGATCGCCGAACTTTTGTAAATCTTTATGTAAAAGTCGCGGGGTGGCGCAGACGTGCAGACTGCAGATTGCCCTTCCTACGTTCTTTCGGCAGCACGGCAAGACGATGTCTATAAATAGTGGCTAGTTTTGTCGGCTATTGTTATTCGAGCCCGCGGGCAGATGAAAAATTCATCGGCTGGTGCACTGCGCTGGCGCTTTCGGAGATGTGCATTAAAAGTCCCAGACAAACGACGGGTAATAAATCAGTCGCTGCTCGCGAGCCGCTGCGCGTAGCGGGCTCGCAGACGTAAGAACGTAAGCGCATTAGCCGGATGGGCTCGGAGCTCGTAGATAGAGTCGATAGACGCATCTCCGACAAAAATTGAAAACGGGCCGCCTTTTTTTCCTATTTTTCTGAAAGCAAGCCGTGTTGGCTGCCGAAGTGCCGTGATATCCTGCTGCAAATGCGCATCCCGTACATGGAGCGCGATTCATCATGCGTACGCCGCGCTCGTGTACGCTCGCCGGAGGGGAGGCATAGTTTAGTCCCCCACCGCCGAACGGGGGCGCAGACTGGGAAAAGCTGGCTTGCGTAAACGGTTCTTTGAGAACCGCAGGAACGAAGACGACGCGTGTCTAGGGCGAGTAAACGCTGTAAAAACTTTTTGCACTTAGCGAGCTCTGAGCTTTGGCATTCGAGCGGGGCGCTCGCTCGCTCGCTCGCTTGTCCTTGAGCGGAAGCGAGAAGCTCTCTAATTTTTTCCACGCCTGCGGCTTACGAAAAAATTCCACTCAGACCGCATCTCGCCGGCGGATAAGTGGGCAGCGACTAACAATGCGTTGCTGTGCTCCTGCCGCGTCCTCCTCGTCCCAGTGCATGCATTTTCAATGGGCTCATGTCGCGCGCAAGCCCCACCTAGAGAGAAGCGGCTCTCGCTGAGACAAAGCCCACTCGTCTCAACCCGGATCTGCGGGTGTTTTTTCTTTTTTCTTTCCTTGTCACGGAGCATTTTCTCGTATGGTCTCTGTCTCTCTATCTGTCGACCTCGTTCGAAATTAATTTTATGTTGTGTTTCGCATGGTAGCTGTTTTGTCGACGAAAGCTCCTGAAATATTCGACGCTTGCGAAAGACTTTCGTCAATTACCCGTTTGATAATACGTGACCTGATTTCGAACGATAATGGAATGCGCCTTTTGCACTTTTCACATTGTAATATTTCACTCGTGGAGCGAAACACTTTCAAAAAAAACGGAAATGCATTCATTTTTCTTTATTCGAAAGTTTGTTTGCATTTTACAATTGTAGATATCCGAACCAAAATAAATATTTTTGTTTATCTATCAAAATAAATCACGGGAAATAGATGGATGGAGAGAGAGGGAGGAATATAGGAACTTGAGGGACTAAGATATATTTTCGATATTTATTTAATCATTGTAGATAACATTCTGCATCGCTAAAAAGTTAAAATAATATTTCCGCGCAATGGGAAGCGATTCGCAGGCTATTTCTATGAATGGAAAGACTGCTCGGTGAGTAAAAGACCTTTTCTGTTGCAGGTGCCATCGTCCAAGAGACAGCCTGTTCTCATGGAGCTCGGGCTTCGACAACTTCACGGGATTCGTCAACTGGGGTTTCCTGCTCCTCGGCATTGGCGGCATTCGTCTTTTATTGGAGAACTTTATAAAGTAAGTTTCCACTTCTCTCTCACGGCGCTACACGATTAACCCCGGCAAATCGCCTCGTTACGAAACCATTCGCACGCTGATTCCGCGCCGGCTAAATTAGCCATGAATGAGAAAATGTTCGATTGTCTCGGGGAGATCTGGACGGAAGCCAACCGCGGGTACAGTCTTCTAACGAGGCTACCGTCATTTTTCAAGCGCGAGAAGCAAGCGACGGACAAGCTTTTTTGATGGATGCACGGCTGGTGTGGGCTAACTCAGCGGAATTCGCGCGGCGGCCAGGCGATAGCTTCGATTCCGGTGCGCGGGGGCTTTATGCGCCGCGATGCGTGTAATCGATTCGCCTATAGAAATTAGTTTGAAAATACAGAGATTACACGATAGCAGGCCGGCAACACAAACAGCAAGTTTTAAGCCGGTTTCATCCCCGTAATTACGTAGTTTAGGCCAAAAACTACTTCAATGTAAATTTGAGCCCAGTGGGATGTTGCAAACTCGTGCGGGATCCGTGCAAAGTTTTCTGGAGAAGAGTTGGCGCGACGACGACGACGACGCCCGTGCGCGCGCATCGGCCTGTGCGCGCGCGGAAACGCGAAGAAATCAATCCTGATGGAAAATCGAGAATCGATTTGTTTATGCTTGCCCAGATTGACATCTTGGTGTTCGGCGCTCAGGCGAGTTATACCTGGGAATTTCACATGCGAGATTGGAAACCCATCAAACTTTATCTCGGATCTATCGCCCGTATTGAAAGTGCTCGAGCTATACTTCATAGGAGGCGCGGCCTACACGGCGCGGCAGCTAGCTACTATTCATGCATTGCTTCGCTGCCAAGAAACATAGCTGCCACCGCCGGCGGGCTCTTGCTGCGCGTGGGCGCTCTCGAAAAAACAATCGGCCACCCCGTCACATAAGTTTCACCCCATTACCACAGACAGATCTGCTCATTTGGCCGTGTGCTCGCGAATAGCTGCGAGCTCACGGCTATCAAGGTGTCGCCGCTCTGCAGGGGCCATGAATAATTTTAACGAGATTTTTATCGCCCTCGACTACCCAGCAACTCCGCGCGCCGAGAGTGCAACAAAAATTTATAACGCTCGTTAAGGCTCACGAGAGCCCGAAGAGAGAGAGAGAGAGAGAGAGAGAGAGAGAGAGAGAGAGAGAGAGAGAGAGAGAGAGAGAGAGAGAGAGAGAGAGAGAGATAGAGAGAAGTTTCGCCAAGAGAGTGCAGGCGGAGGGAAGCAGAGGAAGTTTCGCCCTTAATTGCTCGGCTCCTTAGCAGCCTGCGCGCCAAAGTTGCGCGGCCGCGCCATGCCACCGGCCGTTGAGCAATTTCACGCGTGATCATCGCTATACCGAGTGTTAATTGTTTTCGACACTACGCGAGACGTGCGCCGAAGATTTATTTATCGGTGCCAGCGATGATCTACGGCACTGTCCACTTTCGCTTGATTGAAACTCCAATTTTTGCGGTCTTTGTTTTGACGTGCTGAAAAACGCTTCCTCGTTTCGGCGTATCTACGGTTCTCGCTTTCACGGCTCGATTAGGCAATTCAAGTCTGTTCAAATTTTCAATGATTAATTATGGATTAAGAAAAACACTCATTACCATTTGTTTGCATAGATAACGGGCGGAACGCAACGGAAAATACATCGCAAGTTTAGAAATCAGCGCGGATGTGGGCGAAGGTTAGAGAGAGAAAGAGATAGAGAAAGGAAAAAAGGAAATCAGCCACATCATGCAAAGTTCAATCAGGGAAAAGAAGTGTCCGATAAGTCCGCGCGATCCCAGCGGAACGGTGGCGGCATCCCTGTCATCGATAAAAGTTCAAAGTGAGCGCTATAGGAAAGTACAGCGGCAGAAAAGGAAGGAACGGAACGTCGAAGTTTGATCGCTCTGCAAAAGTTCGATGCTCAAGTTCCGCGATGTAGTCATAATTTATACATTCAACTGAACTATCGCTTTACAAAGTCTTAAGAGCAGCCTCGCTCGGGCGTTCGCTCACGGAATAACAGTTAACGGATTAGTGTGCTGCGCCCGCGCGCGTGAAAAATGAACTCGAGTGCAAGAGTCCATTCTCTCTCTCTCTCTCTCTCTCTTCTACCCCTCTCTCTTACTTCGATACTTTAACAAACTAACAGCCATAAGTCGCTGAAAGCGAGCCGATATGCTGAGCTCGTTTGCGAGTTCATGCCAGCGAAAGATCAATCCTTTAGGGAGCTTACAACTTTCGCGTTGCGGCTATAATCGACTTTTATTTATTTATTTGATCTGAGAGAGCACAGAGATTCACGGCAATGAAACGACTGTGTAGCACTCTATTGGCCAATGTTTTCTTTCAGATTGTCATTTCGCTTAATAATACAACATACGAAAGATTTTGAATAATGTCGAGGTGTTATAATAGAGTCAATCTTGAAACTGTGCATGTTCGGGAAAGTTTCATAACTGTCATAATAGAGAATGAGAATATTTTATTATCTCAATTCAATTTTATGCCGAAACTCTGGTTCGCTCAATCTCAGCTATCGCTGCCATTACTTTCACGAATAAGTAAGATCGATAAACCATATTAAAAAAAAATCGTATATCTTAATTAAATTTATCGTTGATATCTGATTTTTTAAACCGACACGAAACTTGATTGGTGGCACGAAACAGCGATTTTCAAAGTATAACCAGAATCGTGATAAAAAAGAAACTAATTATATGTATCAGAAGGAGATTGTCTACACGTGTAAATCAAATAGTTGCAAATTTATCCTATTAGTATGCATTGGGTAGTTGTGTAAGAGGTGTATATATAAACGAGATTGATCTGATTGAGTTGTAGTACAGAGCCTTGATTAAAAGGTTCTTTTTAATAAAGCCTCATAAAAACTATTACGAACTTTGTTCAACGAAGCTTTTTTAATATTTTCTGTGCTTTAATTGAACGATTGAGTTCAATCTTGTGTATACTCATATAACGCGTGTAAATCAATTATATCCGGCTGAGCATATTTTATCGGCTGGCTGAATCCATTTGGAGCTGACTCTTGTCGTAACAGTAACCTATTTCTTTATCGGGGTGATGGTGGAAAAAGGCGCTGACCGAGCTATTCATAACTAAAAAGGGAGAGTCGGGCTCCAGGAAAAGTATCGAAAAATTATTAATTGGCGTCGTTGGCAATCGAGTGGATAACATTTCTTTCATGCAAAATTCACAATTTTACGTTTCCGGTTCCATTACGCCTCCATTCATATTTCAACGACGGCCAGTTTACTATTTACTCGGGACGAAGAACAAAGGCTTTTCTTGCACGATCTCGCTCCTCCTCGCAGGGCTAGCGGATGTTAACGGCCGCAGGGGCAGGACGTGTAACTTTTCCCGGCCCTCTTTCGGCTCGCTGCTGCGCTCTCCCTTCGCTTTTCGTTTTTCTTCCCCTACGCTCGCTCTTCCCTCGCCAATTCTCATGCTTCTGCCTTCTCTCTGTCTTTGCTCGCAGGTATGGCATCCGAGTGGACCCGAGGCAGTGGTTATTCTTTCTCGTCGGCAAGAACGACGGCAACCAGGAGCACCCCTCGATCCTACTGATTTGCTGTAAGTTCTAGATCTTCTTTAAGTTATTAATGCTTCAAAACCACGCCTCCGTACTATATGCCCGCCTTTACGAACTTACGTTTTTTTATAACCTCGGTGTTTTCGTACGCGGATTTTTTTTACAATGTTTGCCTTGTCAAAGACAAGGCAAACATTGTATTTCATTTGCCAACCTCAGGCTTACAAATGTTAAACGCTGATATTTAGTTTTCATCATTGACGGCTCATAGAAAGAAAAGTTTACCGTTTGATATCGCTCGCCAAATAATGTTTCGAATACAACGAACGAAATGGAATGCTTTAGCTTCTTTATTGACATCACAACGATTGATCGCTCGTCGGCACTTTACAGTTGCCGGCGCTTTATATTAAGTAAACGCGCGAAAATGAGAAACGGCTCAGTTCCATTCCGTGTTTCAGAGTAGGAAATTGCAGCGAAGATGCGCTTACTTACGTTTTGAAAAATCACCGGGAGAGCTTTCAACAGCTGCAAACAAAGTAGCTGGATCGCGGCTCGGTGCCGCTGCTTCTCCGCCGGGACGAAAAATCGCGTGTTTAAATATTCTCTCTCTGCGAGAGAGTTGAGCTCACACGAGGAAGATGGCTGATAGCCGTTGAAAAGGCAATTTTTCGTAGCTTAATTGCCGTCAAATTTTTTTTTTTTTTTGACAACCGGAGCACAAAGCGCAGCACTTAGGGTCGGCAAAGTCACCCAGCGCGCATGGAGCAGAGTAAGTGCCGGACTTTGCGGAGTGGTCGCGGAATAAGAATGTGTCCGGAATGCTCCGGATTTCTCTCCCACGGGTTACCGGTGGGCGAGGATGCAGCTGAATACATTTTCTCGCGGGCCCGCACGCCCTCAAAATGTGAGCGCGCAACCGAGAAAGTAACCTCAGAAGTTCTTCCGACGCATTAATCTTCGCACGTGCAATACGGCAAAACATCTGACGATGACGCTCTACCGATTTTATTCGTCTGCTCTCGTAACTGCAACCAATGTGTATCGCGCTATTTATCGCTATGCTCGTGTATTTCCGAGAGAACAAGTCTATATTACAACAGCTGTCACGCGGCTTTTCCGTATGAATCTTGTAGGAGCAGCGCGGGCCAATTTCCGTGTGGCATTAAATATGTATCAATTTTCGCTTGTAGTTAGATCGATCTACTCTCGGGGGCGTGTAGCCATCGGTATCGATTGTTCCTTTCGGCGAAAAGGAAACGGGGCTGAATAGAAAAACGGAGAGCGAGAGAGAGAGAGAGAGAGAGAGAGAGAGAGAGAGAGAGAGAGAGAGAGAGAGAGAGAGAGCTGTGATTGAAAATCGAAACTCGATTAAGACGAATCCTAGCTTTCATGGAGCTTTTGAAAAAACTTAAATGAGTACTCGTCTCTCTCTCTCTCTCTTGGACGTAAGTGGATGTCAAGTACAATCTACGGCTTGAAAGAGTTGACGGGCGCACGACGTCTATAATTTACAACCAATCCTGACGCCAGTTAGGAAAAGTTCTTTTCTGCGATCGAATTGAAAAATTTAAAATACGAGTCTGCGGAGTAGGAAAAAACCTCAACTGAGAACGAGTGAGAGAGGGAGAGAGAGAATCGATCGTTTTATCCGTTGCAATGCAAAGGATGTCGCCCTCGTACTGTTCTCGAAAAGTCGAACATGCATTTCTCTTGAAATTAAAAAAAAAACACCTAGCTGATACGTGAAAGAGCAGACATTAAAATTTCAAAGCTTCTCGCGGAGTCGCTGAAGTGCGAGTAGAAAAGAACATAGTGCGGAAATGAAAAGGCGGGAGAAAGCTCGGTTTTTTCGCAGATATACTAGTCGCGCGAGCATCGGGATTTATCATGGGCGCTTCATGAAAATCGAAATGCACCTTCGAAACTAAATCCTCTTCTTGTCACTCTTTCCCCTTCTTTTATTCCGACTGCGAGTGCACGTCGCCGAGAGATAAAAACCGGCTTGATTCCGGCCCATTCTTCTGCCGATTTTTGTCGAATCTCGCGCGCGCCACACTCGCGAAATATACAAACTGGAGCGAGCTAGAAAGAAAGCAAGAACAACTTGAACAGCGATAGGCAAGGGGAGGGGGAGGAGCTGGTAGAGGAGTAGCTCGTAAACAATGCCCCCAGCAAAAAAACTCGCTCCCCGCGGCAGCAGCACAATATTCTCGCGCTCATTTCGTAATATCACGGCAACAAAAGGGGGAAGAAAACAGCCACGCGAGCAACAAAACTCGAAGCGACCAACTAAGGAGCTGCATTATTTACGCATATAAGGCTTGCTTCTATTGCTGCCGCTGCCGCCCGCTGCTAATAGTCCTCTCTGTCTCTCTCTCTCAGCTTCCTTTTTCTTCTCATATTTCCGCATCTTTCATGCGGCTGCAGCTTTTTTCTACTTCTGATATGAGAACGGAGCGCGTGCGCGAGTTTGTTTTTCGGGCTTGAGCCGTGCCTCGCTAAGGGATGATCATTCATTCGCAGAGGCGAAGATGATATTGGTGGGATCGAGGCCAATTTATTATGTCCGCAGTCGAGGCGTTGCTTCGTTAGCCTCGGCGACCAGTCGATCGCCCGAACTCTTGCCAATTTCGCGACTTCTGCCGTTGCGACTGAGCACATTAGGGAACTGCTTCTTAAGTTATTAAACCGACGCCTGGAATACGAGATTGATCAAGTGGGTGCTGCCGCTTTGACGAGCCACACTCGCTCTTCTCCAAATTACACCGCAACTTTTACTTCTACTGCACAAATAACTCAGCTTTCGACGATGAAAACTGCAAAATGTAACATTGACGCTCGCTCCAATTTACGAAAGATCATTTGTTCGAGCGTAAATAACACAATTGCAGTTTCAATTTTAAAGACCGCAGATGTTCATCATTCGTGAAACGTTGAATAAGCAAAAACTCTCTTCTTCGAACGATGCGTAGGTTTCGGAGCAAACTATTAACTACTAGATAAAAGCTCCGTCAATTTTGCAGCAGATCAGGCCGGCGGCAAACAAGAAAACCCAGTCGAAGACTGCGGCTCTGCACTGCATTTTTCAAACGGAGTGGGCAAAAAGCGGAAAAAAAGAGAGAGAGAGGTGAAAATGGGGACAGCAAAGAAATTGAATAAAAAATAAAGCCAGGAATAGAGGTGTAATAAAAGGGAGCTCGAGAAGCGATGCGCGCACACGCGCGTAAGCGCAACAGAAGCAACAAGAGCGCGAGTATTTCGGGCGGCCGCGCGTTAATTTCGCACTTTACGACGGGAGCTGTAGGGGCGTTTACGCTGTTCGCGCGCGTCCTGGCACCCCTCGACTTTTTAGCGTTTTGTTCGTGGGCGGAATTCACGAGTAAGAGAGAGAGAGAGAGATGCGCGACTATTGGCCGTCAAGCCAGCGAGGAAACAAAAGTTTGGCCCGCACCAACTTAAGTCGGATCTTTTAACGAGTTAAGAGTTAAAGACGCTCCGGTGATGGCTACGTACGCTGTACCCTCTCGTTAAGAGCGAAATAATGCGGCGCCCACTGCGCTGACCGGTGACTTTGTTTCGAGTTTCGAGCCTTGCGGTTTGCTTCGGCCGTTGGGTGGCCCTCGTCAAGTTTGCTCGCGGACGAAACTCTTCTATTTCGTGAGCTTGTTCTTGCTTTACGAGTTCTTTGCCCACACACAAACGGCCGATACTGATATCGTTCGGTAGTAAGCGATTCTCACAAAATTAACGTTAATCTGCTCAGATATTTCATAATTGATGGTAATTTTGAAAAAGTATTCAGTGTGTTTGAAAATGAATAAATTATACCCGGCACAAGAACGCACACATATGTCCACGCACATTATTAATTCATTCGCAAGCGCATTGTCGTGATGGAACCTCACTAATTCCGGTTAATTATAGTCGAAATTAATCATCGTATAATCATCGAATTTTACTAGAAATCGCAATGGCACAGACTAATTCTGTATAGTTAGTTAACACCGTTTAGTAATTGAGAATAGGACTCGTAATATAAGCCTATTCTCGTCTAAATCTTCAATTAACATCAGAGAACACATATTTTTCAATACAAAATTTGTCGTGGATAACCCTATAGTGTCGTTGTTTTTTCATCGAGCGTAACGATGATACATCGTGAAAATCAGCGGCAGATTAAATAATTCATTCGGTCTTGGAGTCGAAACGATTATTAAGTAAAAGCGAGACTATGCTGCGCGTGAAACATCGTCGCGATAATTTAGCGCCTAGAATTTCTAATTTCCTTAATTACCAAAGTTGAAAAGCACGCTCCGCCCCCTCCCCCTGCTTCAGCTCACTCGCTGGCGCTCCCCCCCTCCCTCTCTCTCTCTCTCTCAATTCCTGTAATGCATTTGGAAATGTATATGCGCCTAGGGAGGGAAGCAGTTGTTTCGCGCACGAGCGTATCGCGAATGAATTACACTCGGCAGGCGAAATAATCAAATTTAAAGCAAGCGCTCCGCGCAAAATCATCCGCTTCGCGATGCACGAGCTGATCCTAATTCGGCGAGTATGCAAAATTAGTTGCACAATGACATTTGGCCCCTCTGTCTTCTGCCGCTTCCCCACACTTTAGCCCGAACTACACTGCAACTATTTCCAGCTATAACTCTTACGCGTAACCTGCAAAAAAATTCTTAATTTCCGTATTATGGCTGAATGTGGACTCGCTACTGCTGCTGCTACAGCTTGTACGTGCGCTGAAATGCAACAGCTTTTTCACGCAATAAATCTTTGCTGGAACATTTTACTAAGTTTACGTTAAATTTCGTCTTTTAGAAGAGCTCTTTTGCTCCCAGCTTGTGGCTTTTGCACAATATTTTATTGTTAGTCTCGCGTCGTATTATTCGTCCCTTATTCTGTTTATTCGAAAGTCGAAGTATTAATTTTTCGTCTAATAATAATATTAAAACTCTTACAGCAACTTACTCTCTTTTCAAGTAACTTATTAAAAGAGAGATTAAGTACGCAATCTCTTGTAAGAACCCGAGGAGGTTTTTTAATTAGTGTTCTTAATCAACCGTAATAAGCAACATAAAATTACGAGCCTAAAGTTTTTATTCTGCACAAAGAACTATTTTTAGCTTATTACAATAATGCAGTAAGGTAAAAGCTCCCGGCAACAACTTTGCAACCGAGCCAAGATCTTTTTCATTACACTGCGTGTTTTTCAAGAGTTTTTTCAAGTAATAACTTGATCAGAATTATAGCCGCTAGCAGTACTGCAAAATAAATACTTTTTCAACACAATAAATACTCATCGCACGTATACTTTTGATCGCCAGTCCTCGCGAAATTCCAGTTGGCCGCGCGTATGCTTTAAAGATTCGCAGCGCGCTTTTAAGTTGATACTCAACAGCAATTTTTTTGTTCCCGGCAAATCGAGCTTTTCATGACGCGTTCGTTTCTATTAGCCCGCCTTCAGCCTCTTTTTCTTTTATGCCCAGACCGAACTCCGCACGTTTTTATTTTCTTTGACGATTTCTCTCTCTCTCTCTCTCTCTCTCTCTCTTTCTCTCTCGCTGTCTCCTTTGTGTCGGTACTCGTGAAATGAAATCGGTGAGAGCACTCAGCGTTCGGCAGCTTTTTTTTAGTAAGGCTTATTGTTAAAGAAACGAGCCATGTTTTAGTAGATATGTAGCGCTTGCCTTCCTTTTTTTCATTCAATTTGATCATCCTGTTGATTTGATAGCTGGAAAGTGCTGTTTCGTGAAACACGTTAAAGTTGTCAATGGCGAAAGCATTTTCACCGAAAAAGCTTATGCTTTCCAAGTTGGAGAATTTCTGATAACAAATATATACATATATAGTATTTTTATCAGAGTAGGATTCGTTAAATTACAAGCTTGACAGCATTGTATCCGATGACATTTCTCGCTCATTTCAATCGTTCAGGTGGAATGATAAGTATCAGTAGTCCGACAGCAATTAATGAAGCAATATTCTACGCACTGTTTTATCGCTTGCAGAAATTTTCGCGCGATTCAATTTCAATTATGCAATGAAAAGAATGGCTTTTTCTTATGTCGCAGGACGCAAATAACAGCCCTGCGCCGAGTGATACTTCCGAAGCAACGCGTAATTGTTAATTGGATGATTCTTGCGAGAGAGCGAGAGGGTAAGAGGAAAAAGTGGGTTGCGTGTCGGGACAAAAGCAGCCTCGGCTTGTTCTTTTTTTCCTCGCTGGCTGCGGCTCCGTTGTCCTAGCGCAAAGTAGCTGAACAGTCCTTCAAAGCTGCAAATCCCGAGGCACTTTGCGTGCCTTTTTTTTTCGTCTCATCGCTCTCCCCTCCCGTAGAGTGGCCATATCTATGCGATGCGACGCCGACTGGCAAGTGCTGGAGCGACGCCACAAGCTCTCTTTGTCGATTCAATTAACGCGCTACTGCCGCACAGCTCTATTGGCATTGTAATGAATAGCGCGGAGGCGTATGAATTTCAATTGGGATCGGTCCCTGCCAACGCGATGCCAGCCGATTCTCAGGTGGATTACACGGTAAATATCGCCGAGCAGATGTGTATCTCACGGATAAATTTGGTTACAACGGAAATATCGTATACGGAGAAACGCCAGCATAACGTTATCTACCTAATGTTAGTAGTAAAAGCCGATTTTGGTCGGACGTCCCTCAAAATCAGCAGTGTCAGCCCATTCGAATACGAAATCCATTTAAAGCGCAGTGGCACGCTTAGCTTGGAACATTATTGAATTATGTAAACGTTTATTTTCAGATTCCACTGTGCCGATAAGCTTGTGCCTGCTGATCGAGAAAGGCCTGGCGATGGTAAGCAGCGTATTCACTAAAAAGATATTTTTCGTCGCCGATGAGCCTCGTACGCTGTCGATCATGTCAGAGATATCTCCAGTGGACAGTGACATGCACACATCTCGACGCGTGCCAAGAAAAATCACGTATCGAGCCTCCGATGCGTAATCGATCATCGAGAAAAGCGATACCTACCGCCTGACCTCTTTTGGCCGAATATGAAGGATGTATCAGCTTGGTTGTGCGCGAGCGCGAGAGAGGAATGGAGCATTGACACGTGAATTAACGGGGTACTCACCGCCGTGCAAATTCTATGTGGTTCGCACCGCAAGCAGTTGACTGCGCGTGCGTGTGTGCATCTGCACTCGGGCAGATGCACACACGCACGGCGATGCACCTCGGCCGAACGCATATAAATACGAGCGACTCTCCGTCGGCGATCGATTGGCGCGACCACTCTCTCTCTCTTGCGCGCGCGCGACAAATGGAAATCCGTCTTCCTTGAAGCGACTAGACTCTCGCCGTTAGCTTCGCGCTCTTGCGCTGTCTCTCTGCCGACAATAAAACTGAATTGCCAGCAGCGCTTTTACGAGCGCCAACTTCCGAAGTGCATGCGATCTCGCTATCGCGTCCGCGCGCCCACGCCCGCGTCGGCAATTAATGTCGCGAGCCGGCTCGACCCAAGTGTGCCTCGTTTAGCCTTGTTGCTCTGCCAATTTCAGCCAGACAGTTTGCGTTTCGATTATTAATTTTAATGGGCCCTAAAATACTCTCTCTCTCTCTTTCTCTCGTTCTCGCTCCGCCTTGCCATGCCGGCAGATATATATATATATCCGTCGACCCAAATCGAGTTTAGATATAATTAATTAACTTTCATTATCGCAGCGAGGAAATTGACGAAATTTCTGGAAATTCGATACTCGTTGTAGTTTCATCTCGGCGCTGGCGATTAATCTTGTGCTAGAGGAAAAATAAGCTGCCACGTTCAAAGCTTGCTTCAATATGATTGCCAAATATAGTCGGCGATCATTCAACTCGATCAATGCCGCGGCACATTCTCTCTAAGGACGATCTCGAGCCTGCCACGTCGAATGTTATTTCGTTAGACCGCGAAACAAGGTCGAGTCAAAGTATCCGTAGGTATATTTCCGGTTGGCCGGTTGGTAAAGAGGCCTGCGGAGAAGGAGTTAGCAGGGACGCCGAGCCTTCCGTAGAGTGTCATCGGGGCCGCGAGCAAGTAAGAGATCTCCAGGTTGAAGTGATTGGTTCGAGCAGGCGAGGCTGCCTGTCTGCCGCTGAAAGCCGAAAGCTCAGTCGCGCGAGAGTTGCGTGCCGCGCACGGAAGAATGTTCGGAATTGTTTGGTTTCCATTGTGCGCGCGGGATTGCCGGGCTGCCTTGAGCCGCGTCGAAAGCTGCCGAGCGCTCATTTAATTGAAGAAAGTTGCCGATGACCGACTTCCCACTCGGGTGCTCTTCTGTTGCAGGACCTGATAGCTCACGGACCGGGCATGGTATTCCACGTAGTTAACCTGATAGTGATGGTGCTCATGCCGATGGTGGTAATCCATGTGAAGGAGTCGGGATTCAGCTTGGGTAAGTATAATTCTTGCGTGAAAGCTTCGCGTTTGAGCAGATACATATGAGCGTTTTCCGTGTGCAGTAGCAGAGCTGCTCTCCGGTCCGAAAGTGCACTCCATTCTTTTATAATTCCTTTCGTGCGGTGAGCGCTCGAGGCGAGCCATAGCCGTTCGTCAAAACAAACATTGACAGTAGTAGTATAGCAATGTATGTTCCAGCACACCTGCGGGGGGTCTCCGGTGTGCTGGAACATACGTATGTTCCAGCACACCTGCGGGGGGTCCGTAACCCTTTGACCCCACCGGGCTTAACCCTTTGGACCCCCTGGCTATGTTAATAATAATTATTATTGTTAACAATTATTATTAACAATATTCGTGGGGGGTCCCTTGGTTTAACCCTTTGATTCCCTGGCCTCTATCCCTTCTATGTTAATTATTATTATTATTATTAATGTTAATAATTATTTATAATTTTTGAGGAAGGTTACTAGGGCTCCTAGTCCCTAGGGACCCTATACCTAGAGCTTTTAGTCTAATTAAATTTAAATGTTTTTTTTTTTTTTTTAAAAAGTTATAAATATATATTATTGACAATTTACATGCTACATTGAGAATGAAACGAATAGAAAATAGCGAAGATTTTTTGAAAAAAATGAAGAGACAGACCGGAGAATCGAACCGGAGTCCTCTGGGTTGGCAGGCTAGCGTTCTACCACTAGAGCCAATGCCACATGTACCTTAGAGGATGCATATTGTGTATATTAGCTACACACGCATACATTTGGTATAGGGCCCGAGCGTGCGGAGGAGGAGGAGGGGAGCGCATGCTGTCTATAGTTCTGGCCTGATGGGGGTGCGCTACTATAGCAGTTTTAAATGTATGCTCTCTCTCTCTCTAGCTCTGACTCAGCGTGGTCCACAGTGCGAGGAGGAGGGGAGCGCATGATCAGCTATGCTTATTAACTACCCTATTATCTTAAGTTAATTATGTCTATCATAAATGTAGATCATAGTTGGTTTGAGGGTGATCAAGCTTCTCTACTACTTTCAGAAAGAGAGAGCATCTATGCTTACTACGTTCCCTCTTATCTTATGTTACCTATGACTATCGCAAATGTAGATCATAGACGGTTTAAGGATGGTCAAGCAAAACTCATAGCGCGGACGCGTGACCTACGTTTAATGTGTTTTTTGCGGATGACCATAAAGTCAGCGGGACGTCAAGATTTATAGTTTTTAGAAAGTGACAAACTTTCTAGCTTACATGGGGTGGGAAAGGGTACACTAAACGTCCTATCTCACTCAAAGAATGTCTACGTTTGTGTGTAGCTTACATATATTGAAGAAAATTCGTACCTGATAATAGTGTGAGTGTTCGGTAGGATTTTCGTTGGTCAGTCTTAAAGGAAACTTCGAGCGGTTCACAGTGTAGTGCTAATTGTTTATTATTATTTAAACATTAGTAAGTTTTATATTTTTTTAAAGTTAATTAATAAAAATAAAACAACAACAACAATGGAAAGTATCACCAAAGCGTGTGAGTTTTTAGAAACTGTAAGTATAATTTTAAATAATTTAAAAATAATTAAAATAACTTTTATAATTTTTTAATAATATTATTATTCAATTTCAGCTTACCACTTCAGATTACCAGCTTCCGACCATGCAGAATGTCGGAAAAGAGCCGTTATATCGGCTCTTAATTTTATTATTAATTACCGTAAGTATTTTTTCTCATATATTTATTTATTTATTTATTTATTATCATTTATTTTCAGTTGCAGCGATTTGTGGAGGAGAACAGTCCTCAAGCACTGCAAATTCAACAAATAAAGGCGATTGTCCAACAAGTATGTATTATTATAATATTATATCAATTTATATTTTTTATTAATATTTAATTGTCTTTTCTCTTTTTCAGTGGATCAAGGAATCTATAGCGGCCAGAATGATGGCGCATCAAGTCGCCTATCAAATTGACAAAATTGTCAATGATCGCGTCAACGCCAAACTAGAACAACATAAGCGTGCGGACGCTATGCGGAGGCAGCAAGAATCCGCTCGATTGGAGCGGAAACGGAAAGCCGCCTTAGCTAAAGCGCAGCAAGACGAACTTGCTGCGAAAGTTAAGCGACGGCTTTCCAGCATTGCTGCACCATCAACAACAGCCATGGTGAATGAAGGTAATGGATCATCTTCGAGGCTGTCAACGACATCTACATCGATGACATTATCATCGTCATCATCAGGAACGTCGAGGACAACATCACCAGCGACGTCAACAGCAACGTCGAGGAGAACATCACCAGCGACGTCAACAACAACCTCTTCGACAGCAACATCCGCAGGCTGTCAAAGAGGAGATAATACTCAAATTGATAAACCACTCGATTTGACCGCTAATGTAAGTAATTAAGTTATACAATGAATTAATAAATTTAAAATTAAAAATAATAATTAAAAAATTTGTTTACAGAAAAAAATTCCGGTGGTAAAAAACGTTGAGTGTGTTCGACGTAAAGTTATTTTGATTCCTGCACAACCAACCATCAGGAAGCCGACTCGCCCCTCTAAGGTCGTCGGGTCCAAAAAAATTAAATAGTAATATTAAAAAGAAAAAAATTGTATTTTTATAAAAAATAATGTATTTTATAAAAAAAAATAATAAATTAAACTAAAATAAAAAATTAATAATGTTTTAATTTACTTAGGATCTACCAGTGCCCCCACCCCCATTCACCTATTCCATCCACCTACCTACTCTCACCCACTCACCCACCAATATTCATATACATAGGTTGGTAAGGTAGGATGCTGTAGAAGTTGGTAGGGTATTTAGTAAGCTGTATGATGGTCTCTCTCCTTCTATAGTAGGGAGCATAGTAAGCTTATGCTGGCTAAGTTTGGGCCCTCGGAGAGGGGGTAGCGTCTCTAGCTTGCTAGGTGCGTACGCCGTTTAGTGTGGATGCTATTCTCTTTCTCTCTCTCTCTCTAGGATTATAGGTAGTTTGTATTAAATTCTAACAATATATAGTGTATATGTATATAATTTTATTTTTTTTATTGAAAAGCATTGTGTACATTGATTACATAATGTCTTGTTAATTTCAAACTAATTTTTTAACATCACCACTAATCGGGTTATATTGTACAATACGATCGTGTAATATTAAGCAGTAGGCTGCAGTATCTTCAGGAAAATCAGTCCGAGTTTCAAATTCTAGGCGAACATCGACTGGAGCGCTTTTTAATGTTTCATTTTGTTTGGAGCAGTCTATAACTATTAACGGCACTTTATTAATGAAATCCTTTTTATTGAGTAACGGCTCGTTTTCTTTACCATAATAAGCGTTTTGAAAATTAGTATACATATCGTAGAGAACAGCAAACTGATTTTGATTGATATTTAAATTGAGATTTCCATACGGATAGCATTGTGAATTGAGGAATAGCTTCACATTACTAATATTACAATGATCAAAATTACTAGAATTAACACTTGCTGAACTTTTACGTTTAGTTTGAAAAGCTAAAATAACAAAGCGAGGCTTTTCCAATTGATTGGAAGTCTTAACACTCCAAACATGCTTTGATGTACGAGGTAATTTTGGATACTCATACATTTCCCAAGTACGATAACTCATAGTAATTGCACGATCTCGTCCAATCTGATTGAGTAATTTGATTTTTTCTTTGTCTGCAACCATCACATATGGCATCAACCATTCAACCTTAGTTAAAGTAATTTTTGTTTTTTCTGAAGCAGCAGGATTCCCTATTGGAGCAGACAAAATAGCATTTAAATCATCTCTTGATCTTGTGAGAATAAGTTCATGCTTGACATTGACTACAATTTTCCGATAATCTTCAGCAAAGCCCAGTAACATACTGAGAGGGATAGTCACATCAAAAAAACCTTGAGCGTTACATATTAAAACTTCGTTGTTATCACCATTCCATCCAGCATTTTCAGCGATAGAGCTTTGACATGGATTGAGTGAAAGCCAATTTTTCATGAGGCTCGTTAAGCCTACATTTTTCACTTTATCAATTTCAATAGCATTTATTTCATATCGTATTTCCTCGAACAAATGACAGAGGGCATTGTTGACTAATAAAGTGTTCTCCACTGGAGTGGTACCGTCCGGCTTGGTCAACCTACCACAAATATGAATCATACTGCGCGATGGAAGCAGAGATAAATCTTGATGTTGAATTGCTATATGAATTTCATCACTATTATTGAAATATGATAATGAATAAGGCTGATGCGCATGAACTTCATAATGAGCTATAGACTCATCGAAAGCGACAGCTGAATGAATGTCTAGAATTCCCTCCATATTATTATTATTGTTGTTGTTGTTTTATACAACACACTAATACGCACAATATTTTCTTCCACGATTTTCGACGACTTCTAGTCTCAAGCTTTTCAGAAATTGAATGTTCTGAGGTGTGAGCGGTCTGATAGCTCGCTGTTGACTGGTTGCTGTTCGACATTTTTGTCTTTTAATATAGCCTCGGCCGCTCTTTATATTGTAAATGATACCCATTACTAAGATATGGTCTTTATATGCACTCGCACTGTGATGACTTCTCCTCGAAAGTTAACTAGGTTTCCGTCTTGATCAACTATACGAATTTGAAAATGATCAATGCTCCTCACAGTGACTGGAAGGTAAATGACGTGAGAGGGAACTTCTATAATCTTATATCCAGGTGGGACTGCTGGGAAAAATTCATGTATAGTATGTACTTTGCGATCGTTTATGTAAGAGCCTGTAGTAATATTACACTCTACACGTAAAGCATTGACTTTGAGTATAGTGACGGGTAAGTCAGAACTATGTGTTTCGTTTTCAAGGAGGTCGTTTTCAACGAGCGTGCGTTTAGTGAAGCCTAAAATTGATCCAATAGAATCTTCTGGTTCAAAATGTATTTTTTGACTGCACCGAATGACACTACGTAAAGTATTATTATTTGGTTTTAGGCTAAACGATATACCTTTAGGTGCTAATTCGTCTATAAGAAAGCTTTCAATATCTTCTATTTCGTAGCTACCAGTCGGTAAAGTGATAGCTTCTTGACCTTCAACGTAAAATTTATTACAACCAACGTCAATGTTTGGTATTGAATTAAATGTCAATAGCTCAACTAGACCAAGAACGTATTTTTTGTTTGCTATCAATTCGATCGGTGGAAAATAATATGATTCGAGTACGGATGATGTTCCCGAGAGACTCAATGTTAGTGTATTCTCCATGACAGATTCATATCAAATGACAGTCATTCTTTGAATGAGTATTTTATATACTAGTCGTCTTTTCTATAGTTTGTTTAAAAGAAATTTGAGACAAAGATGGCCGCAATTATATGTATTAAAATCTTGATATCTAATATAATTATACATGATTCTATTAACTTTGAGATAAAGCAATAGATCTATAGGCGGCTGTAGATTACCAAAACTATCAAAATACATAACCTCATCGCCTTTCTTTTTATATGCTACCCAATGAGTACCTGGCCCCCGTTTATTATCCAAATTTACAATAGCTGTCTCTTGATATCGAGGCCCATCGGTCGGTAGAGCATCACGCATAAAAACACCTCGAAAATTTACAATTTTTAGTATTTTAGCATATTTTCTTATATCATGATCTGTCAGTGCTCGATTAGGTAAAGTTATTTCGAGCTTTTTTTTTTTAAACCTTTTCCACTTGAATATGGTTTCAGATGAAGACCATAACCTTTACGATGTGGTTTCAAATAAAGTCCTTTACCAATAGCAATAGCTTCCATAGTTTTATTGTGTCTATGAGCCTCTTTCAATTCATTTTGAGCGGCCTTAGCACTGTTAACGGCTTTTGCTATTGAAGCAGCTCCTCCAGCTAAAGCTCCAGTGGCGCTCAAAGCGGCAAATAATGGAATTAAAAAAGGAAGAGCTCCACCCACTTTACTAGGAATTGGTAGAATACGAGGAACATTTATTTTTCTTCTTCCTCCAGCCTTCTTCACAGCTTCTTTAGCGCCTTTTATAGCCGAACGAATGACAAAGAGTGATTTATTACTAGGAACAACACTTCTCGAGGCAGCGTTAATAATTTTTTTCATTGCAATTGATAGATTTTTCCTTTTTACATGTGTCTTTCGTCGCTGTCGTCGTTGTTGGCGATTTTTTAATCCCTTACCTCGTTTCTTTCCTCGTTTTAAAATTTTAACACCCATACCAAGTTTACTTTTAACTTTCATTATGTTGGCTACAGCAAATGCAGCAACTTTCTCACCAAAACTACTATCTTTCGCTTGCACTCTATCCCAGGCTTGTTTAGCTAGAATTTTGTCGGCTTCGTTTCTCGCCTCAATGTTCTCTCGATTTTGAGAATAAGCAATATCGTGATCTTTACAAGCAGCGTCTAGCGGATTTTTTCCAGGATCACCACGAGCAAGTCGTTTTTTCAATTTAGTTCCCGGTCCGCAATACTGATAACCAGGCAAATGAGCTTCGAATGGTAAGTTATTAATGATCTTATTCACTAAGCCAGCACCACCAGTCTTTCTTTTGTAACAATTGATCATACCTCATCAGAAGACAAAGTCTTAATGAAACTAAAAATATATAAACAGTCTTTTTATAGTTAGTAGTCTCATTCGTCCTTCGATCGGTGAATAGAAAACAATATGGACTTCAAAGAGCAACCACTTAAGTTGCAAGTCATAAATTTTGATAATGTGGTTGAGACGGAAAAACGAGAAAAAAGACATGGTGAACTACTGCCTGACAGTATACGAGCAGTTTTCTGTGGTCCTAGTAACTGTGGGAAAACTAACTGTTTGCTAACACTAATCACACATCCTAATGGACTTAGATTTGAAAACATTTATGTTTATTCAAAGTCTCTCAATCAACCAAAGTATAAGTTTTTAAAAGATTTATTGGAACCGATTGATGGTATACAGTATTATGCCTTCAGCGAGCATGAGGCAGTTGTTTCACCGAATAAAGCTAATCCAAATTCCATCATGATTTTTGACGATATAGCCACTGAAAAGCAGGACAACGTGAGAGCATTCTTCTGTATGGGAAGACATAAAAAGGTAGATAGTTTCTATCTCTGTCAATCATACGCTCGCATACCGAAGCATCTCATTCGAGATAATGTGAATTTACTAGTTTTGTTTCGACAAGATGACGTGAATATTAAACATATTTATAATGATCATGTTAACTCAGATATGACTTTTGAGAAGTTTAAAGTAATTTGTTCAAAATGTTGGAGAGACGATAATCATGGATTTATAGTTATTGATAGAGATAGACCAATCAATCATGGACGGTATAGAAAAGGATTCGATTCTTTTGCTATAAATATAACGGAGTGAACGAATGAAGATTATTTAACTTTAGAAACTGCAAGCGTCAACATGGCTAATTTTGAAAAAGAAAAGAAGATGCTCGAGCAATTATCTGAGGCTCGTGATGCCATCAGACGTAAGTATCAACTAATAAAACGTGACAAAGCTGATTTAGAAAATACATTGAATGAAACTTTTAAACCTATGGTTGATCCATTGAAGAAACTTGTGGAGGTAGCTATTGATAAAACTAACGATAATACTGAACAGGAAACGAACAAGGAGAAGAAAATTACGTTCGATAAAGTTTTCAAGTCAAAAACAACAGCTGACACTCCCTATAAATCTCGATATTTCAATAGTACTGTTAATGACTTAAATTCAACATTACATCCGCTTGATTCTACATTTGAATCCGCTATGTCTATTACTGATGATGGTGATGAAGATGAATTTAGTAAGACTAGTGAATCAACACTTGATAGAACCGCAATAAATTTAGACAATGTTAGTTCAAAACAACAAAAACAGCTATTGGATGACTCGATTGTAGGAAACTATATTCGACTATTGCATGAACCGCAACAGAAAAGTAATTTAGACAAGACATTTGGCGTTCGCTTGCATGAAAATACATATGTCATAGGCAATTCTCCAATTTCTTTCCAAAACGATAATGTGACTGTGAATGATAAAGCATTCAGCAAGACATCTGGATTAATGGAACTTCTCTTTCGTAAAGAACCTAATTCTAAATTAATCAGTTCATCAGATATTGAAAATTATATAAAAATTCTTGAAATCACTAACGCTCATCGTAAGAGATATGAAACAAATGGAGAATATCGCAATAAGCATGTAAATAAATTCAAAAAGTATATTGGTCCAAATTTATCTTTAAGTGGTAGTGCTAAGAAGCGAAAATTGACTATTGATGGAAGAGGTCTTTTTCCTAACTATAAAATAGCAAGAAAAGGAACATTATTTGATTATGTATATTGGGATGATCCAAACGAGCTCGTTGATCGATTGAGATTGCTTATCGCCGAACAAACCGCTGGTAATCCTAGTCATATTAATGAAATTCATTCAATCATTGAAGAATTACGTGAAGCTGGCTATATATATTAAAACAATTCTAAATATTCCTCAGTAATAAAATGAGTGTTGATGTGTTTGGACGTACATTGAAAAAAAAGGAGGGTAATCAAGGTCCTCCTGGTATAGGGTATAATATCACTAAAGACGGACAATACGACGCGAATGACAAAAGAATTTGTTATATAGCCGATCCTCAGGAGAGTAACGATGCTGTAAACTTACGAACGTTGCAAAAAACTATTATACCTAACGTTACTACGCTTACGAGTATGATAAATGATCTCTCAAAATCATTGGATACAATAAGATTAGAATTAGTAAAGCATCAAGTAATTATTGCTAAGTTAGAAAAAGATAATATTAGTAATCATAAAGAGAAACAGAAAGAGAAAGTGATAGAAAAAACTATTGGACCGTTAGACATTTTTACAAAAATTGGACCGTTTGAAATTTTAAAAAAAAAACTTTAAAATGAAACATCAAAGAGTGGTGGATGAGTTACACAAACCAGCACGTCGAAACTATCCTCGTCGAAAAGTCGATATACGCGGAATAGATGAGACGTGGCAAGCTGATCTTGTTGAGATGCAAAACTATTCTAGAGAGAATAAAGGTTTTCGCTATCTGTTAACTATTATAGATACGTTCTCTAAATATGCTTGGGGAGTTCCAGTAAAACAGAAAACTGCTACAGATGTCACTAACGCAATGGAGTCTGTATTAAAAAAGGGACGCATTCCTAAAAATCTCCAAGTGGATAGAGGCAAAGAGTTCTACAATACAAATTTTCAAAGTTTAATGAAAAAATATAAAATAAACCTTTATTCTACTTATAGCAATCTTAAGGCAACTATTTGTGAACGTTTCAATCGCACGCTAAAAAATGTCATGTGGAAAAAATTCAGTCTTCAAGGAAATTACAAATGGATCAACATTCTAGCTGATTTATTGAAATCTTACAATAATCGAAAACATCGTACGATAGATATGAAGCCAAAAGACGTAACTAAAGAGAATGAAATGCAGGTGTTGAGACGATTCTCTTACGACCGACGTCTTTTCGTTAAGAGCCCTAAATTTCAAGTAGGCGATAAAGTACGTGTGAGCAAGTCTAAACACGTTTTCGAAAAAGGATACACTCCTAACTGGTCTACTGAGATTTTTACTATTCAAAAAGTTGCGAAGACAAAGCCTATCACTTATCATTTAAGAGATTATAAAGGCAATCCAATTGTTGGAGGTTTTTACGAGCAAGAACTACAGAAAGCTATGTATCCTGATGTATATCTCATTGAAAAAGTTTTAAGGAAACGTGGTAATCAAGTATACGTTAAATGGTTGGGATTCGACAATTCACACAATTCATGGATAGATAAGACTTTATACATATGAAAGAATAAAGACGTTTATGTAAAGTAAATTTTATTCAAATAAATATCACAATAATAATAAATAATTTTTGTTTTATTTTAATGGTAAGAGCCCCAACCTTCGCTCTCACCTGTGAGGTACTTCCATTTGAACATCATCACTTGTGAGTCCATTAGAACAAGTCGAAACCTGCTTTAGTAGAAACACCTGTGACTCATTTACCTCTCCACAATATATTTTATAATAAATTTATTGTACATACTTTATTGAAATAAAGATACATTGATGTTACATTAAATAATAAATTGAAATCTACCAGCGCTATGATATTCAATCTGTAAACAATATTTTTGTACATGATCTGAAAGTAATATATAAAGATCATAATGTTTCATGATGGCTCTTGAAATTCGATCTGGTAAAATAAGTTGGAATTCACAATCGAGCTCGAGAATGATTCGATTGTTATCTTCTTCCTTAAAGTTTGTTACTAAATAACAACGATTTTCTTCAAGTTCATAATGATTTTTCTCCGGTAGTGGATCAAAGGGCTTCATAGCTATTTTATTTAACATTTCTAAGTCCATCTTGCTATCGAAGACTTGAGAATAGTGGAGAAGGAAGTGGATACTACTGGTAATGATTCTTCTAACAGAATGACGTTTTCCGAGCTCTTCTCCCTCTCTTAAGACCTTTTCCCCACCTACACTTTTTCTAGCCGGCACGGCCGCCTCCCTCCACTTGCTACTTCTTCCACCTCCACTTGCTACTTCTTCCACCTCCACTTGCTGCTTCTTCCACCTCCACTTAGATTTTTAGTTTGTTAAGTGTATATACTATACAATGATTTTTTAGTATAGGTTCAAGAATATGATTCATCATTATTATACGTTTTTTAAATAGTGCTCGCGATATTATACTACTTAGTTGCATAATACGACGTTGGAAGCGTTCTCGATCTCGTGCAACCTGCTCCCACACTCCTTTTCTCGAGTCTTTGTCTTCAATAGGAAGATGATGAATTTGAATATTATCTGAGAACCATACATACTTCGAAGCGCGAATGCTCTTCTTGTTTCTTCTAATAGGCGCCATGATGAACCACAAGAGGATAGTCTTGCTATAGCTATTTCTTCTCACTGAATGATGGTAAAGCAAACTATGCATTCTTCTTATAAATATATTAGAACTCGAATGACTGCCCTCTATCGGAACTTAAGGTTAATTATAGGAATAGTGAGAGCCCCAACCTTCGCTCTCACCTGTGAGGTACTTCCTTTCGAATCAACGCTCATGAGTCACCTTTACATTGAGATGAAATTCAATGGAAAGGGCTACATTAAGAACTTTTTTTACCTCTCCACAAAAGGAAATAAGAGGATAGTTAAATAAAGGAAAAAAGACTATTTAATTAGATATATTTTTTTTTATTATTCATAGTGTAGCTATTTACATTAGTATTATAATACATTTAATTACTATTCATTGAAAATACAATTATGTTTAAATTCGAAGTTTGAACCGACAATATGGTAAATAAATAATTCATCCTTCTCACTAGTCTGATGTAGATTGTTCAACATTTCTTCATCTTTTTCGAGTACAAGGTTAACCCTTTTAGGCAGGAACACATCAAATTCGTCGTCAACTGTAATAACAACGCTGAATCCATATTTTGTTGTTAATGATCTAACTTTTGTTACTTGGTATAACGTGTTTGATGTTAATTGGGACATCGCCTTCCGAGGAAGGAAAGTCGTCTTCGAAATTTTATTTATTGCTGAGAAATCCATTCTGTAAAATAAAAAATCAAAGAATTATTTATTTATTTTATTTATTACTAAGGTATTAATAAACTAAAATTATTTAAACATCTTACTTGTTTCAATAGTTAGTGGAAGACGTATTAGAGGTAAGACTGTTGCTTGAGTGAGAGCTGAGCAACTGTTTGGAACAAGAGTGAGCTCTTAGTTTTATAAGTGGCATCCCCACTCTTAAAGCTCAAGCCGCCGTCGCCGCTTCCCTCTCTTTCAGTCTCCCCTCTCTCATGATTCTTCATCTAAAACCATTCTCCCACTCTGTAGACTCGGATATCCATTGTTTCTCCCTCTCCATTACAAGTCATCAGCGCCATCTAGTAACTGTCGAAGGAGTAGAATTCTTTCGCTAGTGCTGCCCTCTAGAATTATTTTCTTCAAATCTGAATCTTTTCATATTACTATTTTGTTCTATCACTTCGTCTTCTTCTCTATACCTCTTTCTTCGTAATTGTTCAACTCTTTCTTTCATTTCGGCAATTTCGAGAGTTTTATAATGCCCCCACGGAAGTGTGTCCGGATTATTATAAAAAATACATCGTTTATCATCATGAGGGCTTGGTGCTGTCTTTTCCTCTCTCTCTGTTAATACTTGATGTAATTTAGATCGAATATTACATTGAGTACGTTTAATAATTTCCATTTCGTTTAAACACCTTCGATAATCTGAATGAGTTATTGTATTTTTTACTGTATGTTTTTTCACTCCTTTTGCCTTTTTTAAGGGATCCTTATTTATTATTTCAATACTGTATAGTTTACTTCGTAACCCAATGTACTCCCTCATAATAGCAGCATTGCACTCATCCTTCATAACACCAAGAACTTTTTTGTTAGCTAGAGGCATTCCAAATTGATTATCAGCAGGATAGTCCGATGTGTCAAATTTATCAATGTCTACTTTCATGATCTCATACATATCGACATCTTGAATTTCATAAATAAGGCTGTCAGTATCAGTATAAAGTAATTTACATTTTTCACCAATACGTTGCTTCATGTAACCATAATGAAAGTCATAGACTAATGTTTTTGAAAGATCTAATACACATAGACCGATGTATATAGGTTTTTTAATACTGATAGTTGTCTGAGATAATTGAATAGCAGCTAAATTTTCATGAAAGATGGAACTACTATGGAAATTTGGTTGGGCAATTCGAGCTTCAGCGCCATATCTACCACCCCATTGATTGATCAGTTTGACATCTTTTCGTTTTCTTTCGTCTTCCATTGTTTTTCCATATACTGCATTAATCATAAGCTTGTAAAATAATTTTTCAAACTCATTTTTAGCTTGCTTTCTTTTTTCAGTATTTAAATCAACATATGGTTTCAGCCATTGTTTTTGTTTGAATTCTAGCGCTCTATATATCTTTTTGAGTTTTAGTCCATATTTGAGAGCTTGTTTTAACGCTCTATAATGAATAACGTATCGTTCTTTATCATAAAGCGTTGTCAAAAGTTTTTTCTGTTTTGATCCGGGTGGTTTAGTATGTTCAGGACAAAGAGGTAGGTCTTTATGTTCATCATGCAGCTCTTGTGGATACTCTAGATCTACTTCTAAAATATAGCCTACGTCGCTATCATCAGAGATATTGAAAAAATTTGACATATCCACATTTGAAACCCATTTGAAGCCCTCAAATGGTAGTGATTGAGTCATAGCCCAACCATAAAGGTTGTTTACGTCATAATACATTAAAAATTTGTTTGGCTCATCCTTATTGAATTCTTCACCCATATATTTATTGTTTGCTTTTGAAAATCTATTGCAGCATTGACTAATACCTCCACGAATACCTTTTTGAATGAATAAAACCATATCTATATCTGTTAATAGTTCAAGCTTCATATTTGTATATTTTAACATCGCGTCCCATGTTAATCCAGGAGTAGTGTAATAATGAGCAGGATCGAGATCATATGCATTCTTACAGGTTCATCGAAAATTCTCAAAAATATCAGCTAGTAAAAGTACATCAGTTTTCAGATAGAGATCAGAATACATTCCTAAATCTATTTTCTTCCAAATACTACCGAAAATATTCCATACGTTTTGAGCATGCTTATATTCTTCAGTAGGAATATCACTATCTGTCAATTGACTATGAAATTTTTCAATAGATGGTAACTCTGTCTCAGTTAGTCTATCTAAATTTTCTATGTATTCATATGGGAAAACTCCTTTTCTTTTGAGTAAATTAATCTCTTCTAAAGTATAATTATCTTTCTGAAATTCTCTCTGTACAATATCTAGCTGAGGTAAATAATATGCTAATTTATCTAGAGATGTAGGCATAAATCGAAAGGAATCAATGAAACGAAAGCTAATTCGACTGTTTGCAACTTCTTTTGTGAAGGATATGTATCGCTCCTTGTTTTCAGCGAGAACAGAGATCTTTCCTTCAAATTCTGAGTTAGTAGCAATTTCTGTTATAATAAAATGTGAGTCATAGCCTGTAAAGTTATGAAATACGACTGGTATGAAAGCAGCATTTTTATAATTCAAATTGCAATGATTGTGAGCTGCACCTCTAAATTTTCCTGTTAAATGACAATGATCACGAACTCGTTTTTGGTTATCTTGAAAATATTGGTTGCAAATATGACATCTTCTTGCCGTTTGGAATGTCCGTTCATTAATAAATGATAAATCCATTTTTATTGCATTATTATATATCTTTTCTAACTCAATCACTAGGGACTTCAATTGCTTTATAAACCATGATGCTGGTGATTCGTCTTCATTTAATTTTTTTCTATATGACTTATATATCGACTTACTATCATCATAACGGCATTTTATATATAATCCAATGCTATAGGCTTCATGTTCTTGGAAATTATGTCTCTTAACATTGAGATTTCTATTAGGATCTTCTATAGGTTTTAACAGACATTCAAAATCCGCGTATATAATAAATGGAACTTCCTCTTTATGTTTAAAATTTTTAAATTCTAAAGTAGCATCGTCAGGTAAATTAATCCGACACTTATTTATTTTGGAACAGTCAACTTCATGAGATTTCAAATTTTCCTTGTTAGTAAAATAATGAAGGCAACGTTCGCAAAGATAAATTTTTTCAGTATGTTGAGTAACTTGTCTACGAAGGAGAGCAGATAAAGTTTTAATCCATACGTAGTGAGTTTCTAATTTGAATTTTTCATCATCTATTGATATTTGTGGTCTATTAGTCTCATTTTCATCAATATATTCGTTTTGTATTAAGAGTAAGTTCACATGTTTAGTTTGTTTTAATTTCGTTATATAGCACGGTGAGACTTCATATTTCGATCCATATTTTTTTAGTATATATAAATTTACACTTATATTATTCAACTTTTCAAATTTAGGAATACTTTTTATTTTTACAGGGAAGCTTATACCATCAAAATTCAGTTCATTCTCATAGGGCTTGTACTTAATTACTCTGTTTGGATTTCTTGCAACTGGATGAAGGCATGAAAGTTTAGCCCATTTAAAACATTCATTGTCTTCATTTTTTACATTAACACAGGCTCTTTTATTATCTATGCTTGACGGTAATGGTATATACGAGCATGGTTTAAGTGGATTATACTTATTTATATTAATAGTGAGACCGACAATAGTTTTTAACGACCAGCCTGAGTCTCTTTCTTGAAATTCTTCGATTTGTTTAAGTATAATATCTTTAACGTTATTTTGAAACCATCTATCAAGATCAGTAGTCTTATAAATGCAAACATTTTCTGTATTGAAATACTTGATTTGAATATCTTCTTCTTGATTTTTCTTTATGATAAATTGTGATGCCATTTCTGTATTTATTTTTAAGTTATTATGGATAGCAAGAAATTGAGGTATTTTAATTTGTAATAGTTGATTTGCGGCAACTAGAAATGTTTTTATATCTAAATGATGTTGATTAACTATACAGACTGTACTAATTCGATTTTCAAAGGCTGAATGAATTGGTCTCCAAACAACTCCATCTCCTAGAATTTCATCCTGAATAGCTGTTAATGGTTGTATACTTCCACCAACTTTTATAGTTTTACTTAAATTGACTTCAATAGAATTCAAATGACAAGCACAAGTTTGACACCTTTGTCGAATTGCTCTACTTAAATCAGATCGTTTCATAAATTCATTAATTGAAATTATAGCATTAACTGTTAGATTTCTCCATCTAATACAATCGTCTATATCTAAATCGTTCGAATGGTTATAAGCTTTCCATAAATTTTTAATTGTTTCTTCAAAATAGGCGATAGAAGTCATGTTGTTAGTTATCTAGTTTTATTGTCTTGTACAGTCACTTGTCTATAGTTGTATAAAGGATTATTATGATGAAAGGATGGAAAAGGTAGTGAACAGCTCTAAAATGAACTTGTTCTTAGTTGGTAATGAATATTGATTTGTTTAACAAATCAATAAGGATTCAACTAACTACTGAGGAACTACTTGCAAATGGCGTAAGGTAAGGCAAGCTTAGCTCGCAGGCTGTCTCGAGAGACTGCGCTCTTTTGCTAGGCCAAAGCTGCTTTTAAAGGTTAAGTGAGGGCGCTGTCAGCAAACTGAGGGCGCTGCCTACAAAGTGTGGGCGCTGTAGGCAGTATATGGAAGGGTTAGCTCAAACGAAAGAGTGGGGGTGAACCGACTATAGCACCATCTAACTTATTAATTTAGTATTAAAGGGTTTATATATAGATCTTCAGAATAAAAATATAGTCATTATTGCTTTGAGATACGATTCAGCTCACATATCATAGAGAATGATGGACTATATTTTAGATATTCAAGGCTTTCAGAGTCTCAATAATACTTTTATTTGTAAGGAGTTTGCCTATTTACCAGTATGTTCTAATACTTCACCTACAGTACTACTTTTTAAACCTCCATATCATTGGCTCAAACTGTCTATTGAATATCAAAGTGTTAATAAGTGGTTGGAATTACATCATCATGGTATTTATTTTAATTATCGTTAATTAACATTGATTTTATTTGAAATATTTAATAAAATCAATTTTATAGGTATATTATGGAGAAATGGTATTTTACCATATAATTTTTTAAATTGTACTATACGTAGTCATTTACATAATTGTAGAAATATTTATGTGAAAGGATTACAAAAGAAGCAATGGCTTAAAAAAATTATTCCTGAAAAGTAGGTTCAAATAATATACAATAGTACAAAATTCTAAATTCGAATTTAATTAGTTTTTTTTTTTTTTTAATTACAGAAATATTTTAGATATCGAAACTGAAATGAGATGTCCGCGATTGGAAGATTTAAGTCTTAAATTTAAACCATCATGTATATATCATAGTCAGAATGGCGAGAATATAGTATGTGCTGCAGTAAATACACAAAAGATACACGATTGGATGATGGAAAGACAAAAACAAGCAAAATCAAAAGGGATCGACACAGTCGAAAGATTTACAGATGACTATAATTCATATAAAAATTCAACTGAATATTTAAAAATAGCTATGTCAGACACTGAACATAAAGATTATAGACAAAGTGTACTCTATTCAATGTATAATTAAAAATAATAAATATTAAATAAATAATAAATGTATGCTTATTTAAATAGTAAAATAATCATAACGATTGTAAGAAAGGGTGAATGGATGAGAATAAGGTTCTCTCCTAGCAGAGATGTTTAGGAGGAACATCTCAAGGAGGTGTCAGTCGAGCGACTGCATTCATAGTCTCTAGCATTCTCACGAAAACAGTTCCCTTCGTGGAGAGAGCACGTGTTGACTATAGACAGCATACGCTCCCCTCCGCACATCATGGTCCACGCTTAGCTAGAGCGTAGGAGAGAGAGAGACAGAGAGAGAAAGAGAGAGAGCGCACGTTTACTACTACTATAGTAGCGCATCCCCGTCAGGTCAGAACTATAGACAGCATACGCTCCCCTCCTCCTCGCACTGTGGACCACGCTGAGTCAGAGCTAGAGAGAGAGAGAGCATACATTTAAAACTGCTATAGTAGCGCACCCCCATCAGGCCAGAACTATAGACAGCATGCGCTCCCCTCCTCCTCCTCCGCACGCTCGGGCCCTATACCAAATGTATGCGTGTGTAGCTAATATACACAATATGCATCCTCTAAGGTACATGTGGCATTGGCTCTAGTGGTAGAACGCTAGCCTGCCAACCCAGAGGACTCCGGTTCGATTCTCCGGTCTGTCTCTTCATTTTTTTCAAAAAATCTTCGCTATTTTCTATTCGTTTCATTCTCAATGTAGCATGTAAATTGTCAATAATATATATTTATAACTTTTTAAAAAAAAAAAAAAAAAACATTTAAATTTAATTAGACTAAAAGCTCTAGGTATAGGGTCCCTAGGGACTAGGAGCCCTAGTAACCTTCCTCAAAAATTATAAATAATTATTAACATTAATAATAATAATAATAATTAACATAGAAGGGATAGAGGCCAGGGAATCAAAGGGTTAAACCAAGGGACCCCCCACGAATATTGTTAATAATAATTGTTAACAATAATAATTATTATTAACATAGCCAGGGGGTCCAAAGGGTTAAGCCCGGTGGGGTCAAAGGGTTACGGACCCCCCGCAGGTGTGCTGGAACATACGTATGTTCCAGCACACCGGAGACCCCCCGCAGGTGTGCTGGAACATACATTGCTATACTACTGACAGTGGCTCTCGTATATACTTTAGATGATCCCGAAAGTCAGCAGAGGCCATATTTATCCAGCAGCACCGGCGAACCGCGCTCGCGCTCAAACAAGCCGTTGCAAGGATGAGCTATACATGCCTAGGGTCAACATCGCGGAATAAGCACAATACACGCTTCTATATGTATATCTATGATCGCGCGCATGCAAATGTAATTATGACGGGGGGCCCCATCTTCGCCGACGCCAGTGCCGGCAGCAACGTACAGTGCACGCGCGCGTCGACTTGATCTATGGCCACGTATGATCGAGCGAGTTGTCGATATATGCAACGCGCCCGAAGCCAGCCAGAAAGAGGGGCCCAGGCACAATCCCCAATTTTCGCGCTAATTAATTATAAATATCCGGCGTTTCCATTATACCCAGCGCTCGTGAATCAACGATGTATTAGTAATTAATATTATTCGCCGCGATTACCCCAAAATGAGATGGCGAAATTTTTTAATTACCATTTATTAATTATTATGATTTATTATATTGCACGCTCTCAGTTACATTATATATCTGCATATTCGTCAAATTAGCAATTTTTATATATTCAGCTACACTGTTATTATGGTCTTACTAGTCGACAATAATTCATGCTCCAATAGACTGCAGAATAGTCAATAAGCGTATCTAATCGGAGCTGACCGAGATACGCTGTTTATTTTTACTAATCGATCGTCGGTCGCGTATCCTTGCTTAATCATGCCCATGTAAATTTTCACCACGCGAGGATGACGAAAATTCACTGAAATTCGGATTTCCTCGTGAACTGCGAGTAGTTAGGTCTAAAGGACCGTGTCACCTGGGAAAGAGGAAGGGAAAGCGTGAACGTCGGCGATGCCTGAGCGATTACTGAAAATAAATTGACGTGTGTGTCGAGAGGATTATTGCGCTTATGAGTAGCAAGCGCGTCTGTGGCGCAAGAGAATCTACCTATCGATGTCGGTTTTTATAAGTCCGACGACTAGATCTGGGACCAAAAGCTCGGCTTTACGTTAGATGTCGGTGTGAATCGGCGTGCCAACATTTTTTTTTCTGCTCGCACTCGCTCCGTGGAATCACGATTCAATTAATAAGAAATTCCGAGTCACGGGAACGCGTCGACGCAGACAATGACTCGAAGAAGATAGGCCGAGAGCGAGCTACTAATGCTATCGTATAAGTGGCGAATAAAAGTACAGCCAAGTATTTTGTAGCGAATGGCGGGAGAAGGAGGCGCAAGAGGCAGTTGAAAGCCATGCAGCTACTGGCACGACATTCAGTGTGAGAGTCCTAAAGGAGTTGGCATAGATAGAGGAGAAACTGCGCGACACGAGTCTCGGCGTCGTAACGTAAAGATTGGCAGTAGCGCATGGCTACACTTAGTCAAGTGGGAAGCGAGGACGAGAGTCAGGGCTCAAAGGCCCTCGAGAAACAGAGAGAGAAAGAGAGAGAGAGAGAGAGAGAGAGAGAGAGAGAGAGAGAGAGCTTGGCAGAGGGGTGGGGGGAGGAAGCCAGCGAGTATTCTTGGCTTGCTGCACTCGCTGGTGTGCCGGGCTGTAAAACGAGGCGAGCGAGTAGCTCATTCGTGCCGAATCGCTTAGCTGCAGCTGGGGAATAACGCAAACACGTCGTCGCTCGCGTGCATGCATTTTCAAACGCTAGCTCTGCCTGCCAGGCTACGTGAGCTGCATCATCGTCGCGAAGCCTCGTGATGTCCATCTCAATTACTCGCAAATTTTCGACCGCCGATGCTCGCAAGCTCAAAGTCATGAAACTCGTCAAGCATTGTGCGCGCGCGCGTGTATGCGTTGCCGACGGCGAGTGGTCGTCCGGGGCTGGAGAGGGCGGGAGGGGGGGGGGGGATAAGGGAGCAACAAGAGAGGAAAAAGTGAGCCGAGTGCTCGAGCTGCCCTTAGCCGAGCCGAGTGCCACTTGGTTTCCTATTGTTTTGTACAAAGTACTCGGCACAGCCACTCAACCAGCAGACCCGCCGCCCGGCGCCGATGTCTTGTAAGCGCAATCATTATACCAGCCAGACGCTCAGCCTGTCGGCAATACCACACTCACATTCGACTAGTTTCTTCGTTTGCTTCTCCGGTTTCAAGTGTGCATATTTTCATGGCGTTCGTGAATTACAACAAGACGTAGACACCATTCAAAGAGGGCGACGGCTAAACTTTGTTGTAACAGCGAATTCCGACCGACTCTGGCCTTTCCTCTGCCGCCGAAACGATCTGCCAAAGTAGGAAAAAGTGTAAAATTGAAGTTAAATGATATCCGCGGTCGAGTGGTGCACTTTGACAAAGAGAGCGCAAAAGTTTGGTCCGAGGCAGTGGTGCGGCGTTGCCGTCATAATGAAATTAGAATAGCTATTAAACTTTGTTGTAAATTAGCAACGCATCTTTGGCCGGGTATAAAAGGCTCATTTTCCCGGGTCTCGCTCTCGGGATTCTCGGACCGGATAGACTGGCGGGGCTACAGGTTCGTTATTCGGATTATTGCATCAGTTAGCATTCCGGCTTGTCTGCTGTAGGGCCGCGGGGCTGCGCGTCGAGGGATTCGCGTGGCGGCGGCCCGCTGGATTAGGAAGCCGCGGCGGCGCAGCGATTTGTTATTCAAAATTCGCGGAAAGTCGCGCGCCCTTCCGGTTAGCTGCGAATGTAATTTCCGGCCTTGCCTCCAGTGGCGGGCTGCCGCCGCTTCCTTGCTATATCTTTGTCCCGCGCAGCGCTGCTATCTTGGCTCCAATTTTCATTCGCGCTACGTACACCGCGCGCAGTATCGCTTGGCCGTGGCGCCGCCGTGCACCTGGCCGCCAGAGGGACTTGTTTTGACGGGCTTATACAAAACGTGTTTAGAAAGCGCGATATCTCGGGGCTCCGACGAACTTGGCCCCCTACTCGGCCGCCGTTAGTCTAGACATTTTCGAACGGGCGCAGAAGTTTAGGGTGCCGTGCTCCTATGCCGCGTCGAAACCCAAGCGCTCCGCGTGCCGCCGCCAAGCGAACAAGTCAATTTCCGCGAGTTGCCGCGAAAAAAGCGCGTTAACGAGTTCGACAGCGCGCAAAAAGCGTCGCCTGCAAAACTTGCCGCGCCCTAACGTCGCGTACGCGCCACCTGTCAATTGCATTTGTACGCGCGACTCGTAACATCATTACCGCCGGTCGCGCTCCCCGCCGGGGGATCTTCGCCTGCATTGTGCGTTACAAGCGCTATAACTGCCGACGAATTCTCGTTACAGCCCCTTTCACGACCGTCACGTGCTTTTTCTACGCGCGGCGCCCGACCGGAGCGCGAATTCCATGGCGCGGAAGAGCCTTGCACTTGATGGGCGCGCCGCGCCACCGAGAAAAAGGAAATGCTTCAACGCAACCGGATTTAAATGAATACCGCAGTAATCCGCTTGATAGTGCAAGATTGCGGAATAGGCAATTGAATTAGCAGGGGAAGCGGCAGAAAAAAATCAGTAATCCCGCTGAGAGCGCAAGAAAGTAAGCCGCAAGCCGCGCTTAATCGCGAAGATAAGCCACGGCGCTCGGTCGGAATAACAGAGAGTACGGGGACTCCGCGCGCGCGGGCGTGTGCCTGCGCGTAACTAACGTCTTGGCGGGAGGTGCTACGGCGAATTCCGCGAGCGAGCAAAGTCGCGACCGTCGCACAATGGTCGGAGTAATCTCGTGTCGCGAGAGCGGGGCTTTCTCCGCGCCTTGCCTTAATACTCCCGTGCGGGCGGGCTGGCCCTACACGTGTATTTACATATGGAACGAGCGGACGCCTTTGGAGCCCAGCCAACCTGTTAGGTTAACTAGCCCGGCCGCTCCGCTCGACTCGCTCGCGCACAGCCGCCGAGCAAGTTTAAAGTGCACAGAGGCAACGGATAATCCGTCTGGAAATTGGTTTGCGCTAGCTCGTTCGCGAAAGAATGGATATTCAGCGCGCCAAGCCCTCCGGGCGACGAGTGTCGGGTGCGCGCGCGGCAGTCGGCGTGGATCAAAGGATGCAATTTAGCTTGGCTATCAACCGCTTATCAAGCCATATCCAGTGTCATTTTTCGGCGCCCAGCCCGCTCGCCCCCTAATTTATCGAAACTACCGCTTGCCGAGCTTCGCAATTCGGCCGCGAGCGTCTCCCGCAGTCGCATTCATCCAAGATCATCTTCCATTGCAATCTCACTGCCAATGACCGCTTAATTTCCCGGCCGATTCTACATTCGAGTGGCTGCGACGATGCTTCAAATTCTCCAAATTTCCTAACTCACTCGGTTCGCTCGGCCGATCTTCGATTCCCTCCTTCCCTCCCCCCCCCCCCCCCCCCTCTCTCTCTCATGCTCGCTGTTGACCACCGTCGAAGTTACTCGTGCGCGTATAGGATGCCGCTGCTAAACCGCGCATAAAATAGAAATTCGAGGAATTTCTATTTTATGCGCGCACGCAAATATCTGATGACTCGATGGGACTATTATCCCCCACGCACGCGACGCTTTCATTCAACAATCGTTGGTTATTAATTTGGGAAAATTGGATTTGCTCGGTGGAAAGTATAGCTTGGACCGAAATACTGGAAAAGCTTTGTTTGTTTTCATTTTAAAAATTGATTGAATAAATACGAGACAACTGAGAGCTCACCAACATTTCGCGTAACTGACTATTCGAATTACAATTTACTTTTGCTTTTGCGCAATGTATGGGACTTTGCAAACACAACGTTTGTTTCAATTTCATTTCTTGAATTACAATGATGGAGTAAACAATACATTTTAAATATCGATCTTTGGATTGCCATGAAATTAAAAAAAAATGACAAGCCTTTGATGGCGAAGTGGAAATATCGAATACATCAGCTGAATTATTGAAATGTGTCGTGTTTCTATCTGTAAATAAAGCTCAATATTACGATATTGCTAATCATTAAGAGAACTTCACTAACGTTATTTTTCATTGCAATAGTCAAGAGAAATTTTGTTGAAGCACCGCGCGCACAGTATTCAAAGCCTTAATCGCGCCAATTACGCCAGGGAGCAGATAGAACTTGTGGCCGGGCGGGCGCCCTTACGAAGTAATAATAGCTTCATTGAAACTCGCGGGTAGCTGCTGTGTGTGCGCCGGGCGAAATCAAGCGTGATTATGCGGCGTAAACGCGTGCAGCGCGCACAATCGATTTGTCTCGTGCTCTCGCGCTCCGAACCCGCATTCACTCCGACAGACGACAGCGGCGACGTCGCCGTCCCTGGCAAGACAGCCAAAGCCTCCCTTCCAGTCTTCACGCTTCGCGAGCTCTCGCGGCTACTGTCTTCACCACGTTGAAACGCTTTCATCGCTGCGAATACTCTTTTTTTTGCATCGCAATGCTGCGACATGAAGACAGACGTGTATCAATTCGTGATAAAACAGTTTATTTATAATTTTCATCGACTATATATTTCGTTTTTAACCCCCTTTTTTTTGAAAGATAGTCAAATCAATGACGTTAGGATTTAGATAATTGTACCCGGAACGCGGCTAATTATCGGTGCACAGGTATTACGTGGCAAATTCTGCTTTACAAATCAACGTTCAAATCCAAACCCGAATCAATCGCCAGTCACGCAGCACGAGTGAAAGGCAAACAGGTCGAGAGAATACAGGTTTCGACGAGTTGTCAAGCAAACGCATAAAACGCGGGCGCGCCAGTGATGAAGTGTCGAGCGGCGGTCCTGCGCCAGCTGAAAAACGCGCGCGCGCCCGGACGAGCGGCAAATTCAATCGAATTAAGCCTCGGCCGCAAATCAATTGCCGGCGAAATTGGTGAAAGCAAGCGGTTGAGCGGGTTAAGCGGATGGATTTGTCCGGGCCGCAATTATTATCAGCGTGTCGTGCGACTGCACTTGTAAATCCACTTGCTTTCTCGCTTTCCCGGCGCGGCTACGGCCACGCGTTTGTGGCCCCCTCCCCTCGCTTTCGCTGTTTCATTTCTTTGTATTTCGTCTGCACTCTGCATAGGCCCCGCACGCTCAATAATTGAACTGTGAATCGGCTAGATTTCTGAAAAGGATCTCATTCCCATGGTCTTTGTAAACGCATTACCGACGAATCGTAAAGTACGCGACATTTTCATGCAGATATCCAAAACATTAAAAAAAAGTCATTCAGCAAAACGAATGGTTTTAAATATAAGCCGTTGAAACGAGGTAAGCTGCATTATAAACGCATAAATTGTCGGAGTATCCTTCATCGTATAGAAATAGAAATAATTTTGCCGCAAAGTCGGCAAAAACGCGCGGATTATCACTAGTTCATGGATAGCCATGCACGACCCCTTTATAGAGTCGTCGACAATGCAGCGAAATGCATTAATAAAAATGGACCGATAAAAGACGACGCGCTGTCCTGTATGCCCGCTGCAGAATGTCGGGCAATAGTAAGAAGGCGCGGGCGTCACGCGCGCGGAGGTCATCCGGGACAGCAGCTCGCTCGGCACGCGCGCGTCTCCCGGAAAATTATGAGGCACATCTCGTCGCCCGCGCGAGCTGCTCCTCTTTCTTAGCCGCGCGCGCTGCATTGTCGACGCTGCGGGCGAGCGGCGAATAATGAATTATTCCATTGGGCAGACGTGCGGCCTTTGAACGTGGAGAAGCGCGCCGCGATAAAGTAGGAATCGCGTCGACGGCTGCACGCGTCCTCGTATGCATATTTGAAATTGAATGCTGGCCACTCTGCGGCGCGCTGCTCTGCGGAGTCCGCGCGCCTCCTGCGTATATCCACGCTTGGCCCGCGCGTCAAGGGGGACACCGTGCTGCACATACACAGCCGATACTCCGCCGCGCGTTCGCGTTTCAATTGCAGGTACAAATGAGTAAATTGCCGCGCGCTGCTCTGCTCTAATTTTAATCTCCTTTCCACTTTGCTCTCTCTCCGTTTGTTTTAGTTGGAGCCATGTACGTCTGCATGCTCTACGCAATACTCTTTCTCAAGTTGTGGTCGTACGTGCAGGTCAACACGTGGTGTCGCCTCAGCGCCAAGAGCAAAAACTGCTCGCTCGGTCGGATGCGCAGGCAGTCTCTCAGTTACACCGATTTGCATGGTAAGTATATCAACATTTTTTTTCTTTCTTTTCGCTTTCGACCCGCGCACGCTCCATATTTATGGGACATTGAAACGCTGCACTGTTGCCGCTGCTGCTGTTGCGTAAACAATTCCGAAAGTCACCGTGGATATCGAGCGGCGTGCGGCTGAAAAAAAATATAGAAAAGAAACAATTTTTTTTTTTTTTCACCGTGACTTTTTGGGGGTGATCCATGTAAAAATAGTCGTGAAAAGTACGTGACGTACAATACGGCATGCGAATTCAAAGAGCGAAGCCTAGGGCCGCGCGGGCTGCAAAGTGAAAAACAACGGCTCAGGCAATGGAAATTCAAGCAGCGACAGGTACAAAAGTATGGTCGGCCGATGTGTTTCTGTGGTGCGCCGGGCATGGAGCTTTTGAGGTCCCCGACTAGATAATTTCCAGCCAATTTGCTCGGCGATTCGGTCCACCTCCATTTCCGGCAATTGCTCAACGCGCGCGCACAGCCACACAGAGGCTATCGATTATTCGACACGCGCCTCGCGCCCAAGTCAAATTACGGATTGACTTTACAACCGATGAACTAGCAGCAGCGCTATCATTGACTCGGCTTCCCCCTCGCTTCCCGATACATCCTGCAAATTCTTCCTTTATAAACCGCACAGCGGCTGCTTTGATGTTTCGCTCGGATAATGGGTGGCGCACTCGATGTTCTCCTTTCCTCATTATCCTATCCAACGCGAATATACGTGACGATCGCTCATACGTATCTCGATTATTCGCGTCTGCATGCTGAACCTTTCTCTTTTTAGCGTTGCGCATTTCAAGTACATTTTAATATCAATTCTTTGCTCTCTTCAACCGAAGGGTTTCGCGCGCGCTTTTTTCGGCACTTGTTATTTTACATTTTTAACGTTAAACAATTCGATTGATATCGCTGTCGTCTTTGTCACAAGTATCAAGCCACCAAGCAATAGAGCATTGAACAACTGACGCACGAGGCAGCTATTTACTAGTTTCAGAAGTCTTTACAGCAACTGAAATAAATAACTGAATGAAACATAGCTAAGTGCACTCGAACGAATAAAATAGGCGAACTGGCAAGTAAGAGCGAAAGTAAAAAGAAAACTGTTGGTGCTTCCGTGAGGCCAAGCGATTATACTTCCATAAAGCAACTGGCGCTCGACTGCTCAATTTCGCAGCTGCGCCCTCGCTTTCTTACAAATTTCAATAAGCAATCTCGCGCTCTCTGGCGCTCTCTCTCTCTCTCTCTCTCTCTCTCTCTCTCGTAATATCAGCTCTTTCCGGAGAGACGCGCGCGTTCGTACAGGCTCGCTCAAACAAACTTGGCCGTCTACTCGGACACGGCTGGCATAAGGCTATCCAAAGAGAGCCTCGCGTGCCGCCCGGCCATTCGGCCGTACCTCCGTTGCAACACAGCTATAAGTTTCTCAAAATCCTCCTCGTGTTCGCGTTACGCTCGAACGTTTGCTTTTTAATGGCGCTCCTTTCTGCATTTTTCCTTTTTTTCCTCTTCTCTCTCGCTCTTCTTCGCCTTGCGATCTAATTTGACGAGTTTTCGCCGAGATCCTGATTCGGTTTCCAGTTCGGGGTGAAATATGAGCTATGGAAAATTTAGCATGCCTAAACAGTGCTAGTTGATCGAGTGCTAAACGCATACTTGCGGTTCTCGCGCTCAGTTTACGGCGGATCACGTGTCGTGCTGTAACGGAGGACTTTCATTAGTTAACACTAGGAAGTGCATGCAGCGAGCAAACCTTCTTTAAAAAAACGGTCGGTTTTTAAAAAGTATCCGTGTACGCTTTCGTTGCTAATTGTGCACCATTGGTTCGACAATCTACTCGAAAGTAGAGGAAACTCAAGCCATAGAGAATTTTCCCCGTTGATATGACGAATAAGATAATTTTATCTAAGACGTCAACTTTAACGTCGTACGTACAAACAGTCGCTTGCTTGCTCGTCTCTTTGTGGCACATCCTCTCTCTCTCACTCGAACTACAGAGGCAGACAAAGACAGGGATAGAAACAGAGGTAAAGGCAAATTCCAGACGTTGACGAAGCTCGACAGGTATAACTGTAGTACGCCAGAAGTCACGGCGCCCATCTTGATGTGTGCTCCCGGAACAATATCGCGTATACGCGAGCTCGTAAGCAGATTTCTTATATTTCCTTCTTTTCATTTCGCACCACTCTCCCCTAAGATTCCCCTTCCCTTACTCTCTCTCGCTCTCGCGCTTGTTCACTGGCTTGAGATTAAACGGAATATCCGCGCTTTATTGGACACGCGCGCTCGTTCGCCTACGTCAAAGATTTTTGTATTTACTCTGCTCGCTATGTTTGCTCGCTTCGGGAGATAGAGAGAAATTAATTTATCGCCCGGCGCTCTGTTGACGAAACCACTTTTTGGCAATCTTCTCGACGGATGAAGTAGGATTTGGCTCTCTTCTGCTCTCTAACTCTCCGAGTCTGTGCCTGCGTCTGTGTGTTGCTAGACTTTAGTGCAGTTTACACGCGTTATCCGAAACACGAGAAAAAGAGCTCAGTTTTCTCGCATTATTTTCCCAAAATTATTCGTCTCGCCCCTTGATAAAAAGCTTTAGGCAACAATGAGATAAGAAAGACTCCGCGGTTGCACGACAATGAAAATGTCGAGAAGATGTAGTGGATTAAATGAATGTCTGACCTATTCAAGTCTATACTACTTCACAGATTTTCGCATTCTTCCGTCGACTGTCGGATCATTATTCTTGTATTGAAGATACTGACGTGACTGCGAAAGAGCAACAATTAATCAGAATGATGTGTGAAAAAATGGGCTTATAAGAAATATGACACAAGAGAAAATAAAACGATGAAAGAGAGAGAGAGAGAGAGAGAGAGAGAGAGAGACAGAGTCCAGCGAGAAGCCAAAAACAGAGAAAAGGCGGACGATGCGGACAGAAGAGAGGAATAGTCTTTGGAGTTGGCGAAAGAGGCAGAATTATTTTTCTCTCTGCACCTTGGTCTTCGTTTTTTTCCTCTTTTCTTCTTTTTTTTCAATCACGCCGTCGTCGTAATTCCGCCTTTGTGCCAGTGGATAGCCCAGCACTTAGACTTTTCTTTCTTTCTGTCTTTCTCCCGTTCTCTCTCTTACTCTCTCTCTCTCTCTTCGTATTCCTTTCTCTCATAAATCTTGAAATGAGAGTAGAAAAAGAGAAGGCAAAGCAGATTAACTGTGACACGCGCAATGAGCTCTCGGCTTGGTTAAACGATTGCCGGCAATCTTTGTCGGAGGCCCCCTTTCGAATATCAGTGCCAGCTGTAATCAGCTTTATTCAAATTGGAGCTTGGGAATTTCCGGCTAGTTATTGTCGTTTTCGCGGAGCTCCATTTCGCTCCACTTCTTCATGCCTGCCTGCTTATACACATGTATACACAAATTACTCGCTGCTGCATTAAGTTTCTCATTTCGGACTGCACACTCGTAGAATTTAAAGGAGGATACTTATGAAGCTTAGAGCCCGGTTAAATTACTATTCTGATGCGATTACGACAAACAAGTCGAGTTTCAAATTTGACCGCCCCGCGGCCCCCAACAAAGAACGCTAACAATACTACTTGTTGTTCGCTGATCAATATAAGCTTAGTATTTGGCCACGGGCACGAGCTACACAATTAGCCAAGTCATCATCGAAATGAGAGTCTAATTGGTGCACGAGAGTGAGAAGCAGCAAGAAGTCATCGATATATTCTTTGCGAATTTCAATTATTCAGAGACTCGCTAGGATGTAAAATGGAAGATTGCCAAAGAGAGCTCCGGTCAATCTTGCAGCTGTCGCGCGCGCGTCTCCGTCAATCGCCTGCTACTTTAATTCGTCTCTGGCGAAATTAATTGTAGGCGAAGCAGAGGAGAAAGGGTAGATAATGTTTGCTAAATCGAAATTGGAAACAGCTATATTTCTGTCATATTGCGCCGATAAACTCATTAGCTAACCCGCGTGTCGCAATAGTGATGAACGTAACTGCACAAAATGAGCCAACGGACAATTGTCTGCGAGTTACTTTCATTCGGAAGTTGACGAGTGGCGGAATGGATTGTGCCGCCACGGCTAATTAATTAAAATGCCGCGCGCCTTGGCTATGGCGTATACGCATACGTTTGACACGGGGATGCAAAAGAAAAATACTGACGCGCTAATTAATTAGATACGGACAGACACGGGCGTGTACCTCTCGCTCAATTTCCTCCAGGGGCTGGCTGCATTTTATTTTTCCTGATATGAGTTCGCCGGGAATTTAGCGCGATTGGTGTGCTTTGCGCCGACGCGCGCGAGATTCGCGTTTTATGTCGGTGAAAATTTTTAATTACCGCCGACAAGACCGCAAAAATGCTGCGTCTGAACTCGCGATTGATGTTTATTGAGGGAGGACGGCGACAACAAATTCGACCTATCTTGCGATTGCTCTCGCGTGTATAGAGAATGCGTTGGCTTATCTCAGTCGAAGGCTCGGAAAGACGAATGAAAGTGTCTATCCTCGCTACGAAAGTAACTCGAAACGAAAGGAGAAGGAGACTGCGAGTTTATTTAATTCATAGAACAATGGCTTTCCCTTTATCACCGGGCCAAAGTAATATCTTCCAACGCGATCCTCGTCAAAATTTGAGCAGCAACGACAGTAACAAGCGCTGAAGAACGAGTAGAAAATTTATCTAGAACATACGGTAGAAGCCAGACAGTGTTGCAGGCGTAAGTAAATAATAATAAGAAAAATCGATGCTGTCAGATGGCTTGATATTTCAACTGGTCATGTAGCTACGAATGTGCGCGTGTACGCGCAAGTCTATATCTCTATCCATCTGAAGGCTCTCCTCTATTTTCACAGCCACGGAGGTGAAACAAAACGGTTGTGACTCCGATGAAACGAGACACAAGATAGACGACGACGTCGCCGGCAAAGCTCTCGTGCAATATCCGGACAACCTGAATCTGTCCGACCTCTACTACTACATCCTGGCGCCGACGCTCTGCTATGAATTAAACTTTCCTAGGACCACGAGAATCCGAAAGAGGTAGGTTTCTTTTTTCTACATAGGGCTTTTTTTTCTAATTATGATTCTTTTTTTCTCCGTCGTTACCCTGTTTTTTCTCTCTCATAACGCGTTACACGTACCTCTCGCTCGCTTTTTTACTAGTCAAATTAAATTGTTTGTTATGAAATTTTCGCGTTCGCAGGCCAGTCGAGCACATTAATTAAAGTGCTCGCAAACTTTACTTTCGCCTACTTTCGAGTACTTTGAAAGCTTCGCCAACCATCGCTCATAATTAATTAAGCTTTTCTATTATTTAGCTGCTTTTCGATTCTCTTTTTTCTGGGCTCTCCAAAATTTTTCGTTTTCATAAAGTTCATTACGCGTCACTGCCCCAACTTTGTTCTTTGCTCTTGACTTTTTGGTACTTTTCTCCCTCCCATTTGCGCGATCCATTAATTATTTAAATTGTTTTATTGGTCATGCAAAAATAAATTTGGCCGGATATAATAATCGAACCGAAATTTCACGAATGCCTCGTTTTATCACAGTTTTTCGCGTTACAGCGTGTCGGAACGGGATTTTTATCTAGATTCAAAAAAAAAATAGAAGCCCGTTATCGAAATTTCGATTTCCAAGAAAAGCTCAAAGCGCGGAGTGCCAAGTGCATATTGTAGAGGAAAACCCTGGAAGTATTTGACAGTTTTCATTCGTGGAAAAGCAATTCAGGCAAAAAAATATTGGTTCGGGAGAAAAAGTATTCGGGCTGTAGTATGAGGAAATCCTTTTGAAAGGAACTCATTGTTCGGTGGAATTTATTCAGATATCAATTGTGGATTTCGACCACAAGTGACGACACTAAACTGGTCTGATTGCAATAGTTGGATCTTCCTCCTCCAGCCCAGCAATCTGGGCGTTTGCCTTAAAGGATGACGATGCGGGCTACAACTGGAAGAAGACGCTCGTAAAATTAGATTCAAGTGAGGGAGGCGAATAGCGGAGGGTAGCGAGGACAGTGGTAGAGTGGTGGCAGTGGGAGGGGGGGGGGAGTGATGTATTCCACGGCTTGCTTCCGTTCCCGTTTTGAGCCCCGCTCATACTTCCGGCACGCCGCGTCGACGTGTAAACACACGTACGTATGTAAGTACGTAGTATCTCTCGAGTTTGCTCGGCTAGCCATGTCTAACGCGAAGTAGCGTCGTGCCCCGTGAAATTTCATGGGGGGAGAGCGCCAGTAAGCGAGCGAGTATCCACGTCGATGAATTCCTCCCAATGTAATTTATAACGCCCCGAGCGTCTTGCTTTTGGCTGTGTGTAGGAGACCTCGAAGATAAATCCTCTTTTTTATCACAATGAAACACGCGCCAGTGTTTCGCTCTCGGGATCATATATAAATTATCGTGCGCCTGCCTTTAGCGCCAGCGGGAACTGTTGCAGGAAGGAAGGAATCTTTATCCGCAATAAGTTTCGCATTGAGTGTACGAATAAATTTCTCAGGAGTAAATCGAGAGTGGTTAAACGGGGGCGCGCTCGCGCGGATCAGCTCGGCCTGCGTCTGCTTACGTTCATTCTCTCTCTCTCTCTCTAATATTTTGTGTTTCTTTGCACTGGCTTTCAGGTTTTTAATCAAGCGCATACTCGAGGTGGTCGTCGGCTGCCAGGTGGTGATGTCGCTGTTCCAGCAGTGGATGATTCCCTCGGTGAAGAACTCCCTCATACCTTTCAGCGTAAGTACAGACGGACCTTACAGCGCCTCGCGATGCCTTTTATCCTCCGTATTAAAATTAAAAATGAAGGCGGAGAAGAATAAGACAAGAATGGCGATGTCACAGCTCGCTTTTCACGTTTTCGCCACATTATTCATCCTTTTGAGCACAGCCACGTGGGGGAACAAAGAGAGCGCGACAGTCATAATTTTTAATGAAAGCAAGCCTGATACAGCTCGCTCGAGTATGAGTCTTGACGAGGAATTACCAGCACTATAGGTGAGGTCTGATAGCATCGTAAAAAGGTAACAAGCCTCGGCGCTCGTGTAACATTGATGAGCCGACGACATTCGGAGTTATCCGTAAAAGAATATGTTTTCCTCGTACGCACGACGAGCGGATAAATGAATAATAAAACAGTAAGCGCTCACACACACACACACACACACACACTCTCTCTTCTTCATAGTGATCTGTGTGTGTGCGCGTGTGTGTGTCGAACAATGTAACATAATAAAAAAAGGAAACAAATAGACGAGAACGTAGAGGAACGTGACACTCGGTCGAGTGCACTCGGGAGCGATGGCAATTGGAGGCGCGCGCGGCGACAAATCGAAGCCATCAATCTTTCTCGTTAATGGCCCCTGCGACATACACGAGTATGTGTGCCTCTGTGCGTGTGTGGCTATGTGCGTTCGCCTGTCTATAAGTGTGCACGAGTACAATACCAAGGGGATACCTATCCAGTTGCGCGTAGGCGTCTTGCCACGTTATATGGCCATCGCTCCTCATCTCCGACTCTATTAAAAGACTGCACCCGCCCTGGTCTACGCGCGCCACCGCCTTCTTTTATTTCCTCATTGCGCTTAATCAGCCCTCTAGATGACCATTATTACGTTCTTTCTGGCCAGTCCCCAGCGGCAATGCTACAAAATCTTATTTGAAGATAGAAAAAATATTGGAACAATATCCTAGGTTGACTTGAATATGTATGGTTGTCGTTGGCTCAAGTGAAATAGTTTACAATCGGTCAAGAAGAAGATGAGCATGAAAATGTGATTAACATAGTGTTGAAGCTCAAAGTATTTTGCATCGACCGATTCTCAGTGGTTCACGAATTTTCAAGCTATTTCAGACATGGGCTACTTCGCACAGCTACCATTTCGTCATAAAAGCTTTGAAGTTTAAATTCTTTCTAAATAAATTTAAAAAATATCGATTGATTTATTTGTAAACAGCAATCTTGAAAAACATTCTCTCGTCAATTGTTCGTTCGATTACTTTCGGATTTGATGCAAAACATTTAGAAGTTTTTGAGCTTTATCATTTTTCATAATTTTTTAAGCATATTACTTAAATGTTTAAATGTTTAACTTCTTAAAATTGAACATTGTTTTCCAAAAATACTATTTGCTTTAGCTACAGGCAGCGATAAGTTAGTATTGTGTTACACTCGAGCCGCTATACATTGAGATTTTACGTTTTACCTTTGAACGTAATGCTAAAATTTGACCTGCTGGCATTTAATCATTCAAGTAATATGTTGAAAAGTGTATGAAAAATTGAAAAGCTCAAAAGCTTTTCGATGGTTGACATCAAGTTCGAAAGTAATCGGAGAAGCCATTGACGAAATAACATTTTCGCTACTTGCCAGTAAACTAATTGATTTATTTTTTAATTACACGGCAACTACTTCAGAACGACATTAAAATATAAGCTTCATTTTTTCCGGCGTTCAAGCTTTGCTGATGAAACGGTGACTGTTTGAAGTTGCTCGGGCTTGAAATAGCTCGAAAAGCTATATTATTTTCCTTCCCCTTGCCGCTACAGTTTTGCTAATCGATCTAGATGTATCGTTCACGAATCTATCGATGTACAAGATCTTAAGCTTCAACGCTACACATGTCCCATTAGAATGCGATTATTTTTTCGCAACGATATAAGCTTCGAAAGTCAGGCCTCTATTTTTCCTTAAAACCAATAGTAGGTGAAGTCGAGTTTGTCAGGAGTGGGGGGGGGGGGGGGTGAAGAAAAACATTGTTGCGCTGTGGTAAAAAGGACAAGGCGTTTATCCCCAGAAAGCTGCATACTTGAAAAAGTATGCGCTTGTATACAGGTGGCGAGCAAGCAACCAAGCCATACACGTGACAGCCTCAGCCATACGGTTTACTGCTTTGCCGGTGCAGTTTATCGCGCTCGCTAGCTGTCGTTTTCTCTTTCTCCCTCTTTCTCTCACTCGGGCACACGTATGCACGACGGTAAACGATTTGCCGCAACGATTTGCGCGGCAATCCACTTAGCCCCGACGACGGACGTACCGGGCTGTTAATACTTAATAACTTGGACAACGAACAGCAAGTCCCTTCCCACGGCTATGCTCCCGGTTCCCCTAATCACGGGCGCGCACGCCTCCGCTGCTCGAAAGTTTTCGTCGGGGAAGGTCAACGCGCGCCAGCCCGCGAGAGAGAACAACTCCCTTACATTCCCACTTTGCAACTGCCCAACTACTAGTAACGCTACTTCTAACTATCTCGACGAGTCGCTATCTTTGGCCAGCTAACGCTGGGGGACGCGCTCATTTTCGCTGACGAGGGTCGTACCTTCGTACAACTGCGTGCGACCGCCGCTCATTGATCGTCGTTTGCGAGTTACCGAAAACACGCGCAGCTAGCTGTATTCAATCGACATTGCAAATTTGCGACAGGAAAAATCAGTTGATATTTTAAAATTGAAATGAGCATGCTGCGGAGCTCACTTTGGTAGAGCAAAGTCGAGTCGTGTAAACACTTCCGACAATCTCCGGCGTTGTTCAAGTAGCTCCAGGCAGTAAACAGCTTTATTATTCTTCTGGAAACTTCAACATTTGCAGTTTTCGAGAAAGGCGCCGTGGAGCTTTTTTTTTTAACGACGATGCTCCGCGGTGAAGCAGCAGCGTTATAGAAAATATCGATTTCAAATACAAAAACAAGCACGCCAAGATCGCGCGTGGCTGCGATACTCGTTGCCGTGAGCAATAATGGCTAGCAGTGGTTGCCTTTGGTCGTATTACGATGGAGCAAAGAGAGGCAAAAGAGAGGCGGGCGCAAGCACGAGTTCATCGTTGCGTCGTCCCGGGAGGCACATGAGTGCGAGCTGATCGTTTTAGGGATTTTAGAGGAGACGACTTGGCGACGCGGAGCAACGTCTCCTTGCGCGACGAAATGCGTCGGCATCGATTCGCCATCGGCTTCTCTTCCCTCTCGCTGATGATTTCCGCTTGCTTGTTACGCGCGGCGTTGAAGCCCTTACTTTTTACGGCGACCAATCCTCCTGCTCCCCCTCTGCTCATTTGGGCGTAATTAAGAGAGCGCGCCGCGTGCTGGAAATTCGGCAAAGCTCGAGCGCGCGCTAACAGTCAGCCGTACGAGGCTCGTCGGACGGAATTCGCGCTCGCGCCTGCGACCAGTTTTATTATGAGGCAAGGCACGCTGTTCTTTCGTCGGCATTCCCTTTGGCGCGCTGGCCGGCGCGCACTAGTATTATGTGGCCTAGGAATTCGGCTTCGTCGTCGCTCGCCGCGCCGTCGACGATGTTCTTAAATTTCATTCTTCTGCTCTCTTCCGTTCGCTCCGAGTCGCGCGACGTCTGATCTACCGCCAGTCATAAAATGCCAACGATACTCGCGGAAGAGCGCGGCGCCGCTGAATTCGTAATGAGCGCCCCAAGAATTTTTTATTATGCCGCGAATTTTTTCGCTCGCAGTCAGCCAGCGCGCTCCGCAAGAATTTCATTAATGCCGAGCGCCAGATGCAGCGTATATTAAGACGTTTGACGACCCGCAGCTGCTCTTTGTTTCGCGGTATATCGGCTACGTCTCACTCGACCTACTTAGCGGCTGTTCGACAATGAAGCCGTAACTTTGAGCTGTTGCGTAGCCTATCTCCTGCCGACATTCTTCAAATTTCGCCCGCTCTTCCCGCGCCAAGATCCTTCGGGGACGGAGCAGCGAAAATGAATCTCAAGTCGGAATACTTAATCGGACGAAAGTAAGAAGAAAAGGTGAAGGACGCGTCTCGTACGCGTACTCTTCGTCAGACGGTAAGTGCGGAATTGCACGCGCATCTGAGAATTAGAGAGTGGCCGAGTGAAAGGCTCGATCTCTTTCTCTCTCTCTCTCTCTCTTTCTTCCGAGCTAGTGACGAGAGAAGCTCGCCCCATATCTTCAGTGCACCGAATAAAATTGATGTATTCGCGCAAGACACCTAAGGCACGATTCCGCGAACGGATCAAAATTTCAAGCAGCCAGCCCGCGTTAAATTCACTTAATTTGCTTTTAATCGTCTCGACTAAGTGAGCCCTTGATCGAATTATGCGAAATAGCGCGGCAAGGCACCTCACTCTCTCTTCGAAGAGCCGGCAATCTGATTATCGGATCGTTTAAAACTCGGCCATGTGGAAATTCGGAAATCGATGCGAAATGGTAATGATTGAATGAATGATTAAAACACTTGGTAATTTGACGCGCGCACAGATCAAATCTGCTATTCTCGCACCGCATCCAAAAAAGAATCTCTATAATTAACGTGATGGTCTATCAATGACCATTCTCTCGTTTCACATATCCGAATAAACTCTCATTCAATTAAGAAAATGGTGTTGAACTTCTTTCCAAATTAGATTGTAAAATAAACAATATGTCAACCGCTTGCACATGTAGTTTGCAGTCCTTAATGTCGCCTAATCCAATAATTGGCTTTTCATTTGCATCTTAAAATCGTGTCCCCATGGTTAATTTACGTATACCGAGATTAGAGGCGGAGACCAATGGAATGAAATGTCCACGTAGTCTTTTCTTTTTCAACAACAGTAATCTCCTGAAAATCTGTATTGAATTGAAGAGACGTCAACGAACATATCACGCGACAGCCTACGAAGGGGGTGAACGCTCTCTGTTCGTACTCGCTTATCGTACTTGAATCGTGTATCATGGAAATAAAGAGTAAGAAACCTTAGACGAGCTATGGAGAGGCTTATAATAAGCCGATGAAAGGGGCCAACAGTTTATCGATCAGTCAGGTGCAACGTTCCGCGACTGAGAGAGCGAGCGGGAGATTCACGCTGCTACGGGTTCGCTCGCATGCTTAAGCACTTGCGCTTAGACAAATTAATTACTTAATTGATTTCAGCTCTATTCTATTGTTCCCATTAATATTTCACTCGCCTCGCCGACTGGGTGATTCTAACAGAAGATCTACGAGCAGAGTTTGCTGAAGCCGCGAGAGCTTAGAGGGAAAAAGAGCCAGAGAGAGAGAGAGAGAGAGAGAGAGAGAGACAGAGACGACACGGCAAACAGAACCGCGGGCAATAAAGTAGACTAACACGGCGCGAGAGTGAGATTGAGGAGCAAGATACAGAGCTTCGCTCTCATCTTTACCGCATTATCGGCCGTGTTATTTCAGTTAGACCCATCGGATATAGAATGAATCGCGCGACAAGAAAAATACAATTAAAAATCACTCAAAGCGGAGCTTCTTTGGTCAAACAAGGGCTCCCATTCCTGCCTATCCTTTTCCTACAATTCGCACGAAAAATCCGCATAAGTGCGTACGGAAAGGAAATGGCGCACCGAAAGGGAAAGAGCATACAGAGCAAGAGGGAGAGAGGCTCTAATTGATTGTCGGGCTGCAGTTAAGAGGCTGGCGTTTCACCCTCGAGAGGGATAGCCTGCGAGTGAGTAAGCGAGGTGCTAATTGAATCTACCCCGAGTTTTTTATCGTCATACGCGCTCTTTCTCCCCTGGCAATTCGACCATCGCCCAGCACTTTCGACATCTCCATTCGCGCGTAAGTAAGTTCTGATGGGTAGCCAAGCTCGCGAAAGAGGCTTACCCTATTTCCTAATTATTCCTCGGCGAAATGTAAGTGCTGCATAAGAATGACTTCGCCTAAATACGGAGTGATTTATGATGGCACTAGAGCGCAACTGTGTGCTTTTTATATTCAACAGCCCACCGATTTTAAGCACCTCAAAGAATATATAATTAATTTGACGGCGTATTTATTAGTTTTCTCAAATGAGAAAACTCATTTGATGTCCGTAACAGGATGCAAAATCAAATGAACTGTATTCAATTTTGTTCGCGCCGTTTGGGCTCCTTAACGCGGGGACGAGTTTGCTTTTCAATTTTCCCGTTCAGCAGCGAAAATTGTCATTCTCGCACGCACGTCGTGTCGGAAACGAGCTCAAGCTCATAAATAGCCTTGCGATGATTCAAGTGCTACCAATACACACGAAAAAAAAAATGATAGATATAGTTGTTTGTCGGGAACTCCTCGACGCCCAAGAGATAGAAAGTCGAGAAACGTTCTTCTTGATCCGTCCATTTTCCGCGCCACGTAATAAAAAAAGGTTCGGTGCCGGGCGCTCTCAGGTACTCCTCGACCTGCCTGGAGAAAGCCAAATCTTGAGATATCAAATTCCGGTGAGATGTCGTAGTTATTGGCACTTTGCTATGTATTTTTATTCGCTCCGCCGAATTCTCAACGCGTGCTGCCGGTTCGGTCGTCAATAAAGAAGGCTGCTGCCCTGAGTGCCGTGCTCAGGTAGCAGAGTCCGTGTGGCTTAACCGATTTTGGAACGGCGCTTTCCCTTCGCTGCGTTCGATTGAATATCCACGACCAGACCCAAAGGACAAGGGCGTTTCCCCTTGGTTATTTCGCGGAAAATCGTAAGATGCTCGGCTGCCGCTCTTTCTGTTTGTTTGCGTTGTGTCGTGGTACGTTTATCTTTACCGCGTTTCGGTACACGTGTATGTAACTCTGCGACCGACGACGCTTCCACCGAGGGCTGGGCGATAAGCGGCGACTAGTCGATTCGTCTCGATCCACAGGAGCCACGTTGTACGATGCCTGCGTCCAAGCAATTGGTGCTGCGCTTGCTCCGAAAGGCAGCGTCCTGGTAGGACGAGTTACTGTCCGTCTCGAATAAACATTCAAACTTATTCTATTGCGAAGGCAAATCGAGCCTCGCCTTGTGGACGGTAGTTGCTATTTGTTAGCACAAGAACTTCACATTGTATTTTCCTTAGGTGAGTCTAAATGGCTTTTCCTCCCCCTCGTGACTTTTTCCTCTTTGATTTGGTAAGATTAAGGACTAATATTCGTTAGCCAATGGGTTGTTTATTTGCATAAGGCTTTCAATTGCATTTCTATCGTTATTTACTTATCCAGGTTCAAAATATTTATTATCCATTTGCTGCGAGGGTTAATTTATTTATTCGCAATCGAGTTCAAGTTATTTCGAAGTGATGTTTTTTATTGGGAACGGATACGACACTTAACTTCATTAAATATTCAGCAATTTATCTTCATAACTGTATGCTTTTGGAATGAGCTATTTATTCGAGGTGATTAACAAGTAATATGGATGAAATTGAAAGACGATGTTAATTGTTATAACTGTGTTTCAGAACATGGACGTGGCCAAGGCATCCGAGCGTCTGCTGAAACTGGCGGTAAGTTTGGTCCGGAACCAGCAGCACACGGGAAAAATAATGCAACTAGCGAGGTACGCGAGCACACGAGTTGCAGCTGCCGGCAGGCCTTACATTTCAGCAGCGAGCGCGTAGCGCCAAGCTAAAACCTTATATATCTCGGTCTGGCTGGCTCGTCGATCCGGAAGGCGCGCGCAGCGCACACCAGTCAATAGAAATCGAGTTAGCCGGAAGTTTAAAGGTACCGCGAACAACCGCAATGAGATTTCGCAGTTTCCACGTCGTCGCAGGAAAAACAATGTGCCTGCGCGAGAGCAGAGCGCTAATCGCGTTTTCCATCTCTCAAAACCAGCTGGCAAATTAATCCGCGAGCAGCCAATTTATTCGTACGCGCGCTAATTGAAAGCCCCCTCTCTCGCGGATAAGAAAGAACTCGCTTCGCTTCGCCCCGCCAGCTAACGAGCTCCCAACCAGATAATTGAAGACTGCACCTCGCCGCTCAAATTATTCGGACCTTTGAGAATCGCCATCGCGCTAATTGTTGCGATCTCAACGATTATGGGCCATTCGCGCGCTGACTCGCTAATGGCCCGCAGTCGATTCGCCTGATTGGCGGCGGCAATTTCCAGATAATTTTATGGCACTTGCGCGCGCGGCCGCGCGCGCAAAAATCAAACAAATTTATTACCTTGAAAACAACCGTCGTCAACCGAGTTCCATGTCAAAGCAGCATCAAGTCTCGCTTGCGATATTTCAGCAAATAGGCGGTGCGCTCGATTTTTTACCTCGTCACTTCAACAACTCGACGCGGAAACTTGTCGAGTTGCGTGAATATCGCGTGTATTGGCTGCAACGAAGACGCCGAGTTCTCCGATCAGAGTCACGTCGTTGTTGCAATCGATTATATTTCCGCGTTGTCTTTCTTGGTCGGATGCAGCGCGTGAGAGCTGACTCTCTTGCATGCGAGCGACAAAGCCTCTCGAAGGGGCGGTGCGAATAAAATTAGAGCATCTCATTTTCTCGTTCTCGGTAATCTTCTCAATCTCGTTACACACGTCTTCAGTTTGCGCGAATGCAGTTCTCTATGCGTTCGCGCGCGACTGAAAGAGAGAGCACGTGCCGGATAATTTGATTTCTCTTTGAGAAAAGTATGGACTGTAATCATGCTAAGTCGGCCAGGTGGAAAAGTATAATGAGAACTGCTCTCCGCGAAATAGAGCGTCTCATTTCACTCGACGACGACGATTGTCATATCCCGTCGTCCTCGAATGAATGACCTGAGAACTACTCGTTTTCACGGCAAGATTAAAGCAGATTTGATCTCGTTCTAGCTCAATTTCTTCTTTTTTTTTCTCCCCTTCCCCCTCTACCCACGAAATTCTAATTTTACGCGCTGCCGCGTTACGATAAAACATTCACACGTGGAGTGGCGTGAAAAAAAAGAACAATTAGAATACAATATCGAATACTATAATGCTGAGATATGAGATCGCGAGCCATGCTGAATTTTACTGATTACAAATCCGCAGGCTTTATCTCCGGCATGCATGAACTAGCAATTTGATAAGCCTGAATTGTATGTTTTATACGTTGGGAGCGAACAGAATGGTTGAGGATTTTGATACAGCGTCAGTTGGGCAAGAGGCTTTGTGACCAGAGAGAACGCGATGCTCTCGTGTTTTCCGTGCGTATACGACGCTCAAAGCGTACAGCCCTCGTGGAAAGAAGCTCAAAGTTTACCGTTGGCGAGGTTCTTTGTGAGATCGGTATTTGCAGCTGATTCGCTGTTGGGCTTACAACGAAGGGAGGAAACGAAATTAAAACGTCGAGCTACAGAGAGAGAGAGAGAGAGAGAGAGAGAGAGAGAGAGAGAGAGAGCGAACGCAAGTTTTCGCTGCTGTCGCCGACGATGGCCCGCGGCGACTTGACCGCCCCGCGCGTTGCCATTGATATTGCACGCTTTGACATGGATAAAACTTGCGGATTCTCCAGACGCGCCAAGACCAACCGCCTCTCGCTGATTGAGATGCAAAGAGTGACTCTGCCGCTGACGAGACATCGAATGAGGGGAGACCGTAACGAAGGCCGCGCGTGAAAAATTTTTCTCAACTCTCCCGAACTTTTTCTGTACCGATAGCGCTGAATATTCATACGCTGTTATTTGGTCTTTGTTCCGTCTCCGTCTCAGGGCTGGCATGAAAGAGCAGAGATTGGAAAAAGCTACGATAAAGAAAATCGCGTGGGGTCGGAGAAGAGGCAGGCGAGGCTGGACCGCGGGCACAAAGTCGAATTAGAGAATGACTGGATGCGAGAGCGGAAAATTTGCATCCTGTTAACGAGCGCGTCGCCGGGGCTAAGTGATCGATAACGGCTTTTATCCCGAAAACGCGCTCGCCTAGCTCGGTCGGCCCGTAGCCGTGCGCGCGCCTCGACGCGAGCCATTGTCACCGGGGCGCAAACCAACTTTCTTTATCTTCGCAGATACCGAATCACCTGATGTGGCTCTGCTTTTTCTATCTGTCTTTCCACTCTTATCTCAACCTCATGGGCGAGATGCTGCATTTCGCCGATAGAAATTTCTACTGCGACTGGTGGAACGCAAATAACATCGACACTTTCTGGAGGACCTGGAATATGCCCGTCCATCGCTGGGCCGTAAGGTAAATTGAAAATTTTCATTTGTTTTCCGCTGCTGCGTGACACGTACCCCGCGAATATTGAAATGGATGATGGACACGCTCTGACTAATATTTAACTTCGTATATCGAGGTGGCTCGCGATATATCTTTATCGAAAAAATATACTATTTCGATTTTGCCAGTGGACAAACACTTGCCAAAATAAATTGCATAGTAATCGGAAGACAAATATAGTTTTGCGGGGCGCCGATGTTTTCATATTATTGGAAATTTTTTATTTCGTTCGTTTACTGATAAAATACAACAAAATCACTATCCAAAGTTGCTTCGGATATTTTGATTCCATAGATAAATATCGTATTTGCGGATAACATCAGCTTTCACTGAATAGAGCGCTTCAATTTGAAATGTTTTACCAATTCCTGCAAATAAAAATCCATTGGTAGAGAGACTGGCGTGTATACGTAATGATGTGTGTTTCCTGCTTGCACAAGTAGCTTCGAATAAACGATGACCGATGCATAGGGCGAAGCGGACAGCGGCAAACATTTGAGTTGCCGGACCGAGCCTCCTACGTCATTTGATGACAAACACGCTCGGCTCGATATTAATAATCAATAGCTGATTGCGTATCGAGAGCCGTGTCAACACATCTAATTGTATCAATAAACTATTCGTTATCGAAAAACGATTGCACCACTGCAACTTGAAAAATAAAATATCAATTTGATCGCAGATTATATAATAGAGTGCGTTGAGCGTTATTCAATCACTGCTTCATCGAATACCCATCAAACGCACTTTTTTCCAATTTCGCCATAAAAGCTCTGCAAGGCTGTTTGGAAAATAGTGTAGAAATAAACGGAGACTAAAGAAAAGGTAAAAAAAGGAAAGTAGGCTATGAGTTTTTAAAGCAAACCTTTGTCGACTGCCTCTGCAGACAATAGTCAAAAAACTTCATTAGAGAGCGTGTTTCACGAAAAAAGTTCCCATGTTACTTGATGTACCTATAGAGGAGCAGGAGAAAGCGCCGAAGGAAACAACGATTTTCTTCCCGTTGTGCGGTTAATGTGCTCTTCGCCGCATTACGAAAATACTCGATACACGCTGCTTCTCGAGCGCATCTCATTTTAACTCGATGGCCGCGCCGCGTCGGAGTGAAATTGATGTTTCGCGCCCTCATATTTGTTTCGCCGGTGGAACGACGCGGACCCTTGTCAAAACAAACACTTAGTCATTCCGTTATGGCCACTACGCTCGCGTGCTATTCATAAAACACGCTTTATTAATGCGACGCGAAAAATGGGAATTACAGAGTCGGCGCGCGTAAAATACTGCGTTATCGTGGGGCGGGCTAATAAAACCGCGCGGCTGACGATCAGGATGAAGAAAAACAGGCGGGGGAGGCAAGTGGCTTTGTCCGCGGCTATTATTTCACCTGAAACGAGCAGGCCGTTGGCGCGTGAGAGATACGACGAGATACCCGAATTTCGCGCCTCTCGCTCGCTCGCTTTTCCGCGGCTGTCTATTTATTCCTCGAGCTCGCGTGATCAGCGCTACCTGCTATCTCTCGGCCTGCGAAATAGCGTCTCTTTTCAAGTTTGTAATGGGAAAAGCCGATAGGCATCTCCCGCCCTCGGGCGACTCACTTAAGGCTGTTTATCCCAAGGCACACTACGAGATTGTAATATAACGTATGTATTTATGCGGCCGCCTACGGGAGCTTACCTCGCTCTATACGAACGCCCCCCTCTTTTTATTTCTCGGCGTTTAGGCGCGCGCACCCGGGCATGTCCGCGCTCTTTTCAATTATGCACTTCTAACGAAGAGCTCCAGAATGCGGCTGATTCCGTATTTTTTTCTCGTTTAAATGTTAATCTCGGCGGATAGCTCATTTATTTATTCATTAAATTTGGAGATGGCCGACGACTGGGACGATCAGTGGTAGCGCGTGTGGTTTCGAGAAAGAAAATAAGAGGAGGACGGCACGGTCCGCGGCCTACCTGCCCTCTCAGGTGTGAGAAAACAAAATGTAATCTCGGCATTTTTGTTCGTACGCGAGGCGCGAACACGCGGGTTCCTCGGTCTCTTGGCCGCAGGCAGCAAAAAGACGCTTGCAGCTGGTTTATGCGCAGTCGACGAGGACGGCGAAGACGACTCCTTTAAAGTTGCAGGGGGACGCGCGCAAACAACTGTCTGCCAAGGAAATTTAGCACGTGTAAAGAGCGCGGCCGAGGCAACGAGGCAACGGCCAGTCCTTAAATTACCGGCATCCACATTCGCATGCACGTCGCTCGCTTTACGACTCACGCTTCGAATTTTTAAGTATCTCTCCTCTGAAACACGCAGCGCGTCTAGTGTTTGCCCACCGTCTTGTTGTCTTCGCTGTTGCCCTGCAAAGTCCTTGTCGGTCGAGATGCTAATTAAAAAACTCGCCTCTATCCTCTTGCAGACACCTGTACATACCGGTGGTGGAGATGGGCTACAGCAAAACGGTCGCGAGCGTGACGGTCTTCTTTATCAGCGCCTTCTTCCACGAGTACCTTGTTAGCGTACCGCTGAAGACCTTCAAAATCTGGGCGTTCATGGGAATGATGGGCCAGGTAAGTGAGCCTCTTGCCTCGCAGCGCGCACCGGGTTGGTTGGGTCGCGTCCTCGGCGACGCTTGGCTATTCAACGGTTTGCCGGCAAGCTGCCTGGAAAACGCTTTTTCTGCAATAATCTTGCTGCATTAATCATGAAATTTGGCCGTAATTGTTTTGATGCCGGCGCGGTGCGCACATGAATATTCGGCACTATTAGCGTGTCGATGAATATTCAGAAAAGAAGGAAAAGAAAGGTGTCGCTGCTGCGAGGTGAAAGCTCCTCTGCATAAAGAGAAAGCTCGGTTGAAAACGGGCACTGACAAGGCTACCGCGCTCTGCCAACAGATTCCCTTATCGGTGCTGAGCAAGCACGTGGAGAGAAACTGGGGCGCCAGGTGGGGCAACATCGTCGTCTGGGCGAGTCTCATCATTGGCCAGCCACTCTGCATCATGATGTACTACCACGACTACGTGGTCACCCACTATGGCGAGACCCTCCTCGAGGATTACTCGCACGTCTAAGAAGATACACACCGACAGCGAAATAACAAGCAGAGAAGCTGTCGCCGACGCTGTTGCTGCTGCTCTTTTCGCGCAAAATCGAATCACGCGCGAAGAAAGGAATCGCTTTACTCGCGTCGTCTTCTCCGCGTTTGTTTGCTCGTGCGCCTTTTTCTTCTTCTCCCCGTCGCCGCTCGCCACGCCGCGAGAACATTCGATTTCAGACCTAATAGCCCGCGAGTAAATGATTTTTCGTTGTGAATCGCCCAAGTCTCCCGGGATAAATTGATAGAGTGTCGCGTGCTCGTTCTCGCCTTTTGTATTATTTCCCGACTTCCTCCTCCCCCCCCCCCCCCTCTCTACTCCGTCTTTTTTTCGTGTCCCCTTAATACAAAGCGCCGTTCATTCACTGATTGTACTTTTGTATTACCTGTTCAATGCTCAATGACGCGATTCAAAGAGAAGGCACGTCGCGCTTTCACGAGATTTTTCTATGACATTTATTACAATTTGTAAGTGTTTCCTGCAATCACTTGTGTACGTGATATTTATTTACAGTACATTGTTATTCATTTTGATACTACATTTTTAATGCTTTGCACACGACAAGACGACGGGAAGATTCGCTACTCGGAGGGATATATATATATATATATATATATTTTAAAATATCTAGATGTTATTATTTAGAGATTTATAGATTTCCTTTATACTTCGATAAGCAAATGTTTTATCACCGAAATTGCCTTATATTTTTGTTCAACGAAACATGTGATCGCTAATCGCGCGATTTGTAAACGTAGAAATGTACATTCACGTAGAAAAATTGTGCGTGGCAAATTGTAAAAAAAGAGATAATATGACAGCCAACATTTGCCACTAGAATTTAAGAAACTCGAGAGCAACGAGACGCGATGAAGTTACCACAGCGTGTATTTTAGCGGAAGAGATTTAATGCACTCCGTCTTTGTCTCTCTTTCTCTCTTTCTTAATGCTTACGGCTGCCGGTGTTTGTGTACAAAAACATAAACATGTTTATCGTAACTTAGACTTTATATCTAAGAGACATTTGTTCCTCTTTTGTAAATTTTTTACTGAACTTTGTAAATAAACGAAACACGTGCAGGAATGTTCGTAACGTCAACACAAATGTACTCTTGAGGAATAAATAAATGCGGTGCGAATCGCGCCAGACGCGTACACATTTGCATCCGCAGGGAAATTGCGAGGGAAACGAAGTTTGTCTCATCCGTGTCTGGCGTATCGAAGCTAACTGGGTGTTGGGATGAAAGAGGGGCGGGAAGGGGGGGGGGGGTTGAGAATAAAAAGTCTGCAAAGTTTATTTTCTGATCGAGTACGTAAGGAGCTTAAATAAATGTAGGTCTTGTTAAGAATTTGTCTTATTATTTAAAAACGTTTATTCTCTCATTCCTTATTGAAACTCACAATTTTTTCCTGAACACTTGTACAAATAAGTATTTCATTTTGAGTGCAGATTTTCCACTCGACTGAATGATCTACGAGTGAGAATATAGAATAATGGATTGCTGAATGAGCAGATCATTTTTTACAGCTACACATTTTTTACAATACAATCAAGAAAAGTCGAGACCAATAATTGTTAAAAATTCAAACTTATTTTATTACTTCAACTCTCAATAGCTCACAATAGCTCATTTCATTTCAATTAATCGGTTATATTATTTTAAAAAAATGTTACTGCGATTCATTGTTGGAACCTGTAGTCGCTGAATATTTCGTAATTGGATCGCGTTATCTCAGAACGTTTATAAATATTATATTGCTTTGAAAATTGCATTGTCATTTTTTAATTTACTTCTGTCTCGTCGTCTAAAAACGTAATTGGAAACACGTGTAAAATGGTCGAAAATCCAGGTCGAGAACGCGAAAAAACGATTCCCGGAATCGATAGCATCCTAGCGTTTGAAGACCATTAGCATGGCTGGGCGAAAGAAAGACCAGCTTTGCACTTTGAATGCATCGAAAGTGCGTACTATCACAGGCATCTCTGGCGGATACAAAATTCATCTCCTACCGCAGGACTTTCTCGCGCTCGTCGAGCATGAAAGGAGCTACTGCTGCTGCTGCTACTGCTACTGCTGCAAGAGAAGAAGAGGAAGAAGAAGCAGAAAGAAATCTCCGTCTCAGGGGGGTTGCCGAGGAAAACTAATGCTTTTTTAACGTGCCACTCGCGATTTCCAAAGGGTGCTACTGCTGCTGCTTGGTGCGTCAAGGCGATGCTTAAATTAATGATGCGGCCGCCGGGACAGGTGGACATACGTCTGCGTCAGCGCGATGTATGTGGACGAGCCGTCAAGGGGATCCGCTTTACCAAGACGAGAGAGAGAGAGAGAGAACGAAGGATCTTGGCTCTTGATGATCGTCTGACGCTACTTGATGATGTGACTGCTTTGCGTATTTGCACGTATATGTAAGTAGGAATACTAAGATGAGACATTCACAAATAGATCACACTAATCTTTCTATTTTCTACCAATTAAAAATCTGTCGACATTGAAGCACGCGAAATTTCATTTAATGTCTTTCCTAGAATTTACACTTCTAAATATTCTATTGGCCGGGTTGCCAATAATGTAGTTTCAACTGATCATGTTAATTTATTAAGATTATTAGTAATTGATATTTTCAAATGTACATATTATACATCGATCGACAAAATTCAATTAATCTCGAAAATTTTATTTTGAATATAAAATGTCGAATTAAATTATTGATTTTAAATCTATTTCAGACAAAAAATCTTTGTACGTTAGTTCAAATTCATGAAAAAAATGCATTTTTCTGAGGTGTAAAATTTAAAACCTTTCTCTTCGTTGGTGCTTACGGACTTTTTTCCTCTTTCTATTTAAGGTATATATTATCGTAACGGAAAATAATCGCGAATATTAAACAAGTTCGTAGAAACTATTTTTTGCTGGCATTATTATTGCATTATCGGGAAGTAAACTATTACTAAAATTTTTGCTCCAAGTTTTAACTAGTATTCATTAAGATAATTTGATAAGTAATTTTGATAGTAAAAATAAAGAGTTTCAAATTGATAAATTGCATGATTAAAAATATTATCTAAAATTATATAAAAAGAATATTTTTGAAAAGGTTCTCTTAAAAGTCGACTTTTGATCGACGTTATTTGAGCTGATACCGTTAATTTTAGTCTTTTAAAATATCAAATTGAAGTTTTTAAATTTTATCGTTCATATCACATTTCGAAATAATAGACGAATATCAGCTGAAGTCATGAATAAAAAATGATCCGTAATTATAGTGATTTTTTTATTTAGTGTTCAACAATATAAAAATACCGCAAAAGAAGTTTCCGCGAACGGTTATAACGTTTACGAGCATTTTTTTGTCATTATGATACTTTTAGTAGGAGATCTTGCAAAGTAGAACATTTTAACGCATTTTATTTCTGTACATTGAATGGCTTATGTCACATAAATTTCTTCAAAATAACATTCCTATCCAAGTATAAGTACGATCCAATCATTGAATTTAGTTTATAACCAACGAAAATTAGTTTTACTACAGAGTCTAGCCATGTCTCGAAGGAAAGAGTGCAGCATTGTCGCAAGTCTTAAGAACGATCAAGTATCGTTCATTCGACGAGTCTTCCGCCTCGCGTCAAGAAGGAACTACGAGAAATAGTAGGACAGTCGAGTAGCGCTTTATTTTTCGAAAAAATCATCGTTGGTCGTCAAGTGGCAGTGGTATATCGAGCTTGCAAGCGTACACGGTATACAAGAGGCGAAGAAGGGGCGCAGGCAGACAAGCAGACAGCAGCGTGCGGCGGCTATAGAGCGAGCCGAGAGATCGGCGAGACGAGGGAGGGGGGCGCTATAAGGGCGGGTGCGCCGCACGGCCTCCGCAGTGTGCGCCGCGACGCCTCCCCGCGAGCACAGGCTTGCCACGCTCAGCATCACTTCGACAGCACGAGGCTTTGAGTGCGCGATCGTCATTAATTCCGGCTATCGTTGCAATCGTTCGTCGACCGCTAACTGTTGGCTGTGGATTACTCGCTGCTGATCTTTGCGCACGCGGTCCTGCATGGAGATACGGTAGGCGAGCAGTGCTGTCAGGAGACAGGTGGAGGACAATGGCCTAGGGCCGTAGATTTTCCCAGCGAGATATTGGAATCGCAACGAGGTTCGTATATATACAGGCTGTGAGTGCGCGAGGCGTTGAACCCAGGTGTCGACTCTTTCGCTCGCTTGCTCTCTGGGTGAGCGCGGAGATAGGTCAAGTCGCCGGAAAGATGATACGGTTCTCACTCTGCCTCCTTTCCTTGTTGAAATTTCGAGGTGAATATTCACTAGAACCTCTAACTTCGCTTTTCGGATTTCCATATGTCCCGCCACCGATTATTATATCTTCAATTTTTCCTCGGGACATTCCTCTTTCACTCTTCGCACAATTTTTGACTTCTTTCAGTAAAATGACATTGTTGTCATGCAGCAGGTCTTGTTTTGACAAGTTGATTCCGTAAAATCAAGAAAAATTTAGGGCGATCAAACGCACAGACGTCGTTGTAACGAACGTGAAAACATCAGAAGTTAAGCTTTAACAAATCCGTTTTCAACGATGCTCAATGAAAATATCATCATTCTTTATCATTTTTAAAAGGCCCATTTCACGCGACATTTAAAATATTCGTTTTCAAAGGTTACGGCCTCTGTTCATGGCAGAGAAGTTAATTGAGAGCAAGTGTCCCGTGACAAAAACGAGGTGCCTTGTGTGTAAAAGTAATATAACACAATTATTGATTCGTGCTATTCTTCGCTCAGCGCAACTCCTATAAAAAGCAAAGTCTCTCTCTCACTCGTACGCACGCTAGCTTTTTATTTCCTCTCTTTAAAAGTCGCTCTCCTGTAAAATCCATTATTGCATACACTTCTTTATATACGAGCTCGCTAAGAAATAGCTCGCAAGCTGGCCGGCAAAAATGGCAAAACAAAGGCAAAGAAAAAGCAGCTCGCACAAACGTAATCTTGCACTCGGCCAAAGGCACGGGAAAAGCGAATTTCGCACGTGTACGAGTCGATATAATTCTATCAAAACTCCGAACCTCTCGCACTCGCTCTCTCCACGCTCGCGGCAAATTACGTATGGATGGAATACGTCACGGGCCATAAAGTCAACCGACAGCTCTCCCCGGTAACTTCAAATTACGGCCTGGTTAGACAAGCTCCCGCCCGTGAACTTTACGAGATTGACGTACGCGAGCGAAGCTCAGCACGCCCAAACAACTTTTTCTCAGCTCGGCGCAGCACTGAAATTCCTTGTTGGCGCGCGCGGCTCGCAAAAACCAGAGCTTCGTTATCCACCGAGAATTGATTCTCATTAATATGCGGATTTGAGCAGCATCCGCCCCCCCCCCCCGACCTCCACTTTAGCCTCTTCACGGGCTGGGCGCGCTAGCAGGGAAATTAAGTGTCTCTCAGCCGGATGAGATTCCACGATGTCGATCCATCAAACGTCGACTTTGCTGTTGAGTTTATCGCGCCGGCAGCGCATCCGTGACGAGAAAAGGCCTCGGCGTATTGGTTCTCGCCCCAGACTAGTCTCGCTGTCGTGTTATTGTTTGCAAGAAAGTTTCTCTCTTTCATCTTTATTTCGAATCTTGCAGTCTGTGATACTTTGTCCCGACAGCTTTTACAACATTTACTCGCTCACGGCATTCGCATTACGAATAATTATTCTAACTTTTCCTTGACAAATTTCAAAGTCTCCGTGCTCCCTCGTACAATATTTATCAAACAGTGTTCGCTAGATGGCCAGTGCATGGTGCGCTTCTATCGTTTCTCCACAGCAAAAAGCATGAAAAACTATGGTATTATTTCTGTGCATGTAGCATTCGACAGACGGCCTACAATTATTACAATGAGTAGTCGCAAATAATGGACGACTGGCGCACGCAACAGATGGAGCTAGAGCATGAATTAACAAAAAGAAAAAAGTGCGCGTATCAAGATAAAAGTTGCTTGGAGTGAAAAAAGAACGGGCAGACAGAGGTAGATTGGATGGAACAACAAACGTTGAGAGAAAGGCATTGGGGGTTGCAATGATTCTCTGCGAAAGATAAAAGGAGAGTCGGTGGCAAGCGCGCGGCTGTTTATTCTGTGGCGGTACACGGTTGGATCGGCATTATTGCAGCTGGCCGTTTTCTCGGTCATCCGGTCACTTCGGGACTCTGTGAATTCCCGAAAAACAGGGAGAGCGCGTCGAGCTCCCGGCCACTCGAGAATAAAGAAGCCCCTGTCCGAAAAAGGAAGAAGTGAACGAGAGAGAGAGAGAGAGAGAGAGAGAGAGAGAGAGAGAGAGAATCGATTTCGCTGGCACGAGCCGCTGCCGGCTGGTAGACAGCGAGGCGGTGGCGGCTGCCGCGAGCGACGAGGGTAAATACCGGGTCTTTCTCTTCGTCACGATAAATAGGTACACGAACTACTGTCGACGTGTCAGTCAGCCGCTGGAGTTTCGCGGAATACGGAAACTCAGTCGGCGGCGGCGCGACGCGGGCGCAGCGGTGGCGAGACCAACTTTAGGGGGGAGGGGCTGCATTTGAAGGCTCACTGTGCGTGGGGGAGAGAGAGCGAGAGGCCGTGCGACTTTCTCCCTCATATATCCGATTGACGAACGGCTTTTCAGCGATCGCGGATCTTCATTAACGCTGCGGTTGCTGTTTACCTTGCGGCAAGAGAATTTCGGCGCTTCCTTTGCTTTGCGACGTCGAGTGCTCGCCGGATGGCCAATAGCGGTAGCAGTGCTCTCGATCCCGAATAACAAGAGGAGAGAGGGAGGGAGCCGCGCGATGATTAGAATTCGCAATCCGATCTCTCGCTTTCGCTACGTGCTACCGGCACTTGATTGCCGATAGGTAGATATCTGCAGAAATAGTAGCACTCGAGATACTCTGATAACTGCTAATAATACTTTACAATTTTATTACTGCTAATGAATGCTTTTATCGTTTACAGATATATTTTTTATTAGGGAACGTACAGTCGAAGGAATTACTGTTCCGTTGTAGAGCATAATAAAATTAAACTTTTATAAACATCATCGACTTTAGAGAACTAGAGATGAATCCGCGAGCAAATGGCGCAGTAATTTAACTCTCTCTCTCTCTCTCGCTATCTTATCAGCGATTATACGCATCCTGTAAAAGCAGCCGGCCGATTGATCGCGGAAGTATAGCATTGTACACTGCAGCGCGTAATCCTCCTATAGCTGCCGAAGCTGATTTTGAGGATGTAATTTAGCTATATGCAGCGTTGGGCTACCAGGCGAAGCCTGCAAAATTACTACGGGTCCTACTCGCGTTAATGACGCGTCGAACGGTGGTTTTCCTCCTCCTGCTCCTCGAATCTTAAACTAACTCGTCGCACAGTTAAGTTTCCTTCGCGCGCGAGCACAAGTTAGTGCAGATATTTCGGCGTAGTTGGTTATTATGTGGCGCTTTCCCCCCCCCCCCCCCCCCCCCCCCCTTCCAACTTCCGTTGCGCCAACCAAGTACCAGCTGAGAATGGATTCTTGCTAATTGAGAGGCGCATTTTCAATTTGACAGATTGAGTCACGCCAACTTTCGGCATTTTACTCGGAAGCTTAATAGTGTGAGCAAAGTTTTGAGGCGTTAATCGAGTGAATGAAACTACATTTAGTCAGACAAGGTCTCGAGTGCGTACAATAGCTCACTCATATGAGTGCAGCTTTTTCGTTCGTTTATTCATTTTTTGAATAGTATACGAATAGTAAATAACTATTCGGAATGCTGTTCACGAAACAACATTAAATTTGTTCACGGTAATAGCTTGGGTAAAAAAATTGATGGTACCCATTATACCGATCAATATGACAGTTACATTGTAAATATATGCAGATATTAGTAATGTAAATGAGCTAAATGAATGATAAAGTGTCATTACGTACAACCAGGCATGTTACATTGGTTGATAATACCTTTAAGTACCATGAAAAACTCAATTATATTTTTTCTCCTAGCTAGACAGAGAGAGAGAGAGAGAGAAAGAGAGAGGGAGAGAGAGAGAGAGAGAGAGAGAGAGAGAGAAAGAGAGAGGGAGAGAGAGAGAGAGAGAGAGAGAGAGAGAGGAGAGAGAGAGAGAGAGAGAGGGCAAGAGAGTGTTTGTTCAATACAGCTATCCAAAATAAGAATTATTCGACCAGCTTTTTCCGATTCGATAGTAAGCAAGAATTTTTACTTTCCAACACTCCCTGTGTCGATTGCACGGAATCCCTTTTTGAAACATACTCATTGTTCCATTAGAGTCAGCAAAAAACTGCTCGCTTGTTGTGCAGTTCCCATAATCGAGCGCATGAAAAATCGCATTGGCCCGCGATAGATATCGAATTACGATCGCGTCTGGAGGCGGCGCAGGCCAATTAAGCATCACCGGCGGTTATCCGAGAGAGGAAGAGAGAAAGGGAGAGAGAGAGAGAGAGAGAGAGAGAGAGAGAGGAACCGACTGCAGGTCATTTTCTTCTTTTACCGAGGCACAAGGCCTCTAATCTCTGGCGTCTAATTGAAAGGTACTCAGAGAGTCAGATTTGCTTCGATTTCCAGTGTCACTACGGTCTGAGATTATACGAGTTATTGCGTTTTTACATAGACTGGATAACTTTTTTTCAATTGTAGATTGCTGTTTGCAAATGGCCAGGCTTGAATTCTTGATATAACCTCTCGGGGAGTTTCAAAAGAGAATCGTCGATGTGTTAACTGTTGGGGTTGAAGGTTCTTTCTTTTAATGAGGAGCTTCGGTATAGTTTTCGTTATAGCGGATTTTCAATTTTCTTTTCCTTTTTCTTTCCGCCAGCGCACCCCAGCATAGAATATATTATACAGCCAGCATGTTTTAAAATAATCAAGTCAATTTCCCAGCTACTCGAGTGAGATCGGCAAAAGTATGGCTATATCTATTTAAATCGCGGAACTGCTTTGAATGCTAAGGTTAAAATTATCTTGAATATCGATTGCAATAGCTCGCGACGCGGTGCGAATGAGAGCTCGTAGTTTTTGCTAAAGGAATGCCGTAACATACAATAAAGTGCGCTTTTTATTGCGAATAACATAAGAGTTTACAAGCCAACAAAAAACTTTACGTCGCGAGTAAGGGGAGTGGGAGAGGGGAGAAGAAAGGGCGGAGGAGCAAAAAGACAGAAAGAAATAAGAAGCTGCACAATGAACTCGAAGCCGTCTATATAAAGGGGGCGAAGGATGCGGTTAAAGGGGTTAGCGAAGGCTGTAGCCAGGAAGAAAAACCGTGAGAGCAAGGGAGAATGCCGGGAGAAAGAACGTGCTCAACACGTGTTTCTCTTATCGCGTTCATTTTGAACCGCGAGAGCAGCAACGGCGGCCACAGCGGCAAGCAGAGTAGAGAGGGCCTGATTTATTTCCCTCTTCAATAATTCTCTTTTCCAAGCGCGCGGCGGCGGCGGTGGCGGCGGCAGCGGCACCGGTGGCACGGCCCACAGCCACTTGATCTATCGCGACGCCGATTCATTTTTATTTACGAGCAGACATCGAGCCTCTCTCTCTCTGCCTCTCCTTTACTTCCTGATTCACATCGGCTTTACGAACCTCCATCTATTCAGAAGTTTTCTTTACTGTATAGGTTTACTCGATTGCAAAGTAGCTGACTTACTGGCTTGTAAAGTCAAGTCGATCAGCCCAGCTTCGGGCTGATCCGTGTCTCGTTAAGAGAAAACTGTGTGCCGTGCGCCATTGCCACATATACATGTGGTATTCGCGAATATTCCGTTTGTCGATCGATAAGCGTCACTGTCATCCCAAATTTCAGTCGGGAGCAATGTCCACTACGTTTCATCCGTCGCAGTCGAGAACGCAATAACATTAATTTGCGATGGAATTCGCGCGGCGTGTGTAGCATATTAGCAGAGTGCCAGCAGCTTTATCGATTATCCGAGGCAGTGTGCGAGCAGCAGCGAGCTACGTCGTCGTCGTCGTCGCTGCTTGCCAAAAAATGAGAACGAGCTCTCCGTCATTGGCGCTTGGCTTGGAGCGTGGTACGATAAATAAGTCTACCTATGGAGAGCGTCTCGCACCATTAGAGCTGCGCCCGACGTTGACGTTCCCTCCTCTCTCTCTCTCTCTCTCTCTCTCTCTCTCTCTCTCTCTCTCTCTCTCTCTCTTTCTCTTCCTAGCTCGCTTCCATTTCATCTGGTGTTGCTCATTTTTCTCGGCTCTCTCCGGTTGGCACTGGCTGCTGTTGCTGCTTCCTTCCCTCTCGTCGTCAAATCAGCGGCGATATACGAGGTGCTTAAGCGCGTCCCGAGATTCCGCTTCGCTAGCGCGCGTTCGCTCGCCGCCTGAGAAACTGCCGCTATTTGTCGATACATCTTATCTATATTGGAAAATATACTTAAGTGCGCGTACGGGCGTAAGGCGTGGAGTATCTCGAGTCCGATTTTTTATCGACCGTTGTAAGGGTACCGTTGCTCCTCGGCCTTCGCGAGAGAGCACGAACAGTTGCTTCACCGTCGCGATTATACACGAAGCCGGACAGCATTACCACTCTTTTTCTGTAGCCATGTTGCTCGCGGCTAATTAGCCTTATCGCTTCGTGGAATAATGCGCAGCCTAATTAAGATTGATATACGCCAGCTAATTTACTATATCGCGCGCTCTCAATTGTCCACGTTATGCTCGCGCGCCTCCAGTTTTCAAGCGCGCAGCCATCAATATAAGCGGCAAATCGAATCATCAATTACACACACGAATACGAGACCTGCCATTTTCGAACTGACTTATCAGCGCAATGATCCGCAGCGATAAAATATTAAATTGCACGTTGTATTCCCGCGCGACGAACAATCAATAACGAGCGGAAGTAAAACGAAATATAAATATAGATTTCAGGGATAAAGAAAAAAAAAACACAGGCCGACAGACAGAATCGACTACAGTTCGAACGTGAATATATGTCCCAAGTCCCCCGCTGTGTTACCGACGCTCGTCAAGCTCTCGATGCGTGCACAATAATTAAGCCTCTCCTTTGATATTTATTCGGCGCGATTTTTAGTTTTCACCGCGTCGCGCGTCGACTAATCACACTCCAATAGGCGGGACCAATAAAAAAAAAAAATAAAAAAATAAAATTGCCCAGCCGGGGGTATATAGCGGAGATAGCACAGCGGCGCGGCGACGACGACACGCATAAGCCGCGCGCTTTTCTCTCTTTTATTCAATAACGCGTTTTCAGATAGCCCAGTCTCTGTCTCTCTCTCTCGTTTTTTGCTATAGCTTTCTGGCAAGCGCTTTTATCTATAACAGAAAGCGAGCTTTTATGACGGTAATGAAGCTTCAATATTCGCTCGATATTTATTAGCAAGAATTATCGATAACGAAGCTAATAAGAGCGAAATTATTTGAAAATTGTACAGGGAAAAGTCGGGGCTCGCTTTCAGCGGGACAGCGTCAAAATAATAAATATCCCGACGGGCATTGCTTATCCAATGCTACAAGGGGGTATAATCCGGCTTCCTCGCGTGGCGACGATTCAATCGCGCGTGAAAAAGGGCACTGATAACTCGATCCCCCTCCGCACTCAGTGCCCGTACACCGGATATCATTCGTTTGCCCTTCGTTGTCGGCCGGACCAGGGGACTCTCAACTTTTGCGGTTCCAAATTTCACGCCGATGGCCGTTGAATAAAATGCTCGGCTCCGTTAGACTATGGCCTCTGCTCGGTTTTCTCTCTCCCGCGTCAACTCGTACAAACTTTGCTCTTTGAGTGCTCACTGGGGCCGGATTAATTAATTTTCTTAGTTCGGGTCAGCTTTTGATGAGATTTCTCGGGAAACTTTCTAATGAATTTAGGTCAGATAAAAACCGTTCGGCGCTGAAGAGCAGAATGCGTACAGAAGCAGAAACAAGAAGCGTCGATGAGCGATGAGCGATACCCATAAACCTGGGCCATATTGTGCAGCCCTTCGCGGGCCTCGCGCAAAAGTTGGCTAATCGTTGGCCTCGTTATCGGAAAGCGAGCCGTGGAAGCTGTTAACACACTATCGCTGAAAGTGCAACGAATAAAGAGCTGCTGTAGCGTGGTTATCGAGAGCTAATGCGATGATGCAAGATTTATAGTTTTTGGCTTTTACGCGCCACGGATGAATAGCTGTCACTCGCTCTTTTTTTTTTTTTTGTTTTGTACTTGCTTCCCTCTTTTTTAGCCCTTCGCGTTTTTGTTTGGTCTCTGGAATTTCCATCCGCAGAGTGGGTCAAGATTTTCTGACGAGTAGGTGGTGGAAAAAGTTTCGCCGTGAAAAGGTCGACGAATTTCGTACATCAGACCAAGGACAGAGTACGCAAAAGTTGCGACCTCGTAATGAATTCATAATGAGTCCTAAGAGCCTTTACCGAAAGTTCCAAAAAAAATCTTTTGCCACTCCTCGGCGACAAACTTTGCACTTGAGATCGATAAAGCTTGGAAGTAGACGAGAGCGAGAGAGAAGAGATCGCGATCGCTGATTTTGCAGCAGCGAGGCGTTAAGGCGCGGGAGAATCCTCGGGGAGTTGAAACGAGAGAAAAGGAGTCGAAAAGGCGCACGGCTCGCTGATTTACAGAGGAATTCGTTTAAAAGGGGAAAGAGCGAGCGCCTGCAGATGTCCGCGTTCGCGCTCTCGACAGTCCTTTATTAAATTTGTATGGATCCTTCTTGTCGCGCGCGCGCTCTCTGTCTCTCTCTCTCTCTCTCTCTCTCTCCCCACTGGCGCCAGCTTCTTTTGAGCCAGCAGCACAATCGAGCAATGAATATCACCGGCTCCTTTTAAGAGGCTGTTAAAAGTCGCCCGTTTATATTGTCTGAAATGTACACTTTTCCGCGGCGCCAACGATATTCACCTCTCAAAATGCCCGCCTCAGTTCCTTCAACGCTCGCTTGCTTCTGCTTGTTGTTTCGTCATGTCACTGCCAAACTTCAGTTTCTAGTTGTAATATCGCGAATGTCTATTTCTTAGAATCCTATGAGATTGATTAAATCTGAATTGAATTTTCGAGAAACGACAGCATGTTGTAAGTTTTGCACGCGAAGCGCATTGTTGAACTTGGTCGATTGAATAATTCAAACTATTGAAATGCACTTGGAAACAATTCGAAAGACTAAATAAACAATAACGGGAAGCAAGCGGGCAAAGTGCAAAAAGTTGCGAACCGAGAGGGAGAGGGCAATTTTCAGTTTCCAACTGACATACGTGGGTGCCAAGTGAAATTCCCTTTCACCGGGTACATTGATGGAGAAGCGATCTAGCAGCGGGTGCGCTTACTTATTCATCGCTGCTTTCTCTTTCGGGGCCCTCGCGCAGCACTATCCAGCGGCAGCGGGCGGCCGCCTCACGCCCACTGGCAGACTTTCCCGAGTCGCAAGCCCGATCCGATAAGGTTCCGAAGAGCAGAGACTTTTCCTTCTATCTCTTCCTCGAGCCGAGCCAGTCAACAGACTTTCCCCGGATGGGCAATATCGGCTGGCATTAATAGTATCGACGCATCGATTGGTCGGTCGCGCAACGCACGCATGTCCACCCACCACACTCCTCCTTGCCCGCCTGCTCACTCGCCCAGTCTATTATTCACGGCTCACCTTTTTCATGGGGTTTCGGCCTGCTCGCACCCACTACGAATCAACTAGATACTCCCAATATTCAATTGTCATTTATTCATTTGATAGAATATTCAGCGGCCGTTCTCGCTCTGCATTTCAGCCTGCCGCCCGACGCGCCTCGCCTCGCTCTCCACGTGTGTATGATCGATTCCCAAATAAGTCCACGTCAGTTCCAACATTACATTAACACCGCTGCGACTATTGTGACTATTTTAACAATGCTGCACACCCGATGATTTTCAATTACTCGTCCGACTCGCTCATATCTACTCGACAATTAAAATGCTCTACCACTGCGGAAACAGTGGACGGTTGCCGAATGCACGACGGCGAAAATTCGTTTTCGAATGGAAATGTATTATACCGAGGCAAGGCAGACGCGCGACATCTCGTAAAATAGCTCGATAATGCAGCAGCTCTCCGAGCAAATAAGTAAATTGCTCGTTACATTTCGATGCGCGTAAATATTTGGGCGTGATGATCGAATCTCGATTACACTGGGCCAGTGCTTTGCGTGCAGGCACGAGGCCGCGCGCAACAATGTTTCGCAAACAGCAAGGATGCGTCGACCGCTATGATTGTAGCCCGACGTTATTTGCAAGTAGGAACAATCCTATTGTGCGCCATCTGTTTGCCGGGCTGCCGTTGCGCGCAGCCCATAGCCGCTGCCCGATACGCGTCGATGAAAAATTGTACTTCGCAAATAATTCCACTCGTGTCGGCGCATACATTATCGACATTTATTTCGCGCGCTGCCAGACGATCAACCTTTCGATTGTTTATTATGATAATGCATGCGCGCGCGAACTGCGTAGATATACTGCTTCGCCGTCGCAATGAGCTCGCGCGAACAATGCACCAAGTTTCATACCGTTAATGCGATGCAGTTCGTCGCCAATCGCATTTTCACGAGAAGATCGGCATATAACGAAGAACCCGTAGCCTTTCGGCCGCTCGTTGGATATTTTCAAGGATATCGGCCGAATCCACGAGCTAAATCAAAATGTAATTGCACTACTTGGTAAATAATTACCGCGCGGCTTTGCGATTGCGTGACTATTCACGGGTGAGAATAAATTGGATCTACAAATCACCTATCTTGCTCTGGTCAGCGCAGCGATTGGAATGGAAAAACGAATGGCATTATGTAATTAAACGACGATGACGCGCGAAGAGGCGAATGAAAAATATGTGAACAACAGCCATAGGAGGAGCGCGAAATTGAATTTGGCCGTGGGTAAAGCAAATAATTCTTTTGTACAGCGGTCGAGAGGACTTGATGCAATCCAAAGCGAGCTGTAGACGACAACGATGACGCCGAAACGAGACTCTGTTCTTGCAGCGTGTGTACAAACGGCGGGAGGGGAGCTCAAGAAGCACTACGTCTTGTTTACTCAACTTTGCGAGCATCTCTTGCCAATTCGACCCGTACGCGTGTAATTCCCTTATTGACAAGCTTCAGCTGGCTGTATGAGTGCGTCGTCGTTTTATTCTAGAAGCCCAACTGTCGGCACGTTTTATTTCATTATTCATACTCGGTCGGCGGGAGTTCTTTCCAAGTTGATAACTCAAATAGAACTTGCGAGTTCGATAAACTTGTTAGAATTCAAAGGACGGTATTTCAAAACGTGGCGGTTTATTTCAGTAGAAACATTTTCGCCACAACGGCATTTTGAAGGACGTTAAAATAATGCTGAGCGGTACTTTTACAAGGATCTCGTTCAGGTGGAATGAAAAAGTTAATCTGAAACTAAAGAAAGCACCACAGGCCACGGTAAAAGTTAGTAGGGCTGCTTTTTATAGCCCTTCTTGGATACGGCTGGTTTTCTTCGATAACAGTTTATGTGATGGCAATAAAATCATCCCCAATTTATGCTATTCTACTACTCTCCATTTGCCCACCAATGTTACACGTAGTTCTTGACTTTATGCTTGAGACTTTTGTAATATTGAATAATTTTTTACGAACGTTACAAATGTAGAAAACCCTCATGAAGTCAATTTTTCTACCCCGTCGTGAACATTAAAGAAGAATTCACGATCGTGTTGCGCGTTAAATTTAGCGAAGTATTTAAAACCGAAGAAGTAATTTGGTGAGGCACGAATTTCGATGATTAAAACGAAGCCGTTATTGTTATACAGTCGAATGAGCTGGGAGCGAGGACGAGAAAGACAGTTCTCAGGATTGTCCCGTTGTTCGAAATGAAGCGTCGCGCTCGATTGAAAAATTTGCAGTATCTTCCACGTGATTAAACGGCTTCTTTTATATATTTTTTTTCGCAGGGGCCGAGAGGCGGCGCGCTCAAAAAGATTGATGGGCAATATCGGGCTAATGCGAAAGTTGGAAAAGTCGGAGTTACTTATTACGCGAATGAGGGGATTTCAACGAGAACTAATTTTACACGAGCGGCTACGAACGATAATTCAAGTTGTTCGAGCGAATTATTCACGAGGAGCAAGCGTAGCAACGCGATCGATCGTTAAGCTCGGCTTTTATCACTGTCTTATATCGATGCTACGAGGAGATTGGCAGGGGGAGAGAACGGGAGGGGGCAGGGGGGCATCGTCCCGGATCTTTCTATCTGTCTTGCTCCGAGGATGGAGATTTAAAACGCTCGATTGGGACGTTTTTCCAAAGATCCTCCAGCAGCAGAGACTGAGAGTGGATAATCGGACACGCCGACGCGCAAGCGAGGGTAATGAGATTTGCTCCTTCTTGCGGGCCTTCTTTATTTTTACACGTCCACTCGGGATTTCCATTGCTGGTCCGCCGCTTCCCAACCAGACTCCTGCTCTCTGCGCCAAGCGGGTAGCTAGTCCGTTTTCTCATTTTCGAAATAAACTACTGCGTGAAAATCCGGTCATTACGCGTGGCGAAATCGGGCTGACGCCTCGAAAATCGCCTCGTGCAGAAGCCTGTTGTTTGGCCTGCTTCAGCGAGCTAAACTTAAATTCTCTCAGACCAGCCGAATTTCCGTCGCTTTGATGTCTTTTCACGCTCTCCGACGCATGAGCGCGCAAACATAATATAACGTGCTCTCGAAACTTCTCGCGCGCGCTCTCTCTCTCTCTCTCTCTCTCTCTCTCTCTCTCTCTCTCTCTCGGATAGGAACGACGGCGGAGACAGACTCGGCCGTAACGCGCAGGCAGCATCCACGCGACAGGAAGCATTTGTAGACGCGCGGAAGCGCCCCAGCCAAGTACGAAATCGGCCGAATTCGAGTATTTATCAAAGCGCGAAATGCTTGCACTTGAACTGGACGGCAAATAAAAGGCCCAAGGGGCGGCGAAGAAAATTCATTAGGTGTTGTCGATCGAGCGCCGCGGCCGAGCAGGTAGGTGCACACGGGTACGTGGACATAGTTATAGACGCCGGCGGCCGGCAATAAAATCGAAACGAGTGGCATATAAATCGTGGCGGCGCGCCGCCCCCGTGACGTTTAATGGTCCGAGAGGGCAAAGCTTCGTCCGCGAGCGCGCGCGCGCGAGAAACAAGACGATACTGCAGTGGCGCTGCCGAGCTCCGATTAACCGAAGAAAATTTACGCTCTCGGCCGCGCTCAGCTCTCCCGGCCGTACGTGTATAAATATTCGCGCGACCCCAAGTCATTGCGACAGAGCCGCTCGAGCTGAATTATCCGCGAAACGTTTCTCTATTTAAATAGCATTTACTGGAATGGTTGTATCAATAGAGCGTTGATTCCGCTTGGCTGTACGATGGTTGGATGTTTGAGTTGCTTCCTCGTGGCGCATTGGACAGTTATTGCAGCAAGGGTGGGTTTAACTCGGCCGCCAACGCAAAGAGCGATACAGCCGTGCTTGCCAGTTTATTTAGACAGCGGATATTGAAGTCGCGCTCTCGGACGTATAGTATGCATATATATCCGCGGCTCGGCCTGTTCATCACGTGCTAATCAGACCGTCGCAGCGTAAGCCCCAGCATATGGGCAAACTATCTGCCTGCCGTGCGCACACATCTTCAAAGAGTCACTCGAGCGTCCCTCGGCCTCTCGGCAGCTCCACGCTCGGCTCCGTACACTCGTGCGGGCAGATCTGCCCGGAGGCTGTGGCGCGCCCTATCCCGATTATATCGAGGAGCTACTAATCAAACGAAGAAAATCACGTGCTGGCTTTCAGAGCGCAGTGTTGCATGGAGCTGCGGTGGCGATAGGCCAATGCACCAACGCATGAGCCAAACGATAACGCAGACGCGAACACCGAGGATGTCGTGCGACAAGGCCGCCAAGAAGCTGAGGGCGACGATGCACAAGGCCGCGAGGCTCGGCGTCTCTAGTAGCGAGATCGCGGCCTTGCCCTCGACCAAGAAGATCGTCTCCCAAAGGGATCACGACTGGAAGCTGGCGGTGCTGCTGTTGCTCATGTTTGGTGGCGGCGTCATCGTCGCCCTCGTCTGCACGACGAGTAGGGGCTGCAACAAAATCGAAGACATTGTGAGTATAATCTTTCCTTTTCGTCGTCGTTCGCGAACGCGTCGATTTCGAAAGGTCAAGTCGATTGGTTGTCGAGCTCGCATCTCTGGCGCACCGAATATCCATCGAGCGACGTAAAAGAGCTATCAGCGAGCCCTCAAAGCTCCATCTCGCACGCGCAAGATCGTCCGTAGTCGCTGGCAAGGCTTTGACGTTCGTCTAGGCGCGCCGCAGCAGCAAGATATCAAGAGCACGGCGAACAATTATGCTCACGGCAGGATGTGGATTATACGGGAGGCTTGCGGTTGACGTCGAGCCGAAACTCGCCCGTGCCGCCGATGCCGCCGATGCCGCCGATGCCGTGGCTTAAATATATCCTCTCGAGACACATTGAATTTCAAATTCTGAACTCGGTCTTTTTACCGGACGAAACGGTTCGCCGACTAGGCCGGATACAACGGCTTACATAGATAACATCCGTTTTAAGCGTGCGCGCGATCTCGCCATCCGTTAATTTTTCCAACGGCGAGCCGCTACTCAAACAGAAGCCGAGACGAGTCGCTCTTTTGTTTCGCCAAGAGCGAACTTTGATGAGATCCATCCCTTTCTCTTTTGCGCGCGAGAATCGCGTGTAACTCGTTATCTCTCGCCATGCCGGGGCCTTTTCCAAAGCTGATAAATTCTCCAGTTGAAATTACTTGCCTAAGCAAACAGCTCGCTCACGCTCATCAACAACCAAGAGTCGTTGAATTCTCAGACCGGCATTGTTTCGCTCTTGTCGCTCCCATTAAAATCGGATAAGGCCTTTGCGCGTCTCCGTTAATTAAGAGCCGCCGCCCGGCCCAGTGTCGACACACGGGAGTCCTTCGCCTGAGCGGTATAACTAAAATCGGCGTTGCTCTCACGTTTGGCTGCGCCGAGCTAATGGAGCCGACTCCCGAGAAAAAACGTAAGCTCTCGACGGACTTTCCAACGCAGCCAGCTCTTCCTTATAGAGCTTTTTTGAACTGAATCATAGAGCTTTTCACGTCGGTGATTAATATTTATTGACTCAAAGTTAGCTTTGATGCGTAACATCCAAGTATTACTAAAATTCATGTTCCTCTAACCAACGCGTTCCAAACTAATTTGACTTTCGTCATGACCATCAGCGTATATTATTACAGAGACTTGAAACCGCGACATTATTCAATAGTATGCCAACTTTGAAAAATCAGTTAACTAAAGTAGCCTCGGTAAGGGACAGATTGCTCTTGTACGCTCGTGGAAATTCTGTCTTACTCCGGTTGTCACATTGGTCGAGCCGCCGCGCCGTCACATTCGCAGAGAGAGAGAGAGAGAGAGAGAGAGAGAGAGAGAGAGAGAGAGAGAGAGAGGGCGAGTTGGCGCGGCGGTGTCACATAGAGATGTGATCCTGGATGGCAGGCGCTGCTCTCGCTCCGTTATAATTAATTAATGCATCAATTTACTCTCGCCCGCTGGCGAGCCGCGCGGAGAGTTTGTCAAGCTGCATAATTCTGCGTTATTACGGGCCGCACATTTCGCGCCGTCTTCCGGGGCGGGAAAAAATAATAAATTAGCGAGGCACCGGGCGCGCGCGTGTCAAGGAGAGATGCACGCGAAGCAGTCGATCAAATTAACGCACATCGAGCAAAACGGCAGTTTAAGCAAGCGATCCAAAGCAGCTCAAGGTGCTGTGCACGTGTGCGTACGCCAATCGCACTAGCAGGTTGTGTGCTCTCGCATGCTATGTACTCTCACCACTGCGCACTCGATGTACATCCCTGGGAATATAAATGAAATATAGCTAGCCGCGAGGCCATTAGCCTGGATATGCTCAACTTTTAGTGCTCAGCAGAATGAGGCTTCGATCGATGATTTGACTTATTCTTGTGGGATTAATTCTGTTTGAGAGATGTCAACAAGATACTCCATATTTCAACGTTTACGGGCAAAGACTGTAAACTACAGCAAACGGTGATCGCGTGCGCGGGCTCTCCCTCCTCTACCTCTTGTTTTATCTACGGCCAAAGGAAAACAAGCGGAGATAAAACTCCAGGAGCAAGCGAAAGTTAAGGGAGTCCGATGAAAAAAGTAGAGAAGAGAGATTTCTAAGTAAATAGGGAAGGTAAAAGTTGCCCCGGTCGCATTGTTGAAGAGCGCGGAGGCGTAAGAAGAAGTTGCCTGGGGTCGGTGGGCAGTAGTGAGCATCGAGAGACTCCCGCTACTGCTACTGCTGCAGATCGATTAGGTGTCGGAAGCCGCCTTCGCCGCTGAGACAGGGTCACGCTCCGTTTGTCGCGCACTGCTTTAAAACCATGCATCCGTGAATATCCATCCTCGGGCCGTGATGAATGATTCGCGGTTCTCCCTCCCCCTACCCTGCACGGCCGCTGAATGAAGACCGAAACAATATCCGACCTGCCTTAGCTGCTCGAATACACGTCTGCGATGGATCACTTAAAGTTTAAGAAACTGCCGGTTTTCTAATTTCCGCTTGGCCTTTGAGCACCCGACGATACAATAGACAGATTCGTAGATATTCGATTCACGCCTGACCATACTCCGGTTATTGTACTGAATCATAATATCAGTTTAATTAACTTCATTCTTGCCAATGATCTTACTATCAGCTTTGTGCTTCAATTCAAACTGAATTCCACATACAACATTGATCTCATTAAAATTAATTGCTGTATTAGCTCAAATTAACTTTCAGTTTATCGACAGCTATATTCAAAAGCTTTATTTTCGAAAAGCTCCATTACGAAAAGCAATAGTACATTTCACGAAAAAGTGAAGCTTGAGCCATATGCGTTAAAAATATTGAAAATTATGGCAAATATGAAAGCATATTAATTAATGTAACCGCGTTATTCCATGAGTTTTGTAACATTTAAAACATTTGAGTAAGCAAAGTCTGTTATTACCGTTCTGAAAATCATTGCATGTATTAAGAAATAAACCCAAATAAAAATAAGTAAAAGTAGACTCTTCCCTTAAAATACTATAATGGCTCTTTAATTATCAAGACGGCAGAGCTGTGCATACAGCAAATGCCGTTAAAGCCACAATTGAATGAAAGATAGATGAGAGCAAGTAGCCTTAGCGACTTGATGCGCTCACGGAAATGAACTCGTACATTTTTAAGAAGGATAGCTATTTATAATTCATTCGGCCAATGCAAATCCTGGAAGGGGTTATTCATTATTAAGAAATTGTCCGAAAAATGAACTGGGTGTAATTGCCTTGCTTTGCAATTCCGCTACATTTTCGTGATATTGCGCTTCATCGCTAAGTCATGTAAGATATTCGCGTTGGTTCCACTAGAATTCGTATAATGCTCTGATTGTAATTACTTGAGATAACCCACTTGTTTATTTAGCTTGCCACTGCTTGATAAAACGCCGTAGTGTCGAGAGCTGCACTTGCGAAAGTTTTCACCCAGTCGGCAACCATTTCGACAAACATTTCGACTCTGATGTAAAATGGAAAATAGAGCGGGCGCGCGCGAGAGAATTCCGGCTGAAGTATACAGCAACGTGCAGAACATTTTCGTTCTCATTTTATTCACGCTCAATTCTCAATTTACTCGTATTATGTTTTCGTGTAAAATGTACTTTTAATTCGTGAAATATTATATAAATTTTGCGAACGATTGTCGTTATCAGTCTCGCGACTACTCACAAGAACAGAAGACAATGCGGATGAGTTGAAACATCAGGCACGCTACGTAATGTCGAAAGCATCTCTGATCATCTTGAGCGCGTATAGTAAATTTCTCGGTTTCGTTACATTTGGAATTCATATTCAGACCGAGCATGTTTTAATTAGAAACTAGGTGCAGCGACTACATTCGAGTCGAAATAACGATAACTTTGCTGGAGCCTCGTAATTTGGTATTCATTGATGAATTTGGTTGGCCTTATTTGCATCAGTAATTGCTTGATCAAATTGTCCACTTTGGGGCCACATCTACTTGGAATTCAAATCACAATTTAATTCTATCAATAGCAATAGTTCTCTCAGGACCGCGTTTGTACTCGAGATACCATTATGTTTGACGTCGAAGCACTTGATCGTTATCCCCATTCATTAACGAATAATTAGCGTCACAACAAATAAACAAACAAGCCCTGCCGGCAAACACCGATTTTTCGAACTTTCTACTCAAATCCCGGAACGCGCGGCTGTAAACAAAAACTCAATTAACGGTCAATCAACTTTATTTCCCATTCATTGCCAGCTAGAAGCTTGCGGGAGGAAAAAAAAGAGTGAAGTACTCGCGCGAAACTTGCTTGAGCTTTCTCTTTCTCAACTCCCTCTTTCCTCCCTCGCGTCAAGTTCCATAATTACTTTAATGAGAGCGGGGCCGAAGCGCCCGTGGAATTATAAGAACAATTTTCGTGCCCTCAGCCTTTCCTTCTTCTTTCGCACGAGTTCAAGCTAAAGAGGTCTAGCCGGAAGTGAATGCAAACACGCGCCACGCTTTTTTTTTATAAAGACGAGATGTATTCTCTATTTTGTGCAAGCAGCTCGTAATGAGGTCCCTGTCGTAATTAGAGACTCTGGGTAATCGAAGTCGTCTAAACGGTCCGTTAATTACACTTTGCTTTTGCACTATTTATTTTCAATCTTGCAGAACGATTCGCTACTTTTGGCTTACGTAATCTATGGTTCAGCTGTAAAAACCATGTCTTACCTATAACTATGACCAATTTATTTAATTAGATAAACTCATTTTTCATATTATGAAACCTGATTTCGTTTATACGAATCCAAATGAAAATTAGTCGATACATCAAACTTATTTATGACTAGCTCTTGTATTCAAGTAAAACCGGCTTTTTAAATAAATATATTTCGATGGGTATGAAATTCATTTATAATATTATACATTGCTAATGAACGTATTCCATTATTTGTAAATACATGTCGATTAACTCAGAATATAATTGGTCAATTACGTAGAAATAAAGAGAGATATAATAATCGATGCTTCATTTTCATTGAACTAACAGGAGGAATATGAAATGGAGAAAATAAAAAACAGAAACGTAAAAAACTTGATCCGATTTATGTGCCAGAAACGTTGTAAAAAATGCTTGCAAACGTTTTTACCCTCTTCATCATTTGCCTGGTAGAAGTTTGATTAAAACTGAAGCAGGCAAAGTAAAAGAGGGAGAGAGAGAGAGAGAGAGAGAGAGAGAGAGAGAGAGAGAGAGAGAGAGAGAGAGAGAGAGAGAGACGGCGATTCCCAAGCGAGTAATGGCAGATACAATTTTTTAGCTCTCGAATTAATTCTTTCTCGAGCCCGATGGGGATCGTCTGACTAGTGTTTCAAAATTATTAACTCCCGCGACAAAGTTTACGAAAAGAAGTGGTAAAGTTCACCTCAGTGCAGCAAAGCCACATTACGAAACAAATCTACGTCAAAATGTCCGAGTTTCGTGGAGGAGTGCACGCGTAAATCCTCGGAATGCGATTGTAAAAAATGGGACAGCTAGCAGCGACAGCGGCAAGAGGCGAGAGGCCAGGATCGTTAAAGTGCGGGAAGCATAATTTTAACGTTCGGGGCGAAAAGCAGAGCAGAGCGTATCCGAACAAAAAGAAAAGTGCACATCTGCGCGCGCTCACATAAACAACCGCAGATCTCCTCGTTCTTCGATATACAAGTTTGTCGCGAAGAGGAGAAGCTGCATAATTCCGGTTACGTTTGTTATACGTAAGCACCACAAATCTCTCGCGCGTCTCTTTCTTCCTCTTCCTCTTTTTCTCACATTTTCTGTCTTACTTTCGCGACGAATATTGAGTTGATAGCTTCGAAAATTTAGTAATTATGCGAGGTGCGAGATTAAGCTTGTGCGTGAGAAAAGAGAAGGCAAGAGATGATGAAGGACATGCAAATTTCAAAGAGCATATTTTATCGCCGAGAAAAAGTAATAAAGAATCTTCGTTACGGCGGCACAGAATGTTCAAACGCGCGCCAGTACGGCAGGGAGGAGAGGAAAAAGAAAGGCTGCTACCAGGGAATGGAAGAAAAAGAGATGGGCGTTAGATATGGAAACGACCTCTGTGTGTTACTTGCCAGAGGAGAGAGAAAGCCGAGTGCGCGTAGCGAGCGCTCGTGCGCGCGCGAGCAGAAATCAGCCACTGGGAATATTTTAACGCTCCAGGCGAATCCCTTGATGACAATTCCCCAAGCTTTTCTACCTCATCGTCTATTTTTTCTTCCCCTCCATTTTTTGTTCGTCCCCACTCTCTCTCTCTCTCTCTCGCTCTTACTCTCTCGTCTCGCTTCGCTCTTGCCACGTACGTATCGCTCCTTCAAACCGGAACCATACCGTTCTCTACGTGCCACTCAGTTTACCGTCAAGTTTCGACGGCCAGATTTTCAAACTGAATCGACGCATAAAAAGCTCGCGGTTTATAAACTTTATTAAATTTAAAATTTACATTTCACCTGCCGCCTTGCGTGCACGCGTTCACTTTTATACCTTTTCTTCTACATCGTGGTGTATCCAAATTTTCACTATGAATTTTTTTTCCATCCGCCTGCATATTTCAGCGACAGATAGCAAGACGAGCAAGGGATGCCGATGTCTCAATTCCAAGCCCTTTTCCCTGACTTTGATCGGGCACTAGAGAGCCTTTGTAATCACGATAAATCTCGAACCGAGCGTTTGCTAATGCGCTACAAAGGCACTTTCTCTCTCTCTGAAAGCGAGTAACGCCGTTGAGTGCACCAGGTCGCGACCTCGAGAATTTCTTTGACGCTTCCCACTATTCTTATTAATTTGAAAGAATAGAGGAAATCTCTCGTATCTCCCGCTCTTTATAAGCTCTTTCTTTATCACTTGCGTTCGGATACACGAAAGGCTTTTTGCTCGTACGAGTACTTGAAAAATCCTTTGATTATTCGTACAATTGTAGCAGTGACATGAAAGATAAAACATGCAACAAGAAGCGAGGATGAGAGTTAAAAGAAGGGTTAAAAGTGCAAAGAACCCGATTTTTCATCGCGGGAGAAAAAAAGAAAGTAATGCGCCTAATAAATAAAAGACAGCTGCGAGATTAGAGTGGACATTGGGCTTGCGTCGGTGGTGTATGAGCCAAAGAAAGTGCGCAGGACGATAGAGGGGAAAAGAAAGGCGCGGACAAAGGGCGAGCTGTAGGCGGAGGCGGTAAGCAGTAGAGCACACGAGCACACAAAGCACGAGCGCGCCTTTAGCCGGGGAGCGCGATTCGTATAGCCAGGCAAATTTACACGTGTCCTTTATCTTTGCCTCGCTCTCTCGCGCGCGCGCGCGCGCGAGAAAGTCGGGCTGAGCTTTGTTTGGCCTTACGTTAGCTGCTTTGGCAGCGTGTCGCTCGTTTGCGCGCGTTTCGCGCGGCGCGGCGTCGACTAGGCGGGGGCACGGAGGAGAGGCCAATTAAACGCACTTTGCCGCTTGCGAGGCCGAGTACGCGAGCGCGTCCCCTTACTCGAGAGTCGCTTAAACGCGCAATTCTCGCGCGCCCTGGCCTCGCGCCCGCACTGGGAGGAGCTGTTAGCTACGCTCCGGAATTTTTATAGCGCGACACGCCAAAAGTAATGCCACGGAATGCGCTACCTCTCTGCCACTGCGATTACAGACGTGCGACTGCGGACTGTTACTCCACCCCCATTTTTCAACTAATTTCGCTCGTCTGTTTCATTTCTCATAGCGTATTCGGCTTCATTCTGATTATCTTTTTCACGTGTCTGGCTATAATCGATCATTACTACTCGACGACTCATCGAATGACTCGGAGGTTCGTTCCTTGTACAAATCAATTTGTCTCTTTCGAAAAATGGAATTCCTTCTGGAAAAAATGAACAATGCGTTACAAGCAATTGCGAAATGAGCCGAGCAATGTTCTGCGTCAGCAGTAAATAGAGAAAAAATGCCAGGTGGCAGACGACAAGAGCGACAATAAGCGCGCGATAATCATCCCCGAAGCGCGAAATCGACAGACCGCAGTATCTCTCTCGCCAGGCCTGTATAGCGGAAAAGTCGCGTAATCAGCAAGCGGAGGGAAGTTCGAGGTCGTATAATCCAGCTGCTTAGCAGCGAGTCACAGAGTCGAAACTAACACTTGACGCGACCGTATCAATTCTGGCAATTAGCCTGCATGCAGCGACGACGGGGGCGACGACGACACCGCTAAACGCGTTATCCACGATCGAGCCTCCTCCTCCTCCTCCTCCTCCTCCTCCTATTCCTCCTCCTGCTCCGCTCCCTCGCCGCTATACGCTAGGGGAAGCTCGTTAGAGGTGAGAGCACAGTTGGCACTACAATCTCATATCTCCGAGGGCGGCCCAATGAAACTCCAGGCGCACGCTCCTCGCCGCAGAGTGGATTCGTGCGCCCTGCTTCAATTCTCCGCTCTACTTCTCCCTCCTCCTTTCTCTCTTGCCACTATGCAATGAAAGCTCTTCGCGCGGGCAATGCTATTGTATACACTTGAAATGCGAAACAACCGCGGAAATATTAAATTCCCACTACGTATTACTACGTCTTCATTGAATACTTGCAAGGCTCAAGGAACTGCTTGCAGATTTCTCAGTAAATTACTTTCCTGCTTGCCAGCTATGACGTTATCTGCTGCTGAAATTTCATCATTGTAGAGATTTGAATAGAGAAGTTGCCTTCACACTGATGGCGCACTTCCGTCTAGGTAAATACGGGCCGCGCCGAGCGTGAACCGGCTTTTTCGAGCGGTCGAAAGAGCCAGACTTTTCAGGTGCACGCAACATCTCAATATAAGTTTAGAAATCGACAGACGTGCGTGGCGCGACAGACAAAAAAACGATGGGAGCGAGGCAACCGAGGAGGAGGGCAGGGAGGCGCACAATAATTTCCCACTCAGAAACTTTCCTCTCTCGGGCGGCCACTCCGGCAGCCGCACTTGCTTGTTCAGTTGGGCTGAAAGAAATCTCTGCGAATTGAGTTATTATACTGCATGCGAGGGGCCCGACGACAAAACGAGAAAATATTACGGCGCAGATGACGTCGAGCGCACGAGCGAAAGAAGCGCCGGGCCCAGACGAACGCCAAACTTTCCGATCCGGTCGCGGCGGTAATCGCGAAGGAGCGAGCTAAAGTGGAACTTTAAACTTCCATAACAAATTCCAACAGACGTCTTGTGCTCTTCCCAAACCAGATGACTCCTTCGGTCATGCAAGAGTGGACGAGCTGAATTAGGAAGCGGTAAGAGCCAGTGTCGTTAAAAACGGTTCGTGTAATTCGACGAGGAAAGCTTTGCAGACCAAATAGATTTTATGGATTGTCATCGGCCAGGCGCTGTTCGACTTCTTACAATGCGGCACTACTTTACTCAGAGACGTCGAATCATAAAATTACGAGTGGACGTAGCGATCGACTTCCTTTCCGAGCTCTCATTGATGTTCAATTGCGAGCTAACAAAAACTGAGGTTGATGAGTCAAGCTCGCCGAGCGTGCATTTGCACAACCAACGACATTTTTCCATTAATAGGTTCGATGAATGCGTAGGACGAGATTTTCAACGAAAATATTCAAACAGTAACCGGACATGCGAATATATGAAATTTAGCCGTACGGCTGGTCGTAAAATGTTAGCCTACGCGAGTGCAAAGTGGTCCATGAAAACAGAATCGCGTTTGTCGTTCGGCTTGTTGAATTTTCGTCGTGATATACGATGGGCGTATCAGATTCATTGCGGGCCTTCGAATGCAAAAAAATATTGCTTTCAACGCTGACGTCGGCGCGTTATGAAATAATTGATCGAGTGCGCAAAGAGAGGCAAAGCTTGGCCCAGTGGAGTCAGCCGACGGGAGAGAACTGCCAGGCGCCGCTGGTACTGCAAAAGTAAAGATGTCGAGCGCTCGACGTACTTCTGCCGAATTGGAAAGCAAAAGTTTCGAGGGCGGTCAGCGAGCGTGTGTACGGATAATGGCGCGCGGAGTGTTGGAGTATCGAGAGGTAGCCGACATGGCAAACAGTAAACCTGGCGGGGCCGACCGCAGCCCGCCGAGACTCGGTTCGATCGCGCGTGCGCTAGTGTTTAGTCTGGACGCGCACTCTCGAGGATATAACGAGCGAGACCTTACGGCGGATGACCCTCGACGCTCAGCCCGAACGCCCGTACTCCACTCACCGTGGTTAGCAGATTATGTCTTGGTGTGTACAGCTGCGCTCGCAAACCCAGATTGAAATCCGTCGGTCACTCGAACCCCGGTAAACGTTGACGTTTTATCGCGCGTAGCTTCGATTAGCCGTCGCTGCACGCCGCTCTCTCCGATTTCTCGAGACGAAGAGCGAGCGGGAGAAAAGGGGATCCGCGCGGCATTTAATAACCGTTGGAAGCTCGTCGAAGAACGAGCGTCTGGTGCAATTAGTTTGACGAGCAAAGAAGGGCTGGCCGCGCGCGGCTTAAACGGCCCGTAATGAAGGTTATCGCATCGCTGGCGGGGTGAGGGGGGCTAAGCGCAGGGCATCAAACGCGAGCTTATCGTGCGAGCGATAGGCATCGACGCGTCGAACGTGCCGGCCGACCCCCGATTGATCGAGGATGCTAATCGACGCCTGGCCCCCATGCCAGACAGCCGTGCGGCTTTTGCTTTTGATGGCTCTCGTGGCGCTTCGCTTGATGCGCATCGCGAAAAGAGACGAAACAATTTTAAATACTCCAACGTCTCTCAGCTGATCGTTGCCTGCTCTTGTTTTTTTCGTCTAGGTCGAAACCGCTCGACTCACGCGGGCGCTATCCGGCTAATAAAGCACGTTCGAAATTATGAAAGTGACTTCAAATGGAAGTGATTTTTCGTACGTTTTTGCAATTTCATGGCAAACGATGAAAAACTCATATGTGCGCAGTCGATATGCTCCGAAGGGAGGAGCTTTTGTATGCATAAAGCCAGTGTAATCAAAATTGAAACTGTGCAGCCGTGTAATAAAGGGTGAGCGCCATATGCAATCACGAAAAATCTCGTCAATTTAATTACGGAGTGGCGGAGCGCATGAGCGAATTCCGAAAAAAGGCCGAACGCGAGGTCTGCGTTCGGGCGCGTTAAACTAACCATATTTTCTGTCTGAGTGCTCGCGCGCACGTTAAAAACGTGGCTTTTCCTTCTTTTTTTTCTTCTAAACGAAATTAAGCTCGATCGACTCCGGACAATCGGTCAATTTACAAAAGAGAGCTCGAATGTTCTCTTTCCATTTGCGAGTGCGCGAGCTGGCGGCTTCCGTGAATGCGACCGGGCTGAATTAATAGACTCGACGCGAGTTGGGAATTGAACGAGTCGGCTTTCGCGCGCGCGCAACCACCTCTACTCTCTTCTCTCTCCGTATTAGACGAATTTCATAATGAATGGCTCCGCTTTTAGCTGCCGTAAAGGCTTCAATTATTCGCGGTTGTGTGCCCTCTACCACATTCAGACGTTGGATCCGCTACTGCAACAAAGCTCTTTAATAAATAAGTAAATAACACTTTCTCACTCCCACACACGCTCACACGGATAAGGCGTAGTTTGCTTGGTCGTTTCTTCGCGTGAGCTGCTCACGGTCAAACGATTTCCCCGATATCCGGTGGCTATATTTTCTCTTCCACTCAAGATAAGCTATGAGAGCGATTTCACAAATGAATTCACCCCGAGCCCATAAACTACTGGCACTAGCGAAAGAGGGAGAAACAAAAAGCGAAGCGATATAGCAGCCGATGTCTCCGGGGTGACTTAGCTCTCGCGAGCGGGCAACGCTCATTCTGATACACGGGCAAACGTCTTCGAAGCTACGTGGCGTGTGACTTATGCGTCGCGACCGCACGAGTAGCAGCGCCTCCCGTATCAAAATCTGCAGCGTCGCGACTCCCTCTGTGACACTTATACCTCGCCTGAGTTATACCAGAGACTAAGCCTAAACTCCAATTATTTGCCAATTAGTCTTGTACTTGTACGTTAATTCAGATTTTGTACACGCTGGCGGACAGCCATAATCCAGTTGCGATTGCGCTACGGGAAAAAAATTTTAATAATACCAGACCTCTCTGATATTATGCTTGCTGAGAGGACTGTCAGATTTGTTTCGAATGACGTGACCCTGTTAAATGTGGGTGCTTGAGCGGGTTTCTCGAATAAGCGAGGATGAATCGTGAGCAAAGTGCTTGAATGTTTCTCGTAAGTGCGACTGCACTGTACAGAAAATTTCTGATTTTCAATATGTTTTTCACTGCATTTTTAATTTATTTGTTAGTAATAATCGGAGCATCGTTAATTAAATATCAAACAAATTACCGAGTAGGGTCTGAAAAACAGCTTTGACGCGTAAATAAGTAAGAGTATCTGAATAATCAGCGAGTATAGCATTAATACGCGAACTGCGAGTTTAAGCGCAATAAGCTCAACTCATAATGGAAATTTATTATTGAAATTCCCCGTCGAAGCAATTTCGCGAAACAGTTCGTTAGTCCAGTTTCATAAAAACAATATCGCTTTTGCAGAAACTCAATGTAAATGATGATCGCCTGTTATCGCAATTTAGCTTGTTCGACTAGCAGAATTGTGTGAAGAACGAGAGAAGACCAGATAGAGCAAGTCAATCTGAGATTTTAATTGAGTTCTCAATGTGCGACACACTGTATTTCTGGATTTGCACATTTAAATGACTTTTTCGAAGCATTAATGTGAAAACACGGGAGTACTCTATTGATGTACCAATTTCGGGCTGACGAGTCGAAAAAAACAAACGAAAAAAGAAAAATTGAATGTGCCGGGAGCTTAATTTGTCAATCGACCGGTGTTCCTCTTTTTCTCCTTCGCTATCATATGTATGGGTTCGTCGAAAGAACGATGTGACATGAAGTTTTCAATAAAATATGCAAAACTCATGTGTGACTGGAAAAAAAAAAGAAATAGTCAGTTTCAATTTGAAATTTTCGCGCTGAATTCATTTTTTGCTGAAAATCTTTGACGAACGTGATCACACCGCCGAGCAACGTCGTCTCTTTTATTTTGAAAACGAACAAATGACCGCCAGGAAAAAGAATCAAGAATAAAGGAGAAAAAACAAAGCTCTTCCATTTCTAAAGTAACTACAGCGAGCGTGTACATCGCGTCAGCAGCGTCACTATACCCCGATGGAAATTGAGGCAGTAGTCGGAGGTCTGTTTTTTGTCAGACGCGATGACAAAAAAAAACGCGAGAGAGACAGACAGTTTGTCAGCTCGTTAATGGTCATTGTCGCTGCGAATTAGCTGCCGATTTGTTTTAGCCTTTCTGTATTTCGGAAAAAGGCAAAATGTTATTCTCTGCCGGAGGTGTTAGCACGAAGTCTTTTAACGAATTTTCTTTTTTGCTCTTGTCTGTTGCAGAATTTGGCGACCTAGCCGGCCAGCGGCCCATTGTTCCCGCGAGGCCTGCGAGAAGGAAATTATTCAGAGCACCAGGCTGTGGCTGCGCGCGCTTTTTATTATGCAGTCGGATCGAACGTTCCTTCCGCGCGAAGGGACGCAGCAGCGGCGGCAGGCTCTTCCTCGGCCGAAGCCACTGCAGCGGCAGCGACAGCTCCGGCAGCCGACGCCGCCGCCGCTGTTCTATTGATCCGCTGAAAATTTCGTGGCGAAATGAAACCATTCAGCGCGCTGTGCGAATATTATCCGATCGAGGGGTGGTGGTGGTTGATTTTTTTCTTTCTTTCCGCCCTCCCCCCTCCTTCCGAGTAAACGCGAATCGAGTTATCCGGCGAATAAACTCTGAAAGGTTCTCGGTTAATAGCCATTCGATGATAATTATTGCTCGCGTGGCCAAGAGCTTCTGTTGGTTTTCTTTTCGAAACAGAATAAACGACACGTTTCATCTGACGAATAGTCGTGTATTGTTTATGAGGAAAGTGTTTGACGATCGTCCTGATCGAGACCTCGTTCAATATTCCGCAGACTTGCGGCGCTCTGTGTGACACATATCGACGCGGCTGCATTTTTCATGGCAAGAAAGTCACAGGAATAATAGCGCGCACACATATATTTTTATGGCGCGTATAGCGGCGTCGACACCTGCCCCTGAATACATCAGACGGCTGATACTGTATCGTGAAATTTGTATTTGCACATTCAACTCTGTCCGTGAGAAAACAATATAAAGATAACTCGTATACGAAAAACGAAACCACAGTCGATCAGTCCCACCGATTTGTTTTACACGTTCGTCGAAATTAAGAACAGCTGACCGCCACACGTGCGCGCCCACGCGTACGCTGTGTCACTCTTTTCATCGCGATTCGCTTTCAACTGCGCTCGGCTTATGACAGTTCGCCGATTGAGAAATTACAGGTTTGGTTTTTGACCGGCTATTTAGAATTTCATTGAACTGGCGTTCGCGCTGCCGATTAACCAATTGCGACAGTATTTTTTTTTTCTTTGCAGCCGGGAAGCAGACTGCCACGACAAATTAACGATGGCAATTAGCGAGCTTGTTAGCCGTCTAGAGAGAAAGAGAGAGAGAGAGAGAGAGAGAGAGAGAGAGAGAGAGAGAGATTGCGTGGCAGCAGTGTGTGCAGCTTTGATTGAGGCCGGCCGCACGCGAATGCCGAGCGCGGTGTCAAGCTATGCATAATGGGCGAGTGGGCAAGGCGTTTTTTATTGGCCGATCGTATCCAGAGAGGTGTCCGCCGCGAAAGAGCCAACGGTAAAACTGCGATTAGCGCGCGGTATAAGTTTTTCGTTTTTAAATCGTTCTAGTCGCAGTGGCTTCGCGACTCGGCTTCTTTGCGCGAATATGATACGTCAGTGTGATGCACGTGTAAGCAGCGCTGCTGATGCGAAAAAACTCTATCCGACATTTGTAAAAAGAAACGCGCGCTATATACTCGAGTCCAACGACGTGGAAATTAAGTCATTACTGCAACGATTAGACTCGTCTAGATTTTCAGTTTTGGATCGTGCAATCGAGCGAAAGGTGTATATTCCATCTTAATTTTGGAATCATCGCTCGGGAATAGAGCGAAACATTATGGCGAATTGACGTAGACATGTAAGTACGAGATAAAAAAAATTGTCGCGCGACACTTGTAAATAAACGAAAAGAAGTAAAAAAGTACAGTCAAAAGAGAAAGAGAGAGAGAGAGAGACGAATGACGAATGCCATGTCGCTTTGCGTCCGGGCTACAGTGCAGGCGACGTTGTATTTTTCATGCGAGCACAACGCGTAGCGCGTCGATAAAACGCGAAACAAAAAGCAAGATGCGCGCGTGCGCGCCTGCGTAAACCCTTTGATCGGATTACCTCGAGGGCCGGACGAAGATAATTGACTTTGATACTTAGCCTCCGGCAGGCAGAGCCGCGACTCACCATCAATCAGGCACAGGAGACAGCTTTTAGCGGTCGTTTCGTATTTGAAAAAGCCCGACATAAAGCGCCGTCGCTAGGGAGAAAAAGATTAAAAGGCTCCTATAAAATATTTCGGCTGGTTGTAAATCTCCCCTCTTCCTCACTCTGTCTCTCTCTCGCTCTCTCTCTCTCTCTCTCTTTCTCTTCCTCTCTCTCTTTGGTAGATTGCAGGGTAAAAAAAAGTACAGACTCTGGTGGTCCATAACTTCGAAAAATGCCGAGTTTTCACTAAATTCCGGAACGTTTTCACACGGCGATTGATCGGTTTTTCATCGTGCGCACAACTCTTTGATATTCAAAATTTTACTGGAAAATGAGGCAAAGTCGCGCACCCTCGTGCACAGAGACAGGGTAGAACAATATACAGGGACCATAGAGAAAGCCAGAGAGAGAGAGAGAGAGAGAGAGAGAGAGAGAGAGAGAGAGAGAGAGAGAGAGAGAGAGAAGTGAGAGCAGGGGACAGGGCGAGAAAGAGATACTCACATATTTCATGAATATTTCAACGGGCGGCTCTGGCAATAAATAGCTGATGGTATCATACGTTTCTCTGGCGGGACGTACGGGGGCAAAATAAATCGGTCGCAGCAACTCGCGGAATAATAATTGAGCCAGCCGATGACAGTGGCAGCAGCAGCGGCACCTCGAGTCAGTGTGTCAAGCTTAGCCTCTGTATTTATCAAGCGAAACAATAAAGTACGCGAAGGAGGTGTAGGAAAAGATATACATATATAAATACATACATATATATTTTTGCCGTAGAGCCGTAAGCTACTCGTTTCCGATAAAGACATGAAAACCTTTCTCAGTGCTACTCAATGTATATGTATCTCACTAAGAATTACCTTGGATCTGCATTCTTATCGTGTAAATAGTCAGGTATCTTGTGGAAGCTTGGCCAGGTTATTGGCTAATGAGCCGCAAATGGCAAGAAAGCCAGCGGCAACGGCGGCTGCAGTCAGTAATGACGCGCACGCGGCGACAAACCATGAAAGCGAGCCACCTGTTACGCGGCCAGCCAACTTCGCCGAAAAGTACAAGTTGCCTCCTCGCTGTAGCCCGGCGCGCTGCACAGTCGCACGACCTGCAGCGCATCGATTTTTCCGAGCGTGACTGAGCGAGCCAGTGTGAATGCCAGTGTGAGAGATCAACGCAGTGCAAAGGATGCCGCCTGTTCACTGCAGCTTCGAGCTATGTACATGCTGATCAGACATTTGAATAAAATCATGTCTATGAAACTTGGTCTTGTTCGCTCATTACTCGACCGCCATTTCCACCGCCTCCTTGTAAACGACACTTCCTCTTGCCATCCGCCTCCACTTCTTATTTTCAACTTTCTTCTGTTTCGCGCCTGTTTGCTCTCTTTGTCAGTCTTCCATTACTTGCATAAATAATGTCGAGCTCGCGAAAAGTTGGCGCAACTACAGCACTTGGTCCCGCCAAAATATACCTTGCCGGAGAATTTGAATTTTTAAATAATCATTTAAAACTTTGGTAGCCAGATTTCTCAGGTAAGTTAAGTTTGCCAGTGTACTTTCCGCTATCATAACGCTCTTATCGATCAGTGAATAATTATTCTCAAAAACTTTATTAACTTATGAGATTCTTTTTCGAAAATTACTCCCAATAACTTTGGATATATACGTCATTGAAATTTTCAATGGGATCATTAATAATAAAAGCATAAAAAAGAGCTTGAATTTTCTTTCTAAAGTAAGCCGAGTACATCACCTTTCTCACGGTTGCTCGTTCGCCACCATTTCGGATGTCGGACTCGTGCCTTTGATATTCGATCATTTTAAGAAATGTCTCGATGTCGATGCATCAGACCCGCAGAGCAAAGGACTACAATACAAACTCAGCCTTAAATTGTAAAATTAAGAGTGTGAACGTAACGTTTTACGATCGAATCAGAGACAATGAAATATTATTCATTCCAATCCTTCGTATCCATATAATAATCATTTCTAAGGCTCTAAATTAGCAACTCTCTTCCTCGGCAGGTATTGTAGAACAGCGGAATTCCATTGTTCTCCCTTGCATCTTCCCGCTCCATAATGCCGACTAAGAGATTGGAACCGAGTTCTCTCTAATAGTCTTGCTCGCGGAGAGCAGAGCATTTACTTCTCTGGATCTGATGTGATTAATTGCGACGTTAGATTCTCCCTCTTGGTTTTTGTTTGCTGGCGCTCGCAAGAAAACCGTGATAAATCGTCGTTTTGTATTGCTCGCGCGCGCGAATTCTTTCATTATATCCAGAAGCTTTAATTAGCTTGAATCCAGCTCCTTTTCACACACACGCCAGCTTATTCTTCTGGATTCCGCAGATAGCGTTAAATTGAAAAAGTTCTGGCGAGTTGGCTTAACGGCCGAGCGAGAGAGCTAACCTTTTCCTACTTTTTTAATTGCGTGCAAATAGCTCAGCGATTGGACATTAATGTCGAACGATGGCTCGTTACCGCGCGTGCAGCATTGATTCGCGCCGTACCGAGATCATTATTCCGCAAACTCTGGCGCTGCGAAGTTATGGCGCGCGAGTCCGCGAGCAAGACGTCAGCGTATAAAACGGTCAGTTAAATTCACGGCGTGCAGGTTATAGGCGTTGTCGCGGCAGGGCTTTCTCGTGGAACAGCAGCGAGCAGCTGGCTATGGTTTTTACGACGCGCTCGACTCGCGTGACGTTGAACCCAATGGGTAACGCTCGCTGACGCTCGGCGCATACGAATGCGCGCGAAAACGGATTAATTTTTTCGCTCGCGGCTCCGTTTAGGTTGGTATTTGCGGCCTCGCGCACTTGCTCGTCGCGGTCGTTCCAGTTGCCGTTTGGGCCTCGAGAGCGCGGCTGCCGACCGTTTCGCGATCAAGTGCGACGAATACGCCCGCGCATTGTTTGCGCATCTCCCCTGCGCCTATCCCCGCGATCAACCGTGCAAACAGACTTGCGCGCACGGCGTAAGTGCAAAAGCAAAGTAATTCGATTCGACACGAGGTGATATATCCGATCGATAAGGTTGCACGCCGGGGGGAGAAACTTTGCGAACGCTTGCCATGCGGTTCTCCGCGGCTGCTTCGCGTACGTGTAGCTTAAACTCCAGCAGCTGCGGATGATGATAGTGTCCGAGGTAGGCTTTACGCAACCGACCATTAGCGCGTACCGAGGGCTCTATTATTACTGACGTATCGGAGGAGCTATTCTGTCGGCTATGTGCACCCGCGATACCTTCATAGGTAATGGAATAGCCGATTGCAATGAAATATTTATCCGCGCAAATACCAGGCGTCAAAAGTATCTCGTGCCAAGTAGATGTGCTGACTGCAATCACCCGCCTGACTCTACATATTCATTTTCTGTTTGTTTCATATTTTCCATATGAATCATGCAATCAACAAACAAACTTTTCTCTCGACTAAATACTCGAATTACTCCGCGATTTCAGCACAAAATTTTATGAATTTTAATGCCGCGCATAGCATAAAATATTTAGTTTACAATAACATGAAAATATTTGTTTTCCATACATTTTATCATTCTCGTTTTCCATTCCTGATAGCATTTAATTTATCACTAAAATCGTCCACAAATTTGATTTCGTGTTCGGGTCACGTACTCCAGGGAGATAGCCAACAACCGTCGAAAAACCAAATGGATAATAGTACGTACAAGTTATTTTATTGAAACGAAGAAAACGATGAATGATTTGAAAAAAAAAAAACTGTTTCAAAAATTCAACGGAGATAGAGTATCTTTACAGCTGTGAGGGCAATCACGCGCGTTGACCGTGGACGCTAGCGTACACGAAAAATTCCCAGCAGAAATATGCACGGATGAACACACTCGAAGAATAATGCCCGCGTATATGGGCGCAATGTTTTAACGGCGCGTTTCCGCGCGACGCGTTCGACGTAATGCGAAGGTCCATCACTGTCACTGCTCCGATCTCATTCTCCTTTTTTCCTCGCTCGCTTCCCGCACCCTTTTCCCTCGCTGCCTGCGCGGCTGCTGTTTTTCATTCCCGTGTCAATGTTTGTTCTGGACAAAAAGAAAAAAAGCGAGGGCGAAAGACAGACAGGTGAATTTGAAAATCTGCGCGTCGGCGCGTCGAGCGACAACGAAGACGACGACTCACGGAATATAAATACCCTGTAATTGGCAATTAAAAGTTATGCAGTCGCCTGAGGGTGAATTTTATCTAAGCGCTGTCGTTATGCGCGCCTGCAGCCCGAGGTAAAGGTGTATTACTTCCTGCTGCCGTTGCTGCTACCGCCGCTACTGCGGTCGAGCAATTTTTTTTATTTCTTTTTTCACCTTGCGCGTCGTGAAAACGAATCGAAACTTGCTCAATTTCCCGTAGATCGAGCCAAAACACTCAAGTTTGATAATTAGAAAAGTTCTGGCTGGTCGAGTGTGCACACATATTTTTCTGGAAAAAGAAAAAGAGAATCGACGAGCGGAGAGGAAAAAAAGGCCGCAGACCTATACGTGTACTTTTCTCTCGAGGGTGACCGTCACTCGTAGTGAATTCGACTGTATGACGCAATGGCTCGAGCTCCTCGATATTTATTGCGGCGTCATTGATTTACTCGGAAGCGGGGCCGATGCAGCGACGGTCCCGTGCATGCCATTAGCATAAATTCCAAGGGCTTTTTTTTCGGGGAGGCGGGAAAGTGGCGCCACGACAAATTGGGAGCAATTGCGAGAGATAAGACGCACGGGGGCAAGAAAAGTCGATTAGATGTTACAAGCGCGATAGGCTAATATTAGGCCTTAATTTCGCTTGTTTTTCCGAGACTTCCGCCCTCCGTCCTGATTTCAGGCCGATCTCGAGCTGATAAGCCGCCCCGGCGCGGCGGGGTGCTGTTATCGTTGGCTGGATTGCGATGCTCGCTCGCGAGAGCACGGCGCGATTCGCGCTTTCGCTTCCTACGCTATCTTCATTTTCGGAATTGCAGCTTCGCTACGCGCGTATGCGACTGCATGCGGCGCAGATAGCAGCGACGCGTCGCGTCTCTCTCTCTCTCTCTCCCGGCGCTTAGTGCGTTTGATTTAATCTCGTTCAGATAATCGGCAATAGCGTTTTCAAATTATCGTCGCGCTGGATTAAGCGCGCATGTTACGTTCCCGCTGCGTAATCGCGAGTGTGGATCGCGCGCTGACCCATCAGTTGACTAGGGAACTTTCAACCGCGAAGCACAACGGACAGCGAGCTTGCCGCGAGCTTTAGGCGTGTCTCGAATCTAGAAGGACTTGAGGCAATCGTAGCGTCGCGAAAAGCCGTCGGAGCTGCAACTCGGCCCGACATGCCGCGCACGCACGGAGCGGCTCGTTTGAGGAGAAGAGCCGATCGCGCCTTTCGCGTGGAAGGCGAGAGTACAGCAGAAGCGCCCGCAGTCCTGGCAATAAACGATGCCCTGGGAAAGATGCGCGAGGGGCACCTGCCGTTGCGTCGAACGCGAATTAACGTAGCCCAGCTCGCGGGAAAGGTGAAAAATCATCGCCGCGAAAACGTAGCTAATGCTCTCGCGCGAGAGAGCCCGCAGAGCCACATGCCCTATCGCATACGTATTTTACGACTCGGCGGCCTTTCTTCCGTTTCCTTCGCGTCTGTATCTCGTTCTTTCCGGCGAGCAGCCCCGCCGGCAGCCGATAAATTTTCCCGGCCACAGCGCTGCGCGAAAGCGAAAAGAAAACACTGCCTGCGGCCCGAAGATACCGCCGAGAGCGCTCTTCAGCCCCCGCAGTCGAATGCGAGGCATTAATTGCGCGTTCGTGCTATTATTTGCGAGTAATACCGCCAGACGTAATGCCAGGCCGCGGCGAACTTTCTTTCTGCTTTAATAGTTCGTTCGTCTTTGATAGCCGTTGACGCTGAATGGGGCTGCTAATGCGATATCGAAAACGAAATTCAATGTCTTCTGGTTGCCTTTCGGTTGGCCAGTTCATTTAGAAACCTAGCGAAAACAAGTTCGTAGCCATGGCGGATTAAATATTCCATCTGATAAGGGAAGAAAAATGGATCGGTCGCACAGTTGTAAAAGCGCAATCGTTAATTCATCGCTGCACTTCTATTCGCAACTAATTTATGCAAGTCACAGTGGTTTTCAGCCATCGAGCCAAATGAAATTTCGATCGCACCGACTGGCACGGCACGACGAGCGCGAGCGCGAGCGCGAAAAGAAAACAAGGAAAAAAAAGCGAATAAATAAATAAAAGCGCGAGCCTCTGAAAAATGCAGAGCCGCAATCGACACACGTCGATGGCGCCGATAAATTAGAGCCATTACATCTCGTACGGCGCGCGCGCGCGCTATCGCTCCCCGGGCGGAAATTAAAAATTCAATGAATGGTTTTTGCAGCGCACCGACACCGGTACAACTCGCCAGATCCCCCATCTCTCTCGCTTTACTTCTCGTCGCGTCATCGTCGCGCCTGTCAGACTACCGCCGAGTCATTTCGATCTGCTAATGCCGGCGACAGAGGAAAACAATACGCGCGTATTAATACTCGAGGGAGAGTATAATAAACCGGTGCATCATCTGCTGGAGCTTATTTGCGCTGCTGCGACGCGAGAAATTCATATTGAGAGTGCTCCTAGTGGTTCTTTTTGGGACGAGAACGCTCTCGTTACGGTTCAGGATCGAATCGCAAATAATTAAATGCACTCTTGCGAAGCACAGCCAGCGCGTAATATTCATTTTCTTACGGTCTGCTTGTCAATGCCAAACAGACTGCACTTGTAAATTAGAGAAGTACGCTGGAGTCTAATGCTCCGACTGGAGGGCTCTATAATTGGAGTAACGCGGACTCCCCAGCGAAAAAACTCGTCCGCCTCGGCAAGGAAGAACGTTTAAACATAGCTCTGTTTTTCAGGAGTTGGACTACGCGAGTGTTGACAAGCGAGAGCAGGGTATAACGGGACGGGGCTAATGAGGCCACGAAACCGGTCGTAGAATTAACGGACAGATAAACCAGAGTCGAGAGACGTATCTCGTAACGCGGAGTACGGCTCTATATTTTTTCAACTAATCCGCGGCTGTGCAAACGGTCAATCGAATCAACAGCGCAGCGAAGCCAGGGACCGCCGGCGGCCCGCATAAAACGTCGCGAGGGCTGCAGTAGACGCGCGGGGCTCGCGCTTGCGACTTTATACATATTTATGAATATTTTGCTCTGGCGCCGGCATGTGAACATTCCCGCTCTATTCCCCCGGCTCGCATGGTATTACGAGTCTCGCGCCACCGCGCGCTGAATAATTCGGTTAACCGCTATTGACAAACCACGTGAGCGGCAAACAGCGATACGGCATATTATTCGCTTTTCGCGCCGTCACACGGCTTATCCCTTGTATTAGTCCACGGTGTCCCCTCCCACCAGTCCCTCTAGCCCATCCCTTTCACGCTTGCCGCTGCTGTTGAAAGTTTTCTTCGATAGCCTGACGCCTGTTGTGGGCAATTCGCTTTTTTTTTCTCCGTGACTTTCAATGACACGACCCTCTTTTTATTACGTAGGCGCAAAAGTTGGCGATAAGCTGTGAATGAAATTTAATGCATTCGAAACGTATTTCTCTCGTTATATTTAAAATGTAATTATTTTAAACTGATTTAATGAGATTTTAATGTTTCAAAATTCGTATACATTCGGCAAAACGAGTTTAAAAGGCATTGCGTGAAATATTTGAATAAACGTGTTAAAATTTCGCCCAGATATGAATTTTCGGTTTTCGCTCACATCGAGCATTTGCGAACGATTTATACTGATGAAATGGAACAGTGGGAAATGCTGACAGCAGCAAAAGTGAAGCATGAGCCTCATCAGATCGTAAAAATATTAATCAAACAGTCTAATGGCTTGTCGCGATTAAAAGCCCATTACAGGAGAGTAGTAGCAGCTGGAAAAAGGAATTCCGCGAATGGCCGGGCCGTCGGGGGTAGGAGGCAACAATGAGTAGTGGGGATGGTAGTCGATAAAAGGGGAAAAAAGCTCAACTCTCTCTTTCTCTGGGGTGTAGTAGGGCTCGTGGCGTAATGAAAATTTAAATACCCTTCCGGCACGAAAATTTCAGTCACGCTCGGTCGGGTGAAAGTTTGAAGCAGAGTATTAGCCGAAAGAATTCCCGTGGGAAGTTCCAATTGACGAGGAAATAGGACAAAACACCAATTGGCCGGAGGGGGCTTGATGAAAATTTTAGTTGGCCCATCTCGCAATAACACGCGAAAATAATTAGAAATAAGACGTTGACAATTTAGCGCGCGTCGAAGACTGCAGTGTCGCTGTGCAATGACACGACGGCCGACGCATATTACAGCCGTGGGCCTGCATGGTTAACCCCTCTATCTCAGGAGAGAACCAATGTGCTGCCTTTCTTATTTTTTCTCTCTTTTCTCATTCCTCGTTTTTCAAAAACGCCACAACTGCATCGTGGCTGTTGATCATTGCAAAACGTATTTTAGAATCGTTAGGAAATTAGCCGGCGTTTTTGTCACAAATAAGAGGCAAAATTCATTTTGGCCTAAAATTAACTTTTTCGACAGTGATCTAGTGCTGGGGTAGTAGATCGTTTTTCTTGGAGGATAATAGCACAGAGTGCAGCGGGTAACCCTATCCATGAGTGCCTTACATCCATGTTCAACTACTGCAAGGCGGTTTCTTGCCACTACTTATGTTGTCGGGTTGGCTGCTCGCTTGGCCTCGTCGTGCTGTCACTCGGCGGACGTAAGCCGCAAGGGCGAAAGTCAAGGGAACGAACCAAGCATTTAGCATTACGCTGTGTCGACGGTATTGGATAAAATACAAATAAAAGGAAATTGCCAGAGCGAGAGAGAGAGAGAGAGAGAGAGAGAGGGAGAGAGAACCCTTTGCTCGTGGAGCCGTTGCAATAATTTCTTGATGAGGATTCTTTTGGACGCCGGCAATGGGAATTTCTGTCGGTCGACCTACGGGTTTTCACGCGACGTAAAAGGTTTTATTAAAAATTGTAGGTTCGCGCACTTACATGCCGGCCAATAAACTAAAATAACGATCTGTGTAATAACTCGAATAGGACGACAAAACGAGAAATGGTGAAGGTGCCATAGAAAGCAAATATTGGACGATTCATTATGTAGACGCGGCATTAATCAGCGCAAATCAAGTGGGAAATTCCGCAGCGCATTCCGAAAGCTGCTGCTACAGCATGCATACTTATGGTGCTCCGTACTGAACATAGCCGAATGCATTTCCATCTTATTTCAATGCATTAAGCGGCTGGCATCGTGCGCGTCGATTGATAAAAAATCAATAGCCAGGTTGACTTTCGAGCTCGTTAAGCGCTCCGTGTACACACGCCGCGGCTTCCGATTCGTTGTCTCGTCGGGTAATTGCCGCCGCCACCGACGAACAATCCCAAGATTGCATCCAAGAGTTCGTTAGCTAGACTACTTTTTCCCTCTTTCGAGCTTCTTTTTTCCCCGAGCCGCGAAGCACAAGTTTTTTGAAAAAAGCATCGTTGGGGCAAATTAGAACATCGCGAGGCAAAGCGAACTACCGCTAATTTTTAATTACACGCAGTTGGACATTCGATGTAATTATACGGAGACGGAAGGCTGATGCACTGTGTCGAGGCGCATTACTATGAGCAGATCTCTTCTCTCTCTCTCTTTTTCGCGAGAGAGTGACTATATGAAGCCTTCGGCACTCAAATATAGTTGGCGTCCTTTCAGGCTTGCGATCTGCTTTGCAGGTTTGACAGCCGAGGAAATTATATTTCTCAACTGTCATTTAAGTTGGAGCCCTGGGCGCAGCTTAGCTCTCTTATTCTCCCGTTCTCCTCTCTTCGTCTCCTCGCGGCTTTACTTCTTTGGCCCCCCCCTCTCTCTCTCTCTTCCTCCAACTAGGTGAGCACGACTATTGGCAACTCGCTCAGCGCGTGTCTATAAGTATTGTTATTTGTTCCCGTGTCAATACAAATACGTTTGGAAATCTCGCAAACTCGAGATATTCTTATCGACGATGCTTTTACTAGCTTTTAAAAGTAATAGGCAGTCGAGAGGCGAGCTCTTGGAAAACTAGAAGTGAGTCTCGCGACACTGCCTTGAATCGGTCAGCGTGCGAATTCAAATTCACGCGCCGAATCGCGCGTTCAAGTTAACGCGGACTGACGCGAGTGTCGGCAGTTTGAAGGGTTGGCACACGTTATTATCCGTTATCTCGAGGCGGCGAGCTTGAAAAAAGCTCAATATAAAGTTTCTCGTATCCCCGCGCGCACAACACACCTTCAGCGAGAATTTCGTCTAAGCGTCTGGTAATCCCCGGCAGACAGTTGAAGCTTCTTTCGATTATGGACTTAGCGCGCGCTTGCAGCCAACCTCGCTACGTCGATAGCTCGGCGTATTACGGTCGCTCTCTATCTCCCTCTCCCTCGGAAGTAGCGAAAAGAAGAGAAGAGATCAGCCGAGCGGTTAGGGTTCGACGCGAAGTATGACTGACGTCGACGAGAGATCGAGCGTCGGCGTTTAATTCTGTCGAAAACGTAGAAATGCAGCGGCGAGCGGAACGCGTGCTCGGCCTGTCTTGTGCGCCTAATGGATCGTTGCAGTGGCGGATTTTTAATACGCGCAGTTGCTCGTGCACGCGAGCTCCGCCGCAGCGAAATGTCTCCTCCCATCCATCAATCTTTAACGAGTCCTTCCGACGTGCGTTCGCCCCGGTGCGAGCGCGCGGCCCTCTGCCTGAGTTATCGCCCGGCGCGCCGCGACTCCTTGCACGCTGCGCCAAATTAGGAAGACCTCCGTGCCAATCCCCCCACGACCTCCTTTGAATTTCTTCGATGCGTTTGACTTGATAATTAATCGTTGACTTTAGGCCGTCTAAAGTAAACGCAAGATAAGCGACGTAATTGCTACAAACCTCTGTCATTTTAGTATTCCGCCTTTTGACGCGAGCGCACCCATGTCATTCCCGTTATTTGACTTCAACTTCATGAGAATCTATTCTGCTCGTGGTTGCGATTCTACTGTACACTCATCCATCTTCTTACTCACTGAAAGTTTGCCTTTGCATTCTATTCGAATAAAAAAATCGCATTATATATTCATGATCTGAAAACGCTCGATTCACCGAGCGATCGAAAATTTATTGTGTGGTTGACTGATCGAGTACACTTCCACTTATTTCGCTACTGCGCGCGTGCTCAGCGTTTCAAATTGATTATTCGTCCAATAAAACAACGAGTTACATCGATTGCCACGACAAATACGACCGCCTTCCTTTCGATCGAGCCTTATCTGTAAATACAAGCAAGCATCGCGCGAACAAGTATAAGTTTCCTACCTATCGAGCTAAATAAAAGCGGCCGCGTCACCCGGATCGCTCGTGGAGGCCAAATGTGAAATGCTAAAAAAGAGTTGAAAGAGAGTCGAGAGTCGAAGGGGAGCAAGAGAGTGCAAATAGAATGAGACGAGAGATGGAGAAATAGAAGTCGGACTACGAGCGAGAAAGAAGTTTGGATCGGGGACGCGGGAGGGGCGAGCGACAAAGCGAACGAAACGGAAGTCATATTTGGAGGTAGCGAGAATTGAAAGGATAGCTTCTCGAGGTCGCGCGCCACTCCTGAATGTGAAGCAGCGGCGGTCAATGAAAAGAGAGCGCGGCGAAGGGCCCTTGCTTTTCCTCCATATACCACACGTCACACTCACGCGCGCCGAGCCGCCGAAGCGTTCGCGAACAATATAGCAATGACTCGATCGCGCGCGCAGGAAAAAAAATTTAATACACGCAAACAAAGTTTTCACGCCATCGTCGAGCCGAACTTCGAAAAGTGATCTCGCGCGCGCTACCTCCCGAGAACATTTGGCGCCAGACGAGTGTCATTGCCAAGTGATTACGTAGTCCATCGAGGCACCATTCCAACCGGAACCTACTTTTTTTTGCTCAACAATCGCCCAGGTTACCGCTCCATAAGCGCTACAAACTGGCCGTTTTTTATACAAGGAACTCTATTTCCTGCCTCCGTTTGGTTACGAAACTGCTAAATGCGATTGTCGATGCTCGAGACAATCGATTCACTGGACTATATCGTTGAGTGCCTCGGCTTTTACCAACGGACGTTCGATTGGCTTTCAGACATTATATCGCGACTATTCATCGTCACTGTCATAATATTTATCGGGTGCTTTTAATAATAATTAATCCGCGAATATCAATGAGGCATATTATAGCGGAATCGACCTATGTATCATCGAAAGTATTAACAAATGTCGAACGAAGCAGGCTTCGACTGGTCATCTAGGGTACTTGTCCACAACACGCGCGTGT